>NC_056733.1:412189025-412511525 GCF_019279795.1 Protopterus annectens | reverse complement strand
GTTAACGTTGTCACCTCACAGCAAGAGGTTCTGTGGTTCGATTCTTGGCTGGGGTACCTTCTGTGTGGAGTCTGCATGTCCTCCCTGCATTTGCGTGGGTTTCCTCTGGGTGCTCCGGTTTCTTCCCACATTCCAAAGACATGCATCTGGAGCATTTCTCCCCGGGCCTCCTTGAAAATGTGCTCTGTTCCAGTCGGACATTCACTGTAAACAAAACTAAATTAACAGCACTTTCTCCAGTAATCTGCACCTAGTTATCCACGTGTAAAGCTTTAAAGAATTAATGAGAATACTGTAAAATTTAAAATTTTGTATATTATGTGCAGAGCAGCTTAAGTATTAATTACTAGGAAATGGAAATTAAAATATTCAATACTTCAGTTACAGGTTTACATTTTGAAGGAGATAAACTAAAGGCTGGATCTTCAGGAAAAAGCAAATAACACACAAATAAATGAAATTTGTGAGAATAATACAAGCAGGATCTTCAGGAAAAAGCAAATACACATATAAATGAAATTTGTGGGAATAATACAAGCAGAATAATGTTCAGCAGGATGACTGAGGTTTTAGGGAAAACAGGAACAGAGAAATTTATGTAATCCTGGAGCAAATACTCACCAAAAACAGAAAGTATATATGTAATGTATAAATGCATGACTATGACAAATGTTAATATAGTTCGTTTTCTTTTCTGTCAATGCGTCTATATTCCAATTCATAATTTAATAAAGATGTTTGAGAAAACAGTGCACACAAAAATGGTACTAGTTTGCCTCTAATGATATCAAATGGTTATTTTTTTTTAACAACATACTGCTCAGATTCCAAAAAAGTTGCTTTCACTGTAAGTCTGTCCCGATTCTGAAAGACTTGCTCTCAGTGTTAAGTGACTAACATCAATGTAAGTCCTGTCTATAAACAGGTTTACACTGTAGGCCAAATTCCAAAACACCTGCTCTCAGTAGAGGTGGTTACTTACAATGAGAGCAAGTCTTTTGGAATCAGGCTCAACATCTTGATGTAAAAAGATGAAAGAAGTTGTAGTCATACTTATTGTATTTTTTTATTTTATTCACTCTGTTGACTGGGTTGGTCTGGGTTGGTCCTATTAAGTCAGTGTCCTCTTTTTAGTGGACACCAAAGGTGGTATTCATACTGACTAGGGGAAATTTGGCCTGGGAAATGGGAACTTTGCCTGCACTTTTTTGATAAGTGCCATCTGATCTTTTACAGTTAGTTGCACTACCACCAACTCAGGCAGATGGAACCTCATTTTAATGTCTCATCTGAAGGATGGCACACTCAGGAGTGTAGCATCCTCCTTATGCTGCACTGCAATATCATTACTGGCAAATTATTTCAAGTACCTGTTGTAGGAACAGAACCCATAGCCTCCTGACTTTCCAGCACTAGAGGCGAGTAGGTTACCTGTTAAGCCACAGAAACTGAAAAACATACATTTTTATTTTTACGTCACTTAGATTTTAATAACAGTTTTAAAGTACTGCAATTTAGAGAGTCTAGAAGCTGCTTGCTATTGACATACTTATTTTTTCCTTCTCATACTTCACATAACCGAGTTAGATTAAATTACTAACAATTTTATCCCACTATGGGAGTCAAAGTTCACTCAAGATCAAGAAAACACAATCACAGTACATAAAGTGGGTATCAGTGGTTATGACATGAAAAGGACATGAACAAATAAGAAGCAGAGGTGCTGTATACAAAATACAGCAAAGTGCTATGCATCTATCTATTATGTCTAACTGCGTGTTTGTTAATTGAGTGGGTTGACTGCTTCATGACCATTTTCAGCCACAACCCAGATGATTAAGCACTTAACACATGTATATTTCGGAATACACAAACATGACAAAATGAAGCATGGACATAACCAAAAAGTCCAAACACTTCTACAAATAGAGGAAAAAGGCTGAATTACAGTAATATTTTAGTATATTATAATATACAACCTCCTCCCAGAACTTGAAAAATACTTCTCTCTCCTCTCTAACTGGCTACTCAAAAATAAACATACTCAATATTAAATGTACTTTGTATCCCCCAGCCCCATCCCACCCCCACTGCTGAATGTATATTCTGCTTAGCCACCAACTACCTCTAAAAACTACCACTTACTTCAAATATCTTGGTAACCTAAACTTTCATCATCATATCACCAAAAACAAACAAATAAATCAACTATTTTTGAGTCTATAAAGATTTCTCACTTTCTCTCCCCTGCTACAAGATCAGCAATAGGCAATGGACTCAGATAACACAACTAAAATATGGTCTTCCAATCATAATCAATACTTCTAAGAAAAAATATGGCCTCCCTCCAAACCACAGCTACCGATATTTGTAGAAACATCTCCATGGTTTTCCAAAGAGAATATCATTGCAATGCCCTTCATAAATCAAAGCTGATTACAAGTAACCAAAGGTGCATCCTACTTCTTGCCTTCTTAAAACTAGAGATTCCTCTCTTTTTGCCAGCAGATTAATTAAAAATACTCTACTTCTAACACAAGATCACAAGCCTACAAACCTCCTCCTTACCCCTGTGAACAGACTTCATGGTACTGACTATACTTTCTTAATAGTAGCCCTGTGCATATGGAAACCCATATACAACACATTCAAGCATAACCTTCTTCACAAGCCTTCTGTAAAGAACTTTAAAACATCTGACTCACAAAGCTTCTGGTAAGTGTTATACAATGGTTTGCACAACAAACCCATTCCCCTCAGTCTAGGCTCTCATTATCTCTAAGCTATACTGTTCCTCTACTCATGAAGTCCCCTTCCTTTTTCATCCTTCAAAACGTCCTTTCTAGGCTCTCATCATCTTTATGCTATACTGTTCCTCTACTCATGAAGTCCCCTTCCTTTTTCATCCTTCCCAACTTCCTTTCACTCTAACTTACCTTGTAATTCTCTCCTACATTCCCCTGTACATCTAACTTTTCGCAAAGTACAGAATTAACATGATGCTGTGCCTGCAGCATTTTCAGCTAGTAATTTGTTTTACAGTTTAAATGCTGATAGTTGTTTTTAGTTACAATTGTAAGTTTAGCTATAGTGTGTCAATAAGTGGTATGTACTGATTCTGTGAAAAAGTTTTTGCAATAAATTGCCATTTACACAGATAGCAACCTCTGATTGAATAGTAGTTTATGTGTACGCCTATGAGTGAAACCTAGAAGGCATAGCCAGAATCTCTGAAACACTGAAAATTACAGGTTTGCATTAGTCATTATTTCAACCGTATTTTTAATGTAGGGATTTTGTTAAATCAGTGCAATTTTTTGTAGGCAAGCTATTTTGTGTAGCATGGGCAAGTTTGCTGAATGCCTTTTCACATTTGGTCAATAAAAAATTGTCTAAATAATTTTATAGTGTCAGTACTCTTTAAGCATACTTCTCAACTTCTTTGCTCAAGAATTCTGGACAAAACCAAAAATAATGTAGGAGAGGCCCAAAATCAAAGGCAATTTTTATAGATTACTCCAATTCACATAAAAAGTTAACAGAACAAGATATTTTACAGGATGTAGCACCACGCATTTTCTGAACAATAAGATGTATGAAACTCTAATGTTTAGCATAACTTGACTGTTTGCAATTTTCAGTAGTTTATCAAAATTTTATGGAAAATGGGGCAGAAATATAAGGTACAATCAAGGGCCATTATGCAAATCTAAGGACAGCTGAGTGGTATGCCCTTAAGGTGTAAGAAGATTTTTATGCTACAAGTTTATAGCCAATGTTGGACTGCACTAATCCTTTAGCAGTTAGAAAGTTAGTGCATTTAACAGTACAGAGGTTCTGGATGAAACTAGAAATCATTTGTTTTCTGTATTCTACAACAGCGGCATTCATTACTAATTACTAGGTGACTATACCTACAAATTTTGCTCTCATCTTTTTATTGCAGAATTGTATTTTGTTCAAAGAAAGATGCAACATGAATTCAAATCTTGGTATCAGTACATTGTTTTTCTGGTCTCTAAGTTGAGTAGATTTGAAACTTTATAAGCAACCTGTTGAGTAGATTTGAAACTTTATAAGCAACCTATTTTTAGAAGACTTTAGTTGTTAAAATTTCAATAGGTACATGAAAAGATAAGGTCTGGTCAAGTAATTATCATAGATGCTGTTATTGAGTAGTGGCAGCAGGGAATTACCAGTGGGATCTTTTAGCTGTACCAAAGATTGTAGTGGCTAATTTATGAGACTTCGTGAATAATTTATTAGTAGTGCGCCAATTTCATATTAACTAAAAATATTTTTGCAATAATGCCTTAAGGCTGGTGCATGAACAGTATGATCTGGTCAAGCAATAATGCCTTAAGGCTGGTGCATGAACAGTATGATCTTGTCAAAATGAGGCAATCTGCACATAAAAGTAATGTCTAAGTGAGCCAAATCAAAAGGTAAAATTATTTACATAAAGCAAAAATAGTTGTGGGCCAAAGAATGTTAGCTATTTTCACAAACATACATGACATACAAACATGAAAAACAACCAAAGTGAAGAGGGTGCATGCTATATGACCCAAATATACATAATACTTTAAGTGTGGGACACAGATCATACATAGCCAGTATGCATTGATTCAACTGGTCCAATTATTTCAAGTCTCAACAAGGAAGCCTCAGTTGTACAATAATAAAAGCACAATGACTGTGGTTATCTGACCAACATTTTTGCAACTTTTATTTGGTTTTGCTCTTATTGTTATTCTAAGATGAATAAATAAGCACACAAAATGATATGTACAATAGCATGGAACATATGCACAAGTATTCAGAGCTACTCTGCTGTTGAAAGGTCAAAATATTTTTAACCTTTGCCATATTCATACTGCTATATACACCAACTATACTTCCGTGTAATACAGAGTTATATTCCAACTATCAGTTATATTTTTATACATCAACTTTGGCATATTCATACTGCTATATACACCAACTATACTTACAGCATTATATTTTTATAAAAATCAGCGTATTTTTATTTTCTCAGAAAATACTTCCAAACTATCTTTTCTACGACTGTTCATTGAGTTTTACAGTGTATTGCCTGTACTATTATGTACCAGTCTGTACCACAGTCCTCAGAACACTACTTTTGTGGTTAAAAAAAAAAAAAAAAAAAAAAAAAAAGCTAGTAATTTACCAGACGGTCAGTGTACTCATCCCCTTGATAAAGCTCAAACATCACCTAGTAAAACGTTCAGCACCCACCTCACAAATGAGTAAAAGAGCTGCTCACGGCCTCCTCAAAGGCAATCAACAGTAAGGTTTCCACAGCTCAGCCTAACTATTTTTGTTTAACATCAGTGTTAACACAGGAATAAAAGACTACCTTTATGCATTAAGAGAAAACTTGCAACCAGCAAATGTTTTACCACAATATTTTTTCTTTTTTTTTTTTTTGTCACAGCAGACACCAGCAAATTATGCAATAACATATTAAATGCTAAAAATAGCCAGAAAAAAACATCTAATCAAATGTGAATAAATAAATAATTTATAAAAGACCGTAGTGGCTGACCTCTTTTAAGTAGGTAAGAACATTTTGGAACCCCAATTTTTACATTATAAGCCTGTAACAGTGTTCAGGCCATCTAGGAACACCAATTCCTTAATACTAGGATCATATACCTTTTCTTCTACCTAGTAATTGAAATCCCGTTTAAAAGAGCAACAGCTTTGTTATCATATGTACTAAAATGTCAGCCACAACCCATAAACAGTTCTCTATACACCTTTTTGACTACCTTTTTTTTGTCAGGAATCCAGTATAGCTTTAGGATAAACCATTACAACAATAGTGCCTTTACAAAAACTACGGATAAAATCCTGACTAATGTGACAAATAAAACTCTACTGGTAATTTCTTCCCGAAGGTAGTAAATGCTTTTGATACCATCAACTACCAACTACTGCTGGACAGGTCACTGAGCAAGGAGGTTTCAACTAATGCAATATCATGATTCAAGGATTGTTTAACTGACACCTAACAGAATGTTAAAGTGGACAAGGACCATATCTAGCCCCTCCTTAAAGTAAAAACAAAAACTGACTTCCTTTATTAGGTCAATGTTTGCATTTTCAGGAAAATATGAACATACAAAGCCATAACTCATAATTTACCAATCCATTTGCTTCCACTACTTTTTTCAGCTTTCGTTATACATCTGTAGAATTCACACTGCCTCTCTGCTGTTTTGAATTTCTCTGGGTGTTCTCAGTTCTTCCTGTCTCTGAAGAATATAATGTCTGAACAGTTTGCTCTAAGTCGTTTTATGTTTACAAGTTACCTTTGTTGTTATAGAACAGATCAATGGCTGGAAAGATTCCGCACCTGACCAGTTCACTAAATGATTAGAAGATAAATTAAAAATTGACATGTTAGATCGCGTCACTGAAATAACAAGCAAATCAGGAGCTCAATAAAATCCACCTATGACAAGTTTAAGGCTAAAATAGCTACCCAAGCCAAAGGCAATCACAAGGCACTTTTTTTAGTTATGTCCAAAATCTCAAAAGCAGAACACACTTCCTCATATCCTAGAGCCTGCCACAAGGTGTCCTGTGTTTGGCATACAAGGCATCCTATGATCATTATGGACAAATTTACTGCACATCAGCAAGTCAAATGGTATCAGAAATACTCAGTCTAGGGATCCACAACATCAAAAGAACAGTTTGGAGGGACAGGTGCAGTATATCTTGTAGGGGATACCACTGCTGTGGAACAGACTCCCTATCCACATAAAACAAAGTTCATCCCTGTCCACATTCAAGTACAACTTACATTTATGGATGGGAAACAGAAAATTCATCACAAGATTGCCTCTTATACTACTAATGGACAAAGGAAGCTTCTAGAGCTTTATCCCATGCAAGGGTCCCATCAAATTATCTCTGGTATGAGGTCAGTTATTCTCTTTAAGGATAATATATAATTATGAACCGCTGGATGGGTAAGGCCAATCCATAACCAAATAGGATTGGTTATTTTGAACACAAAATGGGAAACTAGCTAGGCATAAAATGGCCCACAAGGGCAGCTAACCTAGTACTTACCTATGAACCTATAATCTATGAAAAATATACCACAGTTGCTGACATATACAGACACAGTTTAACTTCAACAAACTGGAAAGGAATGTAACTTAACAATAAACTCTGTCTACACCTCTGGAAAAAAATGTACTGTTGTGTAGCAGGCTTCTTCTATGACTCATTGAAGATGAGTCCCCCCCAATAATCTCAATCCCTAAAAACAAAATTTTTAGGAAGGGCAAGCCTCTATATATATATATATATATATATATATATATATATATATATATATATATATATATATATATATATATATATATCTATATATCTATATATCTATATATATATATATATGTATATATAAACGTCCATATACCAACTGCTTACCTGCTTGGTCATACCAACATGAATTAGAAATCACTAACCAACATGAAAAATTAGAAATCACTAACAGCTCATCTCACCATCAGCGATTTCCTATTGAGCTGATTGGAACCTCAGGGAACTGAGACTTGAGAACTGAAACTTTATCTACCGGTAAGGTAATGGGGTAGAATATCCAAACCTCATGACTAGGCACAGTTCATCACTATTAATGCTATGCATATCAGCTCTGTAAATAGTGTCGCAGGCTATTTGGAACCTTATACTAAAGGACAATACAACATTGGTGAGCAGACAACTAGAAATAATGTGCTAATTAAACTATTACCACTCAAAAGATATTAGTATTTATGTAACAAACTCAAATGGACCACGTTTGACTCCAAAGAACTGTGTATGATCTTCTAGGCACTTATAGATTATAACATCTGGCTCACTATATACAAAACACAGTTACACAACAGTAATCATTATTAACGTAATTACTCAAAAAGACAGGGTGAAAAGGCTTTCAGCAGTTACATACGTAAGATGCACAGTACCCTACAACTGACTCAGGAAACCAGTCTTCTTTTAATAAAATCAGAAATGCATTGAAACAATGCTTCATGCTCTTACTGCAACAATTGTTGCAAAATAAGGATACAACAGATTGGCAAACAGGCTGTACTTGATAATATGTAAAATGCCAAGTCTAAGAAAATGCCTTTGTATGTATAATGCTTACACAAAGTCAGCATTTATTGCTTTCTTGATAAAAAAGTTAACAAGCTGTGATGTTATTATGATTAAATTATTTCTGAATATGTTCCTTTAGGAGCTTATGCTACTATTATATCTGTCACTTCTGTCTCACGCAATGAAATAGAATAATCATCTATTTCAGGACTCCTGAAATAGCACATTTATTACTTGTACTGTCATACAATTCACATCTTATAAATTTAACTTTGCTACAAATACCATACAAGAATACATATATTACAAAATGTTCTCTTTGGGTGTCTAGTGCAAAAACGGAAGTGGTCTTGCCCTGTCTACCCAGTCTTCACCTGCATGAGAGGGGCACAGGTATGAAGCCCTGCCTGCAATTTAGGTAATTTAGAAACAATCAGTGACATGAGAATTGGTACAGCAAACTGAAAAAGGGCAGGTCAGCAAGGGAATGGTTATAGATACCACCTGCCAGAAGGCAATCACTGAGCCATACACAGATGTCAACCTGCCAAGCAGGGAATAGCACTGTAGATGCAAAGGGTGTGTGAAAATATGCACTCATGCCCCCACACCATACACCTCTCAGTTTTGTTGCTCAGGAAATCTTGACAAAGACAAAAAGTGGACACAAAGACCCAAAATCAGGGACAATTTTTAAATACTCCTCTAATATAAAATTAAATTGTTAATATAACAAAGGTTTTGTATTAACATGCATTTTCTGAACAATAAGAAGTATGAAATTTAATGTCTGAAATGACTAACTGTAATCATCAGTGGTTTACCAGAAATCAAATATTTTATGAGGGGCAGAGCAAAAATATGGGGCAAATCAGAGATGTTCTGCAAAATTCTGGACAGCTAACACATATACTCCAGGGTGTAAGACCTACTTTGGCTGTGAGATGCCTGGCCCCAGCAGAACAGGGAAGTTAGAACCTTGTCAGAATGAAAGTTACTGTGATCCACAAAATGCAAACCTTCTCTGAAAGGTTATACTTTCAACCAATATGGAATGATGTGGAGAGCTACTGGTCATGCAGGATGTAGGGGATAGATGGAGGTGAATATACTTTCAACCAATATGGAATGATGTGGAGAGCTACCGGTCATGCAGGATGTAGGGGATAGATGGAGGTGAATAGGTGAATTAAGGAGTGCACCACATACACAATTAGGATTACTTTGCTCTATTGTTGACATATGGCTGACAAAAATCCACATCCTACTGCTGCTATAAAGACTGCAGTTCCTATGTTATGCTACCACTGTGTTATATCTCTCAGCTTCTTAGTGCAAGAAATCTGGACCAACTAAAAATAATTGGGGGACAAAGGCAAAAAAAAAAATAGGGACCATTCTTAAATATTGCTCTTATCAACTTAGAAAGCTGTTAGAATAATGAATGGGTTTTGCATTAGCATGCATTTCCTGAAGGGTAAGAAGCCTGAAACTCAAATGCCTAGCATAATTTAGTGACTGCAGTCATCGGATTTACCAGAAAACCACAAATTTTAAGGGGAACACACCAATAATATGAGGCTAAAATCTGGATATTCCACGAAAATCTAGACAGTTGAGAGATATGCTGACTGTGCACATTGTTTATTAATGAAAGAGAGGAAAATAAACCTGCAAGACACATAAGCAACAATATTAACCGTACAGCAGAATACTTCCTGGAATTGAGAAATGTCATCATTTCCAGAAAACTATTAACATGACATCGATTTTCGACGCATAATTTCTGTAAATAAAATATCTGACGTGTTACACCATTAGTCTGAAAGTAACAAGAATACACCCAGTCCAGAATTAATATAATGGAAAACAGCGCTAACAGTACAGGCTACACTAATTGCAGTGACATTCTACAAATGGGAGAACTGCTAACTTTATTTACTGCTGTTTTAATACAAATGCAAAGCAAATGAGCACAACAGCTCACTGTGGACAAATGCAGTTAATCACCTACAAGTAAAAAATAAAATCAGCGTTTTCCAGCATGCTGGCTATTGCCCGACTACTATAAAGAATAGAGTAAATATTGTACCCCCCCCCCCCCCCGCATTCAAAGTACCTCAACTCACACGTCATCAGAGCAAAGGAACGGACATCATCCTGTCCTCCCTCCAATCATCATCATGGATTGCTCTAGATTCGACGACCCAAACCCTGATAATCCTTAGGAATTTTTTTTTTTTTTTTTTTTTTTTTTGCGGGGGGGATACTGAAACCTATTTTTCTTAGAACCTTACCTTGACCTGGACTAAACCTGGGCGCTGCAACATCGTTATCCTTCTAGTCTGCTGTGTATTTTTAGTATCAATGATGCCCACGGCAAGCAAAATAAATAAGTGATCGTTGAAACACGATTTTTCAAATAAACAACCCCTAACATATACCTGTTAATTCATACCGGAACCCTTTGCTCCTCCCACTACAGCAGCAGGTTCCTCCGGCTATGAAAGATGATCTGTGTAGCAAGCTGATTAGGGCAGGAGGTGGAGTGATGGAGAACCAAGAGGCAAACAGGTCCCGGAATTGTTAAAGGGACACAGACATGCTTTACTCTGAATTTCAGAGGGACGTGTGCTATGATATAATTTTTATTTTTATATTTTACATTTGTTTACCGGGTAGTGTCCGACTGGGCTGGTAGCCCGTTTTCAGCGGAGAGCCGGGGAGAAAAGCTTCACAGTACAATGCAATGTTGTTGCGTCTTTCGGCTTTTCCCCGGTAAGGGGTTGCCACAGCGGAACTCCGGTCCGCTAATGATTAGCAGAAGATTTTTACGTGCCGAGTTGCCGGCCCTGACGCACAACTTTCAACGAAGGTACGCCCATTCACGCATGTCTCCACACGGAAGATGCTCTAGCTGAGACTCGAACCGGACAACGTCTTACTGTGAAGCGACAAGCTACCGCAGCACCACCACCGCAGTCCGCAGTACAATGCAATGTAAACACGTTAAGTAAACAATGTAACCAGTACAGAATTTACATTATTAGGATTATGAGTAAAGCCTACTATAAACATCTAAGTAAAACTAGCTGACGGTATTGCGCATAAGGAAAACTATGTGAAATCTAAAAATTACAGATTCCTTGTATGAAGTTTGTAAATAACATGAAACTGACACATAGCATGGAACTAGATAGAAATATGAGACAAATAAGGAGTGGAAAGATTGGTGAGACCAGAGATGCTATAAGGAAGAAAAGAAAGTGAAATCAAGATAGAATATGCAGACATTAATACCAAGAAGCAAATAGCAAAGAACTGTATACATGATTAGGTATAAATCCCTATGTCACAAGATGGGTTGCCAACTGGCTTACTGACAGAACCCACACTGAGAAAGTAACAGACTCCAAATTCGACTTCAGACCAGTGACAATATGAGTACCACAGGGTTCAGTCCTGAGTCCTCTCCTGTTTGGTATCTACTTCTCTGAAGTACAGGCTAACACAGAAGGTTGTTGGCTAACTAAGTTTGCAGATGACTGCAAACTAGGAGCCATAATCAAAACTCCTAATAATGTGAACATCCTATAAAAGGGCCTCACTGAGACAGATGCCTGGTGTCAAAGCCATGGCCTCAAGCTCAGTGCCAAAAAGTGCATTGTCATCCCCTTTGGTAAAAACTCTGTACCCATGAACTACCACATAGGTGGTAGTCTACTTACACTGAAAGTGTGATAAGAGACCTTGGGACACAGGTGGACAGTAGTCTCTCCTTTGATAATCACATCACCACAGTGGTCAGGAAATCCTTCTATGTAGCACACCTCATCAGAAAATGTTTCTCATCCAGAAAAAAAAGAGATCATTGTTCCCCTCTACTCATCACTCATTAGATCCATTATAGAGTACAATGCCCCTTGTGGTATGTACCTCACAAAACATCTACAACAACTGGAAAGGCCACAGAAATACCTCACAGAGAGGATTACTGGCCTCAAACAGATACCCTACGCAGACCGTTTAAAAAAACTCTAGCTTTACTCTGCCGCACATCGCCTTCTCGGAGGCTTTCTCTGCCTAACATACAAAGTTATGTCAAATCCAGAGCTGTTGGACAAGCTCCACTTAAAGAAATCCCAATCCCTCTGAGCTACACGCTCTAGGGACCTAAACTTTGTCTCCACAATAAACAGAACATGCTGGAGGGATAGATTCCTCTCCCAGAGACTTCCCATACTCTGGAATAGACTACCTATCTATGTCAAACAGAGCTCCTCATTAGCACTTTTCAAGAAAAATCTTGATGATCGGATGGGAAATAGGAAATTCACCCCGGGGATCACTTCTGTGGCTCTGCTTAACAGGGGCACAGGAAAATAATTTTCTTGGGTGGCGAAAGCCATGGTACCTTTTTGGCTAGGCTTATATAGGCCCTAGGGCCAATAGCCTAGTACCTACCTATGAACCTAAGAGAAAAGTGAGGAGGTGAAGAGCATTAGGAGATATGAACAAAAATTATCCTGGTGAGCAACAGAGGCAGAGCCAGTTTTTTATGAGGTATTCTTTCTTTCAATTTTGAATTAAAAGATGGATAGGAGGGAGTGCTTTGTATGTTTAGTGGAAGATAATTCCAGTACTTAGCAATTTTGTTTGAGTAGAGGGAGTCCCCATGGTAGTTATGCAACTGTGCTATTTTGAGCAGAGGTTTGTCAAAGACCTGAGGGACCTACTGTTGACATGTGGTAGGACCAGGGTAGAAATAGTGGGGCAGTGGTTGGGGTTGTGAATAATTTTGTGGGTGAGGGCAAGTTGGTTGTTAACAGGTTGGGGAGCTCGAGCCAGTTTAGTTGTTGAAGAGCTGTACAATATGGGCTTTATGTGGGAGATTGGTGGCAAACCTAGCTATTTTGTTGTAGCAGGATTCTAGGTTTTGAAGGTCAGCTTTGCGTAAGTTGGTGAAATTGTGTGAGCGGTATAGGAGAGTAGATAGAAGCTGAGCTCTTGCTGTGGCTAGCCTGGCTTGTGGTCTTAGATATGGTTTAGCCCTATAGAGCGCATCAAGTTTAGCATGGACTTTTTTGACTGTTTGGGATATGTAAATATCAAATTTTAGCTGGTCATCTATTGTAATACCTAGGAGTTTGGACTGGTTAGTTGGCTCAATTTTGCTACTATTGGTGGATAGAATAGAGAGGGGTAGAGGGTTGTATTTGGTAGATTTGTTTGTTATTATAATTAACTTAGTCTTTTTTGGTTAAATGAGTTTGTGATTTGAAAGGTAAGATTCAGTTTCCTGAAATGCTTTTTGCATCTTACTTTAGAGTTCTAGTGGGAAGGGGACCAAGATGATAAGAGATGTGTCGTCAGCATACTGTATGATTGAGGTAAGTTGGGTTGCAGACATTAAGTTATTGGTAAAGATGATAAAGATAAGGGGACCCAGAATGGACCCTTGGGGTACACCACTGTGTACAGGCAGTAGAGGGGAGAGATTGTGATCCCATTTGGTAGCCTGTTGCCGGTTGGATAGGTAACTGTGAAATCAAGTTAGGGATGATTGACTGAGGTAGTAAGTGGCAAGCTTATTAAGAAGTAGTTGGTGGGATATGGTGTCAAAAGTTTTTGACATGTCCAGGAAAATTGCAGAGACTAGTTGTCTATTGTTCATAAGGTGGTGAATGGTATTTGTGAAAGCTATTAAGGCAGTGTTAGTACTATTCTTAGGACGGAAACCGTGTTGGGTGTCTGTTAGAAGGTTATTTGATGCAAGGTGATTTAGGAGTTGTTGATGAATACATTTCTCAAGGATTTTGGCTATTGGAAGGAAGATTGCAATGGGGCAGTAGTTAGAGATTTCTCTAGAGGGGCCACCCTTGTAAAGGGGAATGATGTGGGAGATTTTCCAGTGGTGGGGCACATATTGTTTGGATATTGAATGATTCATTAGTATTGAGATAGGATAGGCGATTGATGGGGCTGCAGTTTTTAGGAATTCATTAGGTAGCTGTTTGGCAGCAAGGCACCAGGGTTTTAGTTTGCTTAGGAGAGTTTTAATGTAGGATTTTTGAATAGGTTTAAATTAGAAGGATTCTGTTGTACTCACTGTAGGGGAGGGGATTTTGAGTGGTGGGTGTTGATGGCTTTCTAGGAGGCAGGAGATAGAGTTAATGAAATATGAGTTGAACTGTGAGGCTAAGGGTTCAAAGGTATTGGATGTGGAAGGGAAGGGGGTGGTGGGTCTACCAGGGTTGAGGAGGTGGTTGATTGTTTGCCAGAATTGTTGTGGGTTTTGAATGTGCTTTTGTTGGGAGGTTAAGAAGTAATGTTTTTTATCTTTGTTGACTTCTTTCGTAGCATGGTTTCTAAGTTGCTGGTAAGTGGTGAGATTGTTTTTGTTTTTGGAGGATAGGTATACGGCTCTGGCTTTGTCTCTCTGTTTAATTAGTAGTTAAGTATCAGGAGAGAGCCATGGTAGCTGTTTTGATTTGGTGAGTATTTTTCTGGTGGGGGCAAGACTATTTAGGATATCAAGGAATTTATTGTTAAAGTGTTATACTGCAAGGTCCAGTTGTAGATTTTGTATTGGTGACCAATTGCAATTTTGAAGTAATTGATTAAATAATTCTGGAGAGAAGTATTTTTTTACTACGAATATATTTACAGGGAGTGTGGGATTGAGTTAAAGTTTTTTTCCTTAGCAGAAATATAGGGTATGGTCACTAAGGATAATGGGTAGACAGCCAGATTGGTGACTCAGGTTAGGCTTATTAGCTAATATCCAGTCCAGCAGTGACTGTTTATTGCTGTGTTTAACACTTTATAATTTGGGAGAAGTTATAAAGGTTGATGTAATTTGTAGCGCTATCTGAGGAGCAGGATAGCCAGTCAAGATTAAAGTCTCCTAGGATGATAGTTTCTTGATTGAATAAAGAGGCAGAACAAGAGATGAGAAGTTCTATGCTGTGAAAATTGTTTCCAGGGGGCAGATAGGCAGCAATAATGATTATAGTTTTGTGGGGATTTATTTGCAGGCGGGTGATGACGATTTCTGTATTGGGGATGTCTGATGATGTACAGTCTATTTTTTCAACTTTGCGGGAGTCTTTAAACATAACAGTTACGCCACCACCTCTTTTGTTTAGTCTAGCTTGTCTAATAACATTATGACTGTTGTATGCGATTTCAGAGTCCTTAATGTGGGGTTTTCAAAAGGTTTCTGTAATGACAGCTATGTCTTGAGAGTAGGTGGCCAAGATAGCATGAAATTCAGTGATTTTGTTTACAGTGCTCCTGAGACTGAAGTTGGTTATTAGTAGGTCAGAAGTGGAAGTGTTTGGAAGGGTGGCATGTACTTTGGAGTCAGAGCCATTTTGGGTAGGAGAGTTTGGGTGGTACAGTTGAGTTTGGGGTGTAACATTGTTAGGACATGGGTTGGGATGGATGTCTGCATGTAATTTAATATGTGTAAGGGAGTGGAGTAGAAGCTGTTTTAGTTTGGTGACAGCCAGATGGAACCTGAGTGGGAGGTTGAGGGTATGAGGACTGTGAGTGTTTGAAAGTGAACAGGAGAGAGTTGGGAGTGTTATAAAGTTGTGGGCATATGTAGCTATAGTGTGTCATATAATAAAGTCCAGAAACTAAATGGAGTTGCCCTCATTTACTGGGTATTTGCAAGCCATGATTTTAGGATTTTTTTTAATTTACGTACTGTAAGTACTGTATGTATGATGTCGGTAATAGGTATGCTTTGATTACAGGAATAGCCGCTGGGTGTTGGCTGATTTGCTTGCTCAGTGGGGGAGAAAAGCTCCCACTGATGATAATATCAGGTGACAATGAGATCATGGAATACTACAGTTCTCAAATTAGTACAATTTTAGAAGCAAAACGCGTATGTGCATGTTTGTGTGAAAGAGAACTTTGGTAGAACACTGACCTACATGGATTTAGCCCAGGTATTCAGGCACACCTCTCAGCTCTACCTGATTTTCTGGGATACCCCTGATTTTGACTCAAATTTTACCTCTGTCCTTATTAATCCCTACTGAAACTGATGACTTTTGGAAGAAAAGGTGGCAAGTTACACTTAATAAATAATGACAATGACTGGAGTTATAGACTTCTTTTACGTCAGAAAATATATATTAATTCACATTCTCTTATTCTGTAGAAGTCTCAGGTCAATACTACAAATATATTAAAAGTGTCCATGATTACTTCTGGATTTGTCCCTGACTGGTTGAGATTTGTCCCTGACTGGTTGAAAGCTATGGACTTGGGGCATAGTGTGGTTAAGTGACTTCCCATACTCGGATAGTAAGAAAATAAAGCCTAAAGGAATTAAAGCCTGAAACCCACTATGCCATATATTATCATATGCGCATTTGATCAGAATAATGTACTTGCAGAACTGAATAGTGGTACATTAAAAGTCTGTGAGCAATGAAAGGTGCAACATTTCAATGTGAGTAACTGCAGATTGTTTAACTCACTGGTCAGTAGTAGGCAAGTGCCAGCAGGTATGTTCAGCATTCACTTTACTTACAAGTTTTGGCTTTACAGTGCTCTCAAAGTCTCATTAATGCTGTATGCAAGTCCCTGCTGTAACTTAATTGCTGGAATACTGAATAGCACAGGTGGGTGAAGCAGGCTGGCTGCAAAGCTAAGATCAGTCTAGGATATTTAGATTAGAAGAGCTGCTGGCAATTTCCTGGTTATAGCTGTTAGAGGTATTTAGGATATATCTGTTCTAGTTTTGTGAATAATTTGATTTTGTGCTCTTAACTTCAGAGGGGCTAATGCTGAAATGAAAATAAGGTCAATGATATGCAATGGGTCTTTGTGTTTGTAGAGGTGTCTCTGCTTTACAGGTCCAATGATGATACATTTAGCTCTTTCAGTTGGCTTAAACATATCACCTAACCTTGATCATCTTACTTTGACCCCCAACCACACTTATATTTCTGCTGTGTTGAGTATGTTCATCTATACCCAAGCAACAATTTGTTTGGCAATAGGTGGCACAGGAAACTAAACATTAGGTTCATAGGTCATTCATAGATTAGTACTAGGCTAACTACCCTTGTGAGCCATTTTAAGTCTAGCCAATTATCCGATGAGGGAATCAAACCCTGAGCCTTGTGTTTGCAATGTAAACACCTTAACCATTATGCCATCTGTTCTAATTTTTTAGTTCACTAGAATAGGGCTTAGACCACACAGCTCTGATTACTGATGTGCAACAAATGTAATGTCAGGTCAGTGATGACTTTCTGGATGCTGCAATTAATCAAGCATAAAAAATAGTCTCAGAATTGCTGCCTTCACCAGTCCATTTGTTGCAAGACTAAACTCATCTTCTACTGTCAACATGACAGTTTTACTACCAGTCTAATAAGCACCACTTAAAACTGCAATGCATGCTCAAAAGTATACCTCCACCCACTGTAGCCCTCCATTGCCAGCAAATGTTGTACGTGCTTCCCTGTGGAACTATGTGTACAGTAATACAACTGCAGTTCTACAGGTGAAACAGAAAAAAAATGATCACGATAGACTGCGCAGACTGTGCTCCCTATAGGTTCTCATTATCCTACCTATCCAACCACAGCAGTTTGTCACCTGCATTCAGTACACTTCCCTGCAAACTAATACAGATATCTGGAGAACCTAATCCCCAGTATCTCACATACACACACACACACACACACACACACACACACACACACACACACACACACACACTAGCTATTTAATAACAAATTACCTCTCTGCTGAACTGTTATAAAAGTGAATTATTATAGAAGGAAACCGTGGGTGCCTCATAACTGGCCTAGCATTTACCCATAAAAATTGGCATCCAGTTGTTTTGAAAATTAAAAACAAAAGATGCAAAGTAAAGTGATCAGACAACCTAATGCCATGACTAGGACTTTCCAGGACCCTGATCTGAATGGCAAACACCCTTCTGTATTTGCTTCCATTAGGAAGACTTGCTATGGCTCTGGGAGTCATTTTCCCCACAGAGTAAAACTAGGTGCTTGTGACTTATGGAAAGTCTGAGACCGAGACAGCTCTTGGGCAAGCTCTCAGTTAGGAAGGAGATGACTGGTGGAAGGTCTGAGACCAAGACAGTAATTGGGTAAGCTCTCAGTCAGGAAAGAAATGACTGGTGGAAATTCTGAGACCAAGACTGCCATTGGGCAAGCTCTTAGAGTGGAAGAAAATGACTCGTAGGACATCTGAGACCAAGGCAGTCTTTAGATCAGCTCTCAGTCAGGAATGTGAGACTTGGAAGTGAAACCTGATGAAATATGCGCAATTTTAAGTATCTAGCTTTTGCCCACTATACCATTGCTAATTCAGAGTTCTGTATAGATATATTTAGACAGTTTTAAAAGGCAGTATTCCAAGTTTTGACAGGTTGTGTTTTGCTGTGTAATAACAAGCTACATCTTCTTGTGGCTTATCTAATAAACTTGACTTCAGTCGTCTGAATCTTCTGTCTTGGTATATATATTTTTCCTTTACAGTAATTAAAAAAGCATGCTGTCGCTATGTGGCAACCTCACCGCATGCTCTTAGTTAATTTCCATATAATGTATGTGGGTATGTGTGGGGATTTTTGTCTGGCTATCCCTCTCATTCATTCTCAGATACAGCCTTTTAGCCTTTTTGCTGTCCAGGTTCACAGAGGAGATGGAGCTTGTCTTGCATTTAATGGATTAAAGGCCGAAAACTAATCATAGGCAAATGTCCACTCTGTTCCAGAACATTTATATCCTCTCAAGCTAAATGCCAAAAAATGCATAGTCATCCCATTTGGGAAAAACAAAACACCCACGAATTACCACATAGGTAGCAGCCCCCTTAATACAGAAGAGGTAATAAGAGATCTGGGGACCCAGGTAGATAGTAATCTCTCCTTTGCAATCATATTGCCAAAGTAGTTAGGAAATCCTTCTATGTGACCCATCTAATTACTAAACGGTTTGCATCTAGAAATAAAGAGGTTATAGTGCCCCTCTACTCGTCACACATCAGACCCATCATAGAGTACAATGCCCCATTTGGGATGTACCTCACAAGACACTTCCAACAGCTGGAGAGACCACAAAAGTACCTCACCAAGAGGATTACTGGCCTCAAACATATTTTCTATGCAGCCAGACTGAAAAAACTCCGACTGTACTCAGTGGCATATCGCTTACTCAGAGGTGATCTCTGCCTGACTTACAAAGCCATGTCCAACTCAGAATTGATGGACATGCTCCACCTAAAGAAATCCAAGTCACTGGGAGCCACGCACTCTTGTGAGCTAAACCTCGCCACAACAATAAAGAGAACATGCTGGAGGGATAGATTCCTGTCACAGAGACTCCACATGCTTTGGAACAAAACTCCAAACTACATTAGGCAGACACCCTCACTAACACTCTTCAAGAGAAACTTTGACGGGTGGATGGGTAACAGAAAATACACTCCTGGGATCACTTCATTGGCTCTGCTTGACAGAGGATCAGTTAATTAATCAATGCGGTGGCGATAGCCGACACACTCTGGCTAGGCTTATAAATGCCCTCTGCCAGATAGCCTAGTACCTACCTATGAACTCATGTACCTTACACACATCTATAGGTAATTTGAAATAGTATCACACATCTATAGGTAATTTGGAAGAGTATCAGTTCTTGTAAGGCATGTCTAAGATTTGGGAGGAAAGTGGAACACCTGGTGAAATTCCACATGAACAAAGGGAGGATATGAAGACTCTGCACAGAAGAAAACAGGTTTGGAAAACAATAAAGATGTGTCTTGTACTGACTGAATATTTTATACCGTGCTGCTACATTTTACCTGCTCCTTGTTTTAGTCTAGTGATATTTGCCTGCAGATAGTCAATATTAATTCAGTCTTGTTTGATGTTATTTGTATTTAGTACGGTATGCATTGCTGTTAACTGCCTGAGTCATATTTTTTTTCATGTTCCTATCTATAATACTTGTGACTATAGACAGTGGATTGTTAGCCTGTGTTTGTAAGTGGCTTACTACTGTATTCATATAGAAGTCACAAGTTGTGTACTATATCCCTTTTTTACTATTACACTGCTATGTGTTTTTCTGCATATCTCTGTATCTCATTTCTACACCAAGGTCCTGTCTATCAATAGCTGTGATATTTCCATCAACAAATTTAGGTGTAACTGAGTTGATACTTGTGCTAGAGCAGTGGCATCACTTTCCTGTGTGTATTTTGTAGTTGTAAGAAGCCTCCAACCCAGAACTTGTAATTGCTCAAAGACAACAGGAAGAATCAGTGAAAAGCAGTCCGGCCTGTTTATCATCTACAAATAGATCTACTGCTACCTGTAACATGATGTTCTATAACCATATACTAACAGCTTTGAATGAAAAAGTGTGCTGTGATGTAATTTATATAAATTTTACTTCAGCATTTGGTAGGGTCATACACAAAACCCTGATTGATAAAGTAGAACAACTAGGTATTGATGTACTCTTGATAAAATGGATAGCTGCATGGCTTACAAATAGGACATGGCAAATATCATACAGAAATTGGACAGATGAAATTCTAGGTTACAATCAGGGTGTCCCACAAGGCTCTATCTTAGGCCAATATAGATTGTATCTGTTTGATCTATCATTTTCATCTGAGCTGCTCCACAGTCTATATATAGATGAGTTGAAAATGGTTAAATTGATTACATGTGTGACAGATAGGGTATGCCTTCAAAAGAACTAGATTAAATTGACCAGTTGGACACATGAGAATAATATGCTGATAAATAAATCAAAACTAGGTTCCCTATTGAAATGTCAGCACTCAAAATGCAGAGTGCCAAAAGCTGGGGAAAAAAAAAGGGAAAATACAGCAGAATACGGACTCTCAAAAATCACTCTTCTCCTTCAAATTTTGTTTTGCAAGGGGGTAGGCATCCCTGCACCTCTCCCACACTTCCCAAATGACATTTCAAATATTTACATGAAAACTAAGCATTTAGGAGACATAAATTGAAAAGGGAACATTTAATACAGACAACAGTGATTGAAACTGTAGATTCATTTAAAGACTTGGGTATATTGGTAGATCCACCAACTGGTTAGGTATAGAACTATAGGTTGTAGAAAAAGATTTATAAACTCTAGGAAATTAGAAATTATGAAGTCATTGTTTATTAGTTACATTAGACCCAAACTTGAGTGTGGAATGACAAAATGGGAACTTTCTAATAAAACAAGCATGAGTAAACTGAAAAGAGTACAGTGGATGTGAAACATGAGCAACAGACAAAATAAATTGTTGCATACAAAACACTTATCTACTTTAAAAACACACTTTATTAGAACAAGATTAAAAGTCCTTTGCACCTCAGCTCTTCAGCCTTCCAGGGAACAAAGTACATCAACTTACACAGCCTTCATATAGACAAGCAATTAAACAATATCAAATTAGAATTAATTTAAAGCAACACAGACCAATTAATGTAGCATTTAGCCCCTTTGGAATATATATCTATGTCTGATATTTTAAAATAAAATATACTTCATTTTGTTGTAACTATGTTTCTAGATCCACCCTCAAATTTCATGGACTTTGCGGAAGTACCATAAATTTAAAGTCTGTTAATTCATGATGTGAAATGAAATGTCGAGCCACTGGAATACTATCCTTACCTTTTCTTATATCATGTAAATGTTCTAATATTCTTATCTTCACCTCTCATTTCATATCCCCTACATACTTTTTAGAACATGTATACCAAAGGGCATATATAACCCCTGCCAATTTACAAGTCAGAAACTTGTTATAAAATGTTTTTCTTTCAATGAGCAAGAATTGGCTAGTTGCATACAATCACATGCTAGACAATTCCCCCATTTTGCATTACCCTTCCTAAGGTTTAAAGAGTTCACTTTATAATAATTGCTATGTACTACAATATCTGATATACTCTCTCCTCTCCCTAGGACAATTTTTGGCAGATGAGATCAGAGATTACTCCCTTCAAGACATCATCTGTCAGTAAACAACCTCCAGCATCTGAGAAGTAAAATAACTGTAAGTAAATACAGAAATAGGAGAGTTATTGTCTCCAAAACACATATGATAAACAACCTTCTCCTTAATTTTCTTCTTCTCACACTCCCCCATTCTAAGCAACTTACAAAATTGTCTCTTAAAAAGTTGATACTTAATGTGAAGGTTGCCAGCCTAGTTAGATGGGATTTTGTAGATAATTCTGTCATTTGTAAATATTAATGTAAGCCACATGCTTGTTCTCTTAAATGTAAGAAAATTATGGTAAATGTCGAACTTCAAAAATGTAACCACATTGCACTCTGTTGGAGGAAAACTGATAAGTCAAGCATTGTATAATTGTTTGATCTCAAAACTCAGACCTGAAATGTCTGAATGAAGGAATTCTTCCTATTGTTTTGAGACCAGAGTTAATGGCTGGACTTTACATATATCATGTCTTTTATTGCTCTGGCTTCCTGACCAGCTGCAAGATCAAAAGGGCTGTTACACTCTGAGTTTCTGTTAGCCTGGGAAACAGAGAATAATGATGTAATCTGAAATGAGTCAGTGGTACTGTGTTATCAATTTAAGGACAGAGAGAGAGAGAGAATCAGAGCATTTTGCATTTGTTTTCAGAAGTGACAACATCATCAGCACTGTCTTGCTCTATATGTAAGTTTATTTTAGAAGTGTGTTTGCTCTTAGATATAAATAGGAAATAGTAAGTCTAGTCTAGCCGTTTTCTGTATTGATGTCAGAACTTTTCTACTGTATTATTTTAAGCATTTCTCTGTGATCTCTGAACTCTTGACTAGCACTGTGTAGTAAGAAGTATTGTCTCGTGTTCTTATTATTTATTATTAAATATTTTTAAACCTTTCAACTGTGGCTGTTTTATGTAGAGATAATTTAAGCTCTAGAGTACATTGCATGTATATAATGATACTGTCCAAGTCAGTCCAAGTAAGTCTTGCTGTTCGTCACACTTACCATTTGGGTAATAATATTACACAGTAATAATTGAACACTCTTTGATAAGGGTCTTAATAGTAGCTGATATTAGTGGTTGATGGTAAGTGTTGCTACCATATAGTCTGGGCAGAAGGGGCATAGCTGGAGAACCTGTGCCAGCCTTCCCCAGGAGTGTCTGTGTGTTTGTATATAACTCATATCTCAAAGTGTGTGTGTGTGTGTGTGTGTGTGTGTGTGTGTGTGTGTGTGTGTGTGTGTGTGTGTGTGTGTGTGTGTGTGTGTGTGTGTGTGTATAGGATCATAGGTTCATAGGTAAGTACTAGGCTATCTGCCTGAAGGCATTTATAAGCCTAGCTGGAATTGTGTTGGCTTTCGCCGCCTCCTTAGATTAGTTCCCTGTGCCTCTGTCCAGCAGAGCCATTTCTATTTCCCATCCAATCATCAAGGTTTCTCTTGAAGAATGTTAGTGAGGAGCTCTGACTAATGTTGGAATCTTGTTCCAGAGCATGGGAAGTCTCTGGTACAGGAATCTATCCCTCCAGTACATCCTATTTATTGTTGTAGTGAGGTTTAGATCTGTAGAGCATGTGGCTCGAGGGGATATGTTTTTTTTTAGGTGGAGCATGTCCATCAATTCTGGGTTGGACATGGCCTTTTATGTCAGGCATACATCACCTCTGAGTAGGTGGTATGCAACCGAGTACACAGGCCTGTGGAGTGGGGGGTGCAGATGATACATCGCTCCAGGGCCTATGAAGCTCAAGGGGGCCCAATAAAGCCACAGAAACATCACAAAAACTGAAATGTGTCATTGTCTTGAGAAGGAGATGTCCTTACAAACTAAGACAAAGAATGGCATGAGAACTTGCGCGTAACGTTGAGTGAGCACGAAGCAATAGAAGGCCGTGACAATGATAAAATACTTTTGAGTGACAGAATTCAAGATTCCACGAACAAAAACTTGTGAAAGTGACTATCAACAAGTGTTCTCACATGTTCATTCCTATCTTCAAACATCAAACTTATTTCTCGGATTACTCCTCCTTGCTTTCCCACCGAATCCCGGGAGGAAGAAGAAAACGGGACATGAGCCACACTGATTCATCATGGACTGCAAAGAAGACTTTACAGGAAAGTGAAGGAAGAAATAATGCCACAGGTAAAGTTCCCTGTAAATGCTGTAATTGTAGCATAAAGGACCCACTCGCATCCTGTTCCTTTTTGTCTACGTTATCGAGAGACTCGAGACTATAAATGGCTTGATGGCTGGTGGAAATCAATAGCAATAAATATTGTCCTAACTTTAGAACCACTAACAAAATTCTCGATAGCAGTATATGGCAAATTTCTATGTTCTATATTTCATTTCAGGTTCCGGCCTTAAACATGTCAGCTCAAAAATCTGGAGCTCAAAAACGTAAATCAAAACAAAAATGTGATGAGATTAATAAAAAAAGGACTGCAAACACTCTTTCAAGTTGGCGTTAAATGGAAAACAAGAGAAACTGACAAAAATTAAAATTTAGAACAAGGTAATACAAATGCAGAACTGAAACAAAGGACAGAATCTCATGAAGCCAGTTTGGATTTTCAAAAAATATCAGATCAAGTAAATCCTAATGTGATTCTTGCACAAAAGGTGGATGACGCAAATGTGGATTTGGAGGATGGAGGATATGAGAGAAAAGGAGATTTGAAGGAACAAGTGAATGTTAGTGATGAAAAGAGAAGTGAGGCAATGAGTACGTCAATGTCTACAGAATCTGGCCATGGTGAAGAAAAGAGTAATATTGGAATTGACATTGGACTTCTTGCAACAGAGGTTCCTTCTCAGATGGATATAGAAAACTGTATTACGAAAGGTCATATTGGAAATCCTAAAACATTTCCCAAAGATATGAATAACCAAGTTTTTCCAGAAAGCATACTAACATTTTGAAATGTGAATGGTGAGAAACATGCCTGAGATTGGCTTGTCTGGAGTGATGTTAAACAAGCATTATATTGTTTTCCCTGCCAATTATTTTGGAACAATCTGTGTTGCAACATTAGCTCCACATCCAAGTCTATGCTTGCATCATCAGAAGGATGGTCAGCTGCTATAAAGTGGCAAAAATTATGTAGTCGCATCCCAGAACATGAGAGAAGCAATAGTCATAGGCAATGCTATCTGGCTTGGTGAGAATTAGAAAGATGCCTGTCTTCTGATAAGCACATTAAACATCTCTTAGAGGCATCAGTTGCAACAGAATCTGTCAAGTGGTACAACATTATGAAACGAATCATTGATGTTATACTATTCCTTGGAGAATGTGGGCTTGCTTTGTGTGGTAGTTCACAGCGCATTGGTGACAAGACAATGGAAATTTTGGGGGGCTAATAGAGTTGTTGTCTCATTGGGATCCAATTCTAAAAGAGCATGTGTTGCAAGTCAAAGAGTCACAAGAAAAAGGGGAATGACTTCAAGTGCATTATCTCTCTGCTGATTCTCAAAATAAGTTAATTGCTAAATGTTCTGAACTTCTGAAACAACACATTTTGCAGGATAGAAAGACTGCAAAGTACTTTGCAGTGATAATTGATTCCACACCGGAGGCATCTCATGTTGAGCAGACAACATTCCTGCTACATTATGTAATTCAAAATGAATCCCAGTTTGAAATTGTAGAAAGATTTCTGAAATTTGTTGACTGCAGTGACAAAACCGGATGTGACATAGCACAGATGATTGTAGATACATTGATCGAACATGATATTCCACTCTCTGATTGCCGAGCACAGGGTAATGACAACGCAGCCAACATGTCAGGAAAATAAAAAGGTGCACAAGCAAGAATACTTGAGCAATGTCCAACTACTGCATTTTCTCCATGTGGATGCCACACACTCAATTTGTGTGGAAATGATGCTGCAGAATGTATTCCTGAAACCATAACATACTTTGGAACTATACAAACTGTTTATAACTTGTTTAGCTCTAGTCCACATCGATGGAAAATTTTGCAGAATTGTATTGGCTGTTCTCTTCATGGCATATCTAGCACACAGTGGTCAGACCGTGTTGAAAGTGTGAAGCCCTTTGTAGCCCATCTGCCTGGCATCAAATTAGCATTAGAAGACCTCTTGAAGCTGAACCTAACTGCCAAAACAAGAAGAGAGATTAATGGAGCTTTGTCTTATGTGACATCATTCGTTTGTGTAATAATATCTGTTGTATGGTACAAAATATTAGTTCCAGTTGATATCTGTAACAAAGTTATCCAATCCAGAAATGCAACACTGGATGTTGAAGTGTCCAACATAAAAACCTTGATTTCAGAACTGACAGATATCCGCAACAGCGGGAAAAGTATGTGGAGTGAAGCTAAGCATGTTGCTTCCAATTTACACATAGAAATTAAACTGTCTGGAAGTCGTGGTGATGCAAAATGCAAAAGGAGGTTCTATGGTGAAGATGTCAAATTGTCACAACATGAAATGGATGACTCCCCTGAAGAAGCGTATTTCAGAAAGTCTGTTTTCTATGTAATGTTGGATAATGTTACTGGTGGACTCACAGTTCGTTTCAATGCTACAGTGAACATTTCTGAGAAGTTCAGCTTCCTCTGGAAGTACCTAACAATTCCTGTAGATGAGATGAAAGAAAAATCAAAATCACTGGCAAATCAATATCCTGCTGATATCAGTGAATATCTTGTAATGGAGAGGAGTCATCTGCCAGCTGTTCATCGATCAAATTTTGGAGAGAACCGGCTGAGCCCATTGGAGCTGCTGAATTGCTTGAAAAAGTACAAACTGGAAGGACTCTTTCCAAATATATGGCCGGTTCATGATTCTGTTGACAATTCCTGCCACTGTCGCCTCTGCAGAGCGTTCATTCAGCAAGCTAAAGATGGTAAAAAATTTTCCACTATGTCACAAGTAGTATGGGCATGTAGCCTGTGGAGAGGCTGAGTTTGAACAGTGTGTTTAGGTGAGGGGTTAGTTCATCTTTGAGCTCATGTAGGATGCAGCCTGGGATACCATCCAGTCCCATTGTTGCTGTGTTTTTGGCTTTGGAGAGGGCTGTTTTAACCTGAGTGTCTGTGATTTCAGGGGCACTACATTCTTCTGGTATCGTTATGGGCCCTTTTGGGGGTGAGATGGGGGTGAAGTTTTCACTGAAGCTGTCTGCCAGGATGTTGGTGATATTTTGTCCCATTCTGCACTAACTCTGGGCAGATCTGAGAATTGCCACTTAGATTCTTGACACAGCTAAAAGAATGCCTTGTGGTTATTTTTGGAGTCCTTGGCAATTTTTCTTTTGAAGCTAGCCTTGGATGATTTTATGAGGAATTGTAGTTTCTTGCTGATACTGATCAGGGATGTCTTACCTTCTTAGGATTTTACTCTTTTCTGTACTAGTTTCCTCCTTCTATTGTATAGCTTGTTTATGGCAGGGGTCCTCCAGACTGGTTTCCTTTTCTTGGAGGAGTGAGTCTTGGTTTTGCTTGGGATAGCATGATCCATGCATTCTTGTAGGTGCCCGTAGAGTGCATTAGTAAAGGATTTTGCAGCTTGGGCAGCATTATCCTTTAGCATGGGGGCTTTGAAACTTTCCACCTAAGTCTTAAGTAACATGAAGTTTGCTTTTTAAAAGTTTTTCACTGTGGTTTCTTTGACCAGGGTGGGGGCGGAATATGGATATCCAGATTGATTAGCTTATAGTCAGATCTAACCAGCGAGGGGTTGACCTCCAGTGTGGAAAACCGGTCGACCATGTTGGTGATGACCAGGTACAATATGTTGTCACCTCTGGTACGGGTGTTGAACAGCTGATCCAGGGCATTTGAGTTCATGAACTGCAGTTTTGCCCGTTGTTAGTTGTACGTGGATGCTCTCTGAAGCATCATGCTGTGCCACTAACCTGGAGGTGTGGGTATCCTTAATTAATATGGAGATGCCCCCACCTTTTGTATTTTGGTACGGGTTTTGTGGCCAAAATGTATGGTATGAGTTGTAGCCTGGTAGTGCTGGGGTGCTCTCTGGAGCCTTAAACCAGGTTTCTGTTACTGCACATATATCGATTTTCTCCATAATGAGGAGTGCCTCGTGTGAGTGCATTTTGAGGTTTAAACTTCTGGCATTGAGCAGCATTACTGTCAGTTTTTTGTTACGTGTGCTATTTACGGTGGTGGGTTTGTCTTTTGAGCCTTGCCTAAAAAAAGCACTATGGGGGTGGCAAGAGCATTGACCAGTATTCAAAAGCCTAAGGATGACAGGTGCAAGCCACCTCTAGTGAAGCAGAGTGGCTTGTCAAGCATATCATCCCAGGCTGACAGACACTGGATCCCCTTTGAATGGCACCAAAAGCTTAGCCAATTGTTGAAATTGATATTTTTTTTCTTTATGCCATGATATAATTCTTGGTGAGGGCAGGATGCTTCTCAAGGTCAGGGTCATACCGTCCTGGGCTATGTGATCAGAGAGCTCTTCCATGTCTTTTTTCATGTAGTCCAGGGAGGTATGGCTTAGGTCATTCACACCAACATGGACAATGACAGAGTCATATTTGTACTTGTTCTGGAGTGACCTGAGTGCTTGTGTTATGTGGCAGATCCTGCCACCCAACAGGCAGCTAACAGTAACCTTCTCCTTGTTCAGCCTGGTGAGTAGGACATCAGTGTGCCTGACTATAGAGTCACCTATTACTAGTGTGTTGGGTATGTTATTTTACCTTGTGACTGCATGGCACACTGGTTTTGTGAAGTATGTGTTTCATGGTTTGTGTTGGGGGGGGTGGAGGTTGCTTGGGTGTCTGCTTTGGAGGTCTCTGTTGCTTTTGCAGATTTTTATTTAGAGTCTCTGAGTATGTTTTCATGTATTTATGTGTGTTTTTTGCTGGTGCTGGTTTCATAGGTCTGTATGAGACTGGTGCTGTGATTCAAGTAGTTCCCTTCTCCTCTTGACTGTCTGGTCCAGTCTTGGGTTGAGAGAGCTTAGCCTCCAGTTTGGCTGCATAATTGCATCTCTTGCATGTATTAGTGTTTGGTGGTAGGAGGAAAGGGTTGTCTGTGTACATGAGGCAGTTGTAACATTGCCTCAAAATGCCCAGATTCACCAGCTGGACCAGAGAGTAAACCTGAAACTGCCCTTTGGACATGCCTGGATAGGTACAGTGAACTGTTTTACTGATTGGCTGGTAAGGTCGAATAGAGAGCCTTGTCCTTCTCTACAGTACAGGGGGGGGGGATCTAGTGCTAAGGTTTATTAGTGCTTGCTATGAGTTTTGAGCAAGTGCCGGGCTGAGAAGTGAATGGTTTGAGTGCTTAAGTTGAAAGTTTGTCTAGTTCCAAGGGAAAAATTGAAGAGTAGACTTTTTGGAGACAGGAATAGTTATACCCTAGCTAACCGGTGCTGCCTGGCATGCAAAACCTCGCAAACGCAGGTTTTATACCAGGAAAATGAAAGAGATAGAAATTAGCCCAAAATGACCAATAAACTACTAAGTTCTGGGCAGAAACCACTCCTCCAGGGACAGATAGGCTGCCCAAAGCTCCCCTCTCTCACAGGTGAACAGGGAAACTTCCTTCTAGCCAAGTAAGGTATGGGCAAACACAGAAACTTGTAACACAGTCCTGAATTCAACACTAACCTGAAAACTGGACTATACTAGCTTAGAAAGGTGGGCAAACAAGTATATATATATATATATATATATATATATATATATATATATATATATATATATATATATATATATTTTTTTTTCGGAAAATAAAGCAGATACAATCAAAAAAACACTTTAAATGCACAGAAATGGCTACCACACTTGAGTGTGTAGCCTACAACAGTTAATAGGTAATTTAAACACAAAAATGACTTTGTTAAAGTGCAGGCAGTAAAATAAGTACAATATGTAGGTGAAACAAGCTTTGTAAATCACAGAAACTCTAAAAAAAATCTGCATTTTTTGCGGAATTAGCTAAAGGCAGCAAGAAAATGCAGAAAAATCATACTTAATCATGCCAAAGTCTCTCTTTTGTCTCTCTGCTGCTGTAGAACTCTGCAGGGCACCAGGCAGGAGCTTGCTGAGCTGTTTATAGCAGGGAAATGAAAGAGATAGAAATTACCCCAAAATGGCCAATAAACTACTAATTTCTGAGCAGAAACCACTCCTCCAGGGACAGATAGGCTGCTCAAAGCTCCCCTCTCTTACAGGTGAACAGAGAAACTTCCTTCTATCCAAGTAAGGTATGGGCAAGTACAGAAACTTGCAACACAGCCCTGAATTCAGCACTAAACTGAAAACTGGATTATACTAGCTTAGAAAGGCGGGAAAACAAGTATATTTTTTTTTGTTTTTTTCAGAAAAGTATCAGCTACTTGGGCAGGGACGTGAAGCACTGGTTGGACAGAGAGAGTGCTGGAGGTTTTAACTTGACCACTAGGCTGAGATCTGGATCCTATAGCTGTGCCAGTGGGGAGTCTTATTGGGGATCTGGAGAGAAAAGAAGAAACCAGGCCCAGACTGACTGTGATCTCTGTGTGCTCTTAAATGAAATTATACTTTACTTTGTGTGTATTTATTATCCTTCCCAATGTGGAAGCCCCTCGCTGGTGTTAGTGATGTGGATTTAGGTTCCTTGATTGCTGGGCCAGTGCACGGGCATCACACTTAGTATAACCTCTATTATATAATTTATATGTGTATTTAATCTCATTTATAAAGTTTTCTGGTGCTGAGCTTAACTGCAGAGCTCATACCATTTGACTATATGGCAATGACTCTAAGAAGTTTTTGGATGATCACTCTGAACATAGGTTCATAGGTTCATACTAGGCTATCTGCCCTAGGGCATTTATAAGCCTAGCCAGAGTGTGTTTGGCTTTCGCCACCCATTTTAAATTAATTTTGCTATGCCCTTTTTCGAGGTTAGTATACTGTGCCTCTGTCTAACAGTGACACAGAAGTGATACCCGGGTTAAACCTACGATCCCCCATCCATTCATCAAGATTCCTCTTGAAGAGAGTCAATGAGGGACTCTGCCTAACCTGGACTGGGATTTTATTACAGAGTGAAGGGAGCCTCTGGGTTATGAATCTGTCCCTCCAGCATGTCCTATTTATTTCAGTGCTGAGGTTCAAGTCTCTCGAGCACGTAGCTCGATGGGATTTGGATTTTCTGAGGTGCAGCATGTCCATTAATTCCGGATTGGACATGGCTTTATACGTCAGGCACAAATCGTCTCTGAGCAGGCGGTATGCCACTGAGTAGAGCTGGAGTTTCTTTAACCGGGCAGCATATGGCATCTGTTTGAGCCCTTTGATCCTCTTGGTGAGGTACTTTTGGGGTCTTTCCAGTTGCTGCAGGTGTCTGGTAAGGTACATCCCAAAAGGGGCATTGTACTCAATTATGGGCCTGATGAGGGATGAGTAAAGAGGCACGATGACCTCCCCTGATCTAGATGTGAATCCCTTCATGATTAGGTGGGCTATATAAAATGTTTTTCTAACCACTTTGGCCACATGGTTGTCAAATGAGAGATTGCTATCAACTTGGGTCCCCAGGTCCCTAATTACTTCTTCCAGATTAATGGATTACCACCTATGTGGTAATTTGTGGGCACTTTGTTTTTGCCAAAGGGGATGACTATACACTTTTTGGTGTTTAGCTTAAGGTCATGGCTCTGGCACCAGTTGTCTGTTTCTATGAGGCCCTTTTGGAGGATGCTTGTGTCGGCTGGAGAGTCGATTATGGAGCTCAGTTTGCAGTCATCTGCGAACTTGGTCAGCCACAGTCCTTCCGTGTTGGCCTGTACCTTCGAGAAATATATACCGAACAAGAGAGGTCCCAGGACTGAGCCTTGTGGGATGTCACTTGTAACTGGTTTGGAGTCTGACATGGCTGCAGCAATTCTAACCATGTGGGTTCTGTCCTTGAGCCAGTTTGCAACCCATCTAGTAACATAGGGGTTTATATTTAAGCTGGTGAGCTTATCTATAATGCCCGAGTGGGGTATTGTATCGAAGGCTTTTGCAAGGTCCAGGTAGGCTGTGTGGACCACCTTCCCCTCGTCAATGGCCTTGGTGACTGTTTCAAAGAAATCGACCAGGTTTAAGAGGCAGGATCTGCCCTTAACAAAGCTGAACTGTGTATGATCCAGCGTCTGTAGGTCCCCAATATCTTTATTTATGAGGTCCATGATGATCCTTTCCATAGCTTTGCAGACCAAGCTAGTCAGGCTTATAGTTTCCAGGATCCGTTGAGGCACCAACTTTATGGAGAGGGACCACTGTTGCTGTATGCCACTCTTTGGGTACATATCCTGTGGTAAGGCTGAGATTGAACAGTAGTTTTATGTTTGGGTTTAGCTCTTCTTGGAGTTCATGTAGGATGCAGCCTGGGACACCGTCTGGTCCCATTGATGCTGTCTTTTTTGCTTTGGAGAGGGCGGCTCTTACCTGAGCATCTGAGATGTCAGGGGGGCAGCACTCTGCTGGGATAGATATTTGCCCTTTGGTGGGAGGGGAGAAGTTTGCGCTGAACCTGTCAGCTAGGATGTTGGCAATGTCTGTGTGTTCGGTGTATTTTTTGTCATTTTGGACTAATTCTGAGCATATCTGGGAATTCCCACCCAGGTTCCTAACATAACTAAAGAAAGCCTTGTGATTATCCTTAGTGTCCTGTGCAATTCTTTTCTCGAAGCTGGCCTTAGATGATTTTATGAGTGCCCGTAGTTTTTTGCTAACACTGATCAGAGATGCCCTCCCTTTTTGGGATTTTGCTCTATCATGTAGTAGCTTCCTCCTTCTATTGTATAGTTTGTTTATGGCTGAGGTCCACCAGACAGGACGTCTGCCTTTGGAGGATTGGGTCTTGGTTTTATTTGGGATTGCATGATCCATGCATTCCTGAAGGTGTTCATAGAATGCGTTTATAAAGGATTCTGTGGTCTGGGCCGTATTTTCCACAGGCCCAGGGGCTTTGAAGGATTCCACCTCGGTTTTGAGGAGTGTGAAATTTGCTTTAGAGAAGTTTTTCACTGTGGTTTTCTGGGAAAGGGGTGGGGTCGGGATGTGAATATCCAGTGAGATTAGTTTATGGTCTGATCTTACCAGTGAGGGATACACTTCTGGTATGGAGCATAGAGTCCCCATGTTGGTGATGATCAGGTCCAGTATGTTTTCCCCTCTTGTGGGAGTAGTAACAAGTTGTTCCATAACATTTGAGTTTATAAATTCTAGGAACCTTTGAGCTAGGGTGTTGGAGCTAGAGTAATGCTCCCAGTCTATGTTTGGGTAGTTGAAGTCGCCCAATATAATGGTGTTTGTAGAGACCTTCATATTTTCCAGTGTTCTCATGAAGGCCGAGTGGGGTTCCTGGGTTTGGGAGGGTGGTCTGTAGCAGGCTATAAACTGGAAGGCAGTTTTACCCACTGTTAGTTGCACATGGATATTCTCTGATGCTTCGTGCTGTGTCACCAACTTGGAGGTGTGGGTATCTTTGACGAATATTGATACTCCCCCTCCTTTTCTGGTTCGGTCCAAGTTTTGGGGCCGAAAAGCATGGTATGAGGTATAACCTGGTAGTGCTGGGGTGCTCTCGGGAGCCTTGAACCAGGTTTCTGTTACTGCACAGATATCAATGTTTTCCATGCTAAGGAGAGTTTCGAGTGCATGCATCTTGAGGTTTAGACTTCTGGCGCTGACTAGCATTACTCTTAGTTTCTTATCCCTTGTGATACCTATGGAGGTGGGTTTGTTTTTTGAGCCTTGCCTAAAAAAGGCACTATGGGGTTAGCAAGAGCCTTTGCCAATATCTGAAAGCCCAGGGGTGACAGGTGCAAGCCGTCCCTAGCGAAGCATCGTGGCTTGTCGAGCATGTCATTCCAGGCTGACAGGCATTGGATCCCCTTTGAATGACACCAATACTTAAGCCAATTCTTGAAATTAATCATCTTGTCTTCATATTGTGGCATCATTCTTGGTGACGGTAAGATGCTACTCAAGGTCAGGGTCACACCGGCCTGGGCTACATGCTCAGAGAGCTCCTCTATGTCTCTTTTCATGTAGTCCAGGGAGGTACGTCTCAGGTCATACACACCAGCATGAACAATGACGGACTCATTAAAACAAAGAATAGGCTCACGGATGTCACTCAGAAAAGATTTATTAACCACAAACAAAATAAAATAAAATAATTTGTAAAAGAAACTCAGCGAAAATGAATATAGTACTTAGCGCTTTCACCCTGTAAAACAAAAGGGCATCTTCAGAGTACAAATACAAAAGAATTTAAGAATTTAAGACAGAAACAATATCCAGATGTAGATGAATTTGTTCAAGACACTGGACTTGATAGAGATGGGTATAAAGTTGACAGAAATCAGGACAATAGAAAGAGAAGTGTAGTTGATCCTGAGTTTGACAATGTTTTTTTAGAGGAACCTGTACTGAGGAGGTCCGAGAGGTTACGCGACCGGTATCAGGGACCACCACAGTATCCAACACAGTACAGGAACTTCCAAACAAACAGAAAGAATCCACAGTATCATTAAATAATGAAGCATTAAATGAATTAACTATTTTTTGTAATATATCAAATTCTGAAGGAACAGATATGACAACACTATTTGAAGTCACAAGTGAGAATGGGGACACTGCTAACATGGCAGTAGACATATTATATCCCCCAGGAGATTTAAATTGTTTAGAAGAAAGAACAACTGAATCATTCATTGTCAATGTAGATGGTTTTACCTTATACAACTATACAGGAACACATTTTGGCACTGAATATGTCTCCTTATTCAAGAGAGGTTTTACATTTGTTCCGAATTTTAAATATGACATAGGCAGAATTCTTATTAATTTCAAGGTCTATACTAGGTTACTTAATCTAAAGATGTTTTTTTCTAACCAAGTAAACAGAATTGAACCGGATACAGGAAGTTTTACTTTAAAAAGAAGCAGTACTTTTATTCCACCCCAGAATCCCATGATACAGATTTTTGAGATGTTATGTGAGACACAACTACTGAGAGAGCTGAAAAAACATATAGTAATGGATGACAATCTCACTCAAGCTGAAAGATTTTGTTTAAGAGAATTGAGTACTAAGAAAAAATATAGAGTGATGAAACCAGACAAAGGTGGTGGAGTCGTTATTATGACAGAGACAGATTACATTAATAGAATGACAGATTTACTGAATGATGATGACACCTATGGGAAAGTATCCAAATATGAGATGAATCGAGCCTACACTAAGATAGACTGGATATTATTAGATTATATGTTGGAAGGAATTATTGATAAAGATGAATACGATTACTTTACAGTAGAGCATCCAATAACTCCTTCTGTTTTTGGTATTCCAAAAACACACAAGGATACCAACAATCCCCCTTTTAGACCGATAGTTTCAGCAAAGGGGTCTAAACTCGAAGCAGTAACCAAGTATATAGATTATAACTGTAAGGGTATTCTAAACTCATTTTCCCATATAATCAAGGATTCGTGGCACTGTATTGACATGGTGAGGCAATACAACAAAGAACACGACAAGGATAATAATATTATTATGGTTACCATAGATGTTATAAATTTGTTTTCTGTGATCCCACATGATTTGGGACTGGAAATGTTTGAAGCTACGCTAGAGAAGTACAGTGGATTGCATATATTAAAACAAAAATTGTTGGTAGAACTAATGGAAATTGTTTTATTAAACAATTATATGTACATGGAAGGAGAATATTACAAACAGTTGACGGGCGTAGCAATGGGTGCAAGATGTGCACCCATTTATGTGAATCTAGTACTGGCTCAATGGGAAACTAACCACATTTTTACATCCAACGGTCCAACATTACATTTTATGCTAGATACCTGGATGACATCATCTTGTTTTGGAAGGGATCCCTGGAAGAGCTCGATGAATTTATTGTATTTTTAGAGACTACATCACCTTTCCTAAGATTTACTAGTCACATACAGGGCAAAACATGTGAGTTTTTAGATGTTCTTTTTTATGACAAGAATGGTATATTAGAATCGAACATTTTTAGGAAAAAGACTTATTCAAATTCCTTCCTACACTATAGTAGTTCTCACCCACACTTTCAAAAGAAAAACCTGGTGAAAGGACAAATGGTGAGATTATCTCGTATAGTGAGTGAGGATGACAGATTTGAACTTGAACTAGAGGTCCTTACTAATATGTTTTTGGATAGGGGATACCCAGTTTATTTATTAAAACAGCTAAAAGAAGAAGTTACAAAGAAAAGGTACACTATATTTAGACCCATTATTAAGTATGGTCTATGCAACAGCCAGGACGACAATCTAGGCATCAATAGAAGAGATGCCTTTGTATTACCTTACAACGAACAATCACAAGGTATTGTCAAAATATTGAAAGACTGTTGGATTAGTGTTTTTAACAACAAGGAAGAGTTTTACCTTATGATAGGATCTGTTCCTAGGATTAGTTTTAGCCGGGGCATGAATTTAAAACAGTACATGGAACACAATAGTAGGGAGAACACATTTAATATGTCTAAAATGAACAAATGTGGGTTTTGTAAATGTTGCAAGTTTATAAACGATGGACCATATGTTATGGTTCATGGATATGGGAAATCCATTAGATGTGCAGGACATTGCAACTGCAACACAAAAATGGTGATTTAGTTAGACTCATGTACATCATGCCCAGCATTCTATGTGGGCAAAACTAAAAGGAAATTAAAGGAACGTGTAATGGAACACAATAGAGACATTAAAAACAAAAGAATTGTGAATTCCTTATATGTTCATAGTACTAAATGTCACAATTTTAAGAGATTCATATTCTTTGTCATAGAATTTCCACAGAAACTCACAAAGGAGGTTATTTTAATGTTTTATTGGAAGCCAGAGAATGTATTTGGCAGTTGAGACTAAATGCAGGTTCATTTCCAGGTATTAATGATCACATCTCTATATCTAGTATTTTAAAATTAAAATCTCAAGTTATTTAATACAATACAAAGTCATATAGCACATCCCAACAATACAAAGAATTTTTATATAAATTATTAGTTTTTATATAAGAGATATTTATTACAATAGTTCATATTTATATTTGTATTTATTTATTTATATATTTATATACATATATTTATTAATTCTGTAGTATTTACACAAATAAGGGTTATTGAAGACAAGCCTATAGAAAGTGTTATTCAGTTTAGTTTTATTATAAATACATCCTTGTTTTAGAAATATATATTACATATATATTTATGGATTTTAATCTTTTATAGTACCAAATGAATGGTGAAACCTCTTAGTCTGTTCAATTCTCTATTCTGTTTATATGTATATTTATATATATATTTACTAGTATGCCTTATTGATTTTTAATGTTATTATCATTATTAGTTATTTTTATAGGTTGAGTGATTACTTTAGGTGTAGTGAGGTAATACATGTTATGACAACCAGACAAAAAATGTTTATATTAGTTGACATATTGTTTTATATACAATTACATTGATGCACATCGAAATGATGTATATATTTTTTTAAATTTCTGATGGTTCCTTGTTAATTGCACAACCAACCAGAGATGACTTTGGTTACTGGCTTTTATTTAAATGTAGTACGCTCTAATTTGTATTTGTACTCTGAAGATGCCCTTTTGTTTTACAGGGTGAAAGCGCTAAGTACTATATTCATTTTCGCTGAGTTTCTTTTACAAATTATTTTATTTTATTTTGTTTGTGGTTAATAAATCTTTTCTGAGTGACATCAGTGAGCCTATTCTTTTGTTTTAATAGTTTGCTCAATGACGGAGTCATATTTGTACTTGCCTTGGAGTGACCTGAGTGCTTGTGTTATGTGGCGGATCCTAGCGCCCGACAGGCAGCTCTCCGTGACCTTCTCCTTGTTCAGCCTGGTGAGCGGGATGTCAGTGTGCCTGATGAAAGAGTCACCTATTACAAGTGTATCAGGTGTGTTGTTTAGCCTTAAGGGCTGTGACTGTTCAGCACACTGGCTTTGTGAGCTATGTGTTGCACGTGTTTTGTTTTGGGGTAGCAGTTGCTTGGGTGTCTGCTTTGGAGGTCTCTGCTGCTTAGGCAGATTTTTATTTAGAGCCTCCGAGTATGTTTTTGTGTGTTTATGTGTTTGGTTTGATGTCGTGGTAGGTCTATGTGAGACTGGAATTGTAGTGAGTGGGGTTTCCTTCTCCTCCTGACTTGTTACGCCAGTACTGAGTTGAGAGAGCTTAGCCTCCAGTTTGGCTATATGGTTGCATCTCTCACATGTGTTGGAATTTGTTGGGAGGAGGAGAGGGTTGTCTGTGTACATGAGGCAGTTGTAACATTGCCTCAAGATTCCCAGATTCACCAGCTGGACCGGAGAGGAGATTGACAACTGACCTTTGGACATGCTGGAATAGCATTGGGAATTCCTTTATAGTTGAAAAAAAGGGCCAATGGGGAACAAGGTACTCAAGGGGAGTTTGTGACGGTGTAGTGCTTTTAATTTTTTAGTGCTGACTTATATAATTGCTTTAGTGAGCAAGTGCCAGGTAACTTAAATGCAATGTGTTACAGGTAACTTAAATGCAAAAACAACAAACATTAACTTTCTTTCAAGTGAAACAAGGAAATAAGTACAGTAAGCAATGCAGATATCACTAGGGATCCACAGAAGCGCTGAAAAGCTGTGTTTTAGGTGGAATTAGCGTTTCAGGGAAATAACAAGCAAACAAGCATACAAACAAAGCTAGATTCAGCAGGCCTGGGTCTAGTCTATGCTACAGCAAACAAGGTGTACCAATTTCAGTAAGAAACAGTTCAAATATGCAGGCACTATCAGCCTTTAACCAGAAATTCCCAGCTCAGAAGGGCAGAGTCCAGCCTCTCCTCCCACAAGAGTGCAGACCACAAACCTTCTTAATGTAAAATAACTGGCCTGAAGCCCAAGTGCTGAAACCAGAACTAATACACTTTTAGAATAACAGACACTGAGCCCTCAATCAGCAGTTCCCAACTTAGAAGGATGTAAGCTACCTGTCCTGCCACCACAGTGCAGGCCACAAACCTTCCTAATGTAAAACAACTGGTCTGAGCCCAAGTGCTTAACCCAAAAGACTTAGAATGATAGCTACACTTTAATCAAGTTACTACCAAGCAGTAATAAATACAATTGAGTACTTTAAAGAATGCCTGGATTAGTGCTCAAGTTATACAAACAAAGCTAGATTCAGCAGGCCTGGATCTAGTCTATGCTACAGCAAACAAGTTGTACCAATTTCAGTAAGAAGCAGTTCAAATATGCAGGCACTATAAGCCTTTAACCAGAAATTCCCAGCTCAGAAGGGCAGAGTCCAGCCTCTCCTCCCACAAGAGTGCAGACCACGAACCCTCTTAATGTAAAATAACTGGCCTGAAGCCCAAGTGCTTAAACCAGAATTAATACACTTTTAGAATAACAAACACTGAGCCCTCAATCAGAAGTTCCCAACTTAGAAGGATGTAAGCTACCTGTCCTGCCACTACAGTGCAGACCACAAACCTTCTTAATGTAAAACAACTGGTCTGAAGCCCAAGTGCTTAAACTAAAAGGCTTAGAGTGAGTTACACCAAGCAGTAATAAATGCAATTGAGTACTTTAAAGATGACGCAAAAGCAAAATAAAGTAGGAAGAAACACAAATACAGTAAAAGCAGATACATTTTTTTTTTTTGAGTGAACAAATGAGATGGGCCCAGGAGGAGTATCCAAGTGCAAATTTACAAGAGGGGTGGGTAGTTTCAAAGCCACCAAGATCAACACCAAGACAAAAACAGGGAGGGTGGGCGGGAACCTACTGAAAAACAGAGTCACAGCTTCCAGCTAGATATTCCTCAATGCAACACAAACAAATTACTTTAAATCGTGTATTATTTGATAAAAATGCAGATAAAAGTTACTTAGCTTCACTTATGCATTCAATTGATAGCATACAGGTCTTAGCCAGCCAAAGCTCACAGTTTAAACAGAAGATAATTCACTGTACCACTTGTATAAGACAGAAACTGAATAACAATGAAGGAAACTACCCCCACTATCACTGGCTATGCAGGTTTTTAACAAGCCTTAACTGAAAATACCACATGTACTACTGAAAAACAGAGTCACAGCTTCCAGCTAGATATTCCTCAATGCAACACAAACAAATTACTTTAAATTGTGTATTATTTGATAAAAGTGCAGATAAAAGTTACTTAGCTTCACTTATGCGTTCAATTGATAGCATACAGGTCTTAGCCAGCCAAAGCTCACAGTTTAAACAGAAGATAATTCACTGTACCACTTGTATAAGACAGAAACTGAATAACAATGAAGGAAACTACCCCCACTATCACTGGCTATGCAGGTTTTTAACAAGCCTTAACTGAAAATACCAGTTGTACTACTGAAAAACAGAGTCACAGCTTCCAGCTAGATATTCCTCAATGCAACACAAACAAATTACTTTAAATCATGTATTATTTGATAAAAGTGCAGATAAAAGTTACTTAGCTTCACTTATGCGTTCAATTGATAGCATACAGGTCTTAGCCAGCCAAAGCTCACAGTTTAAACAGAAGATAATTCACTGTACCACTTGTATAAGACAGAAACTGAATAACAATGAAGGAAACTACCCCACTATCACTGGCTATGCAGGTTTTTTAACAAGCCTTAACTGAAAATACCACATGTACTACTGAAAAACAGGGTCACAGCTTCCAGCTAGATATTCCTCAATGCAACACAAACAAATTACTTTAAATTGTGTATTATTTGATAAAAGTGCAGATAAAAGTTACTTAGCTTCACTTATGCGTTCAATTGATAGCATACAGGTCTTAGCCAGCCAAAGCTCACAGTTTAAACAGAAGATAATTCACTGTACCACTTGTATAAGACAGAAACTGAATAACAATGAAGGAAACTACCCCCACTATCACTGGCTATGCAGGTTTTTTAACAAGCCTTAACTGAAAATACCACTTGTACTACTGAAAAACAGAGTCACAGCTTCCAGCTAGATATTCCTCAATGCAACACAAACAAATTACTTTAAATCGTGTATTATTTGATAAAAGTGCAGATAAAAGTTACTTAGCTTCACTTATGCGTTCAGTTGATAGCATACAGGTCTTAGCCAGCCAAAGCTCACAGTTTAAACAGAAGATAATTCACTGTACCACTTGTATAAGACAGAAACTGAATAACAATGAAGGAAACTACCCCCACTATCACTGGCTATGCAGGTTTTTTAACAAGCCTTAACTGAAAATACTACGTGTGCTACTGAAAAACAGAGTCACAGCTTCCAGCTAGATATTCCTCAATGCAACACAAACAAATTACTTTAAATCGTGTATTATTTGATAAAAGTGCAGATAAAAGTTACTTAGCTTCACTTATGCGTTCAATTGATAGCATACAGGTCTTAGCCAGCCAAAGCTCACAGTTTAAACAGAAGATAATTCACTGTACCACTTGTATAAGTCAGAAACTGAATAACAATGAAGGAAACTACCCCCACTATCACTGGCTATGCAGGTTTTTTAACAAGCCTTAACTGAAAATACCACTTGTACTACTGAAAAACAGAGTCATAGCTTCCAGCTAGATATTCCTCAATGCAACACAAACAAATTACTTTAAATCATGTATTATTTGATAAAAGTGCAGATAAAAGTTACTTAGCTTCACTTATGCGTTCAGTTGATAGCATACAGGTCTTAGCCAGCCAAAGCTCACAGTTTAAACAGAAGATAATTCACTGTACCACTTGTATAAGACAGAAACTGAATAACAATGAAGGAAACTACCCCCACTATCACTAGCTATGCAGGTTTTCTAACAAGCCTTAACTGAAAATACCACTTGTACTACTGAAAAACAGAGTCACAGCTTCCAGCTAGATATTCCTCAATGTAACACAAACAAATTACTTTAAATCGTGTATTATTTGATAAAAGTGCAGATAAAAGTTACTTAGCTTCACTTATGCGTTCAATTGATAGCATACAGGTCTTAGCCAGCCAAAGCTCACAGTTAAGAAATTGAGGGAAGCAGTGGGTTTCCTACCACATCTTGTATACATCTTCCTGTCTAAACCCACATATAAAATAATACCTAGATATTGCATATATACAGGGTCCACCTTAAAAGTAAATTTATACCTATGATTGTTCTGTAATCTATTCATAAAACACTGCATTTCCTCTTTATTCCATTTAACAATAACTATTAAATCATCTATAAATCAAAAACACGTAATAATCTTTTAATTCTGTAATTCACAGTTCATAATATAGCCCATTTTATAGTTCCCCTAACTAAATTAGCATATGATAGAGAGAATGATGCAGCCATCACTGTTCTTTCTATTTGTAAAGATATTGCCTATTAAATCTAAAATAATTATGGGTTAAACCAAATTCCAACAATTCTACTGTATAAGAACTTTGTGGGGAATCATCCAGGGTTTGATGTATCACTTGCAATCCATATCAGTGTTGAATACAAATTTTGTGTAACACCGAGTGAAATATCTTGGTTGCTGTGGTTCATTATTATCCTTATTTGGCATGGTATGCATGAGTGCCGCATTCATTCATTTGCTGTTCATTTTCTTCATCCATAAAATGAACCTCTCTGGGATAAGAAGATGTAGAAGATGCTGAAGAATCACATGGAGTCTTAATCCGTACATTATTGGATGGCTGCCATTCAGAGGTACACCCACTAGATAATCCAGGATGCTGCCAACTAAAAATTCTATCATATATGTAGTCTTTAATATCACATTCCAACTTCTTCCTCTTATAATGGATCAGATCCTTCTCTATCTCTCATCACACTCTTCCACTGCCAAGCGAGCCATTTCCTCCAAAGCACCAGTAGCCATACATGCCTGAGGTTCATCAAAAGTTTTTTTTTATATCTCCCACAATTTTATTTTGTTACTCCATATCTCATTCTATTAAAGTCCTCACCCCAGGTCTTAGTACACAGTAACTCTGCCTCCATCCGTCTTTTTTGTAAATGTTGTTCCTCTTCCATAAAGGGGCAAATGGCAATTTATCTATTCTTAATCCTGTTGGTGTAATGTCCATATTTAAGTACTTTTTTAATGTCAAAATATTATAAGGTAAATTGATTAATAATCAATGATATTGTTTAAACTGGTTTTATATTGTATGGCACTCTTGTGTGATTATATTGACCTTCATGAAACAAATTAACATTCTTATGTAAATGGTCAGTAAACCATCATTAAAGAGAGTATTCCACCTGCTCATTTTCTGCATGTATCTGTACTTCCTCATCATCTTTAGCATATACCAGTCTAGGAAATGTGGTGGGATTATCCAAAGACATAATGGCTTCAACATATATAACACAATGAAACACAAACCACAGACAAAATAAATTATTGTATACAAAATACTTGCCTACTTTAAAAACACACTTTATTAGAACAAGATTAAAAGTCCCTAGTGCCTTGTCTCTCCAGCCTTCCAAGGGGCCAAAGTAAGTCAATTTACACAGCCTTCAAATAGGCAAACAATTAAACATTGATATAAATTTAGAATTAATTTAAAACAACATAGACCAATTAATGTAGCATTTAGCCCCTTCAGAATATATGTCTGATATTTTAAAATAAAATGCATTTCCTTTTGTTATAACTATGTTTTTCGATCTACCCTCAAATTTCATGGACTTTACAGAAGTACCATAAATGTAAAATCTCTTAATTCATGATGGAAAGTGAAATAAAATGAAATGTTGAGCTACTAGGCTACCATCCCTAACATTTCTTATATCACCTAATTGTTTTAATTTTTTTCACCTCTCTTTTAGTGTCTCCTATATATATTTTAGAACATGTACACCAAAAGGCATATGTAGGGGAGAGAGACTAAAGGAAAGGTGAAGAAAATAATTTTAGAATTGAAAACACTTAGGTGATACAAGAAATGGTAGGGATAGTACCCAGTGGCTTGACAGTGGAACTAAGGAGCATAGCCTATTCAACGTGTGGCACATAAGGCTTTGCCTACTTGTTTTTATTGTCTTTATGGCCACCAGGCTGGCCTATAGATTGTGCTCTTGTATGCACATTTAATCTAGTACTCAGAGTCTCTGTGAACATGCCTCTCTTTTTCTCTAATCTTTACATCAACAAGGATAAGGACAGTATATCAGTGCTCTGTCCATGGCCATCTCAATTAGGTAATGGCATCCTCAACCTAAGAAGCACAGTGCCTCACTGGTTGATCGAGTTCACTCCCCTTCCATCTCTATTCTCAACCACCCTATCTTCATTTACATTTCTACATATCTGTCTCCGCCCAGTAATGTAAAATAACCAATAAAAAGAAGGGAACTCAAACAGTTTATCCATTACCACCAACAATTAAAAACCGGTGTCAGCCTACAACTACAATTGCACAGTAGCAAATAAGACAGGAAAAAGATGCTTTATCAGTTTATCCATAACTACCTTGAGTTGTAACCAAGAACCAGTGCGCAAACTAATTTGTGCAGTAATAATCAATAATCCAGTACAACTACTAAACCATATAACCAATTCTGTAAAAATGGTGTAGTCAAAGTAAAATATTAATTTCTAAATCCATAATAAATGTTAGCTAAATTGATCCTCAAGTAATGTTAATCTAAAGCTAAACTACAGTAAAGTAATAAAGTGGTTATATAGCACTAAATGAATATACGTGTTTTTGATGAATCACGAATCACTAAAAAAAATCATGGAAAACCTATTTTGTTAAATCACACTTCATGTAAAACTAGTACAAACCTTATTTGCATTGATTTATCTATAGACTTTTTCAGTTTTTAATGAACTGTTATTCAATTAAATGATTTTTAATACAGTTTTTTTCAGTGACTTGTTCAGTGAAATGAGATTCAACAAAATGCATGAGAATCCACCAAGCACTTCCACTAACCACAAGACTGCAAACGTAAAATATAAATTTATACAGCTATTGCCAAGTAACATAAAACCAGACCTAGGAGTTAGAAAAAGGCTTACCAATCTCAGTATCTCCCCAATGCAAGTTAGTTTATTAATAAAACAGTGAGAAAATGCAATTAAGAAAGAGCTATTGCCACATTGGATAAAAAAACAGATTATTGGCTCATCAGCGTATCTGTGGATCATGATCTAGCCAACACTAGCATTGTCAGACTCGGCCACATTTAGTATTCTTAATGGTCCATGCATCATATTGACAAAGGCTCCCCCCTCCACTCACATACATACGTACACACATACACACACACACACACACACACACACACACACACACACACACACACACACACACACACACACACACACACACACACACACACACACACACACACACACACACACACACACACACATACACACACACAGCCACCCGTCAACAAAAAGCTCCTACACAGTCGATCACACTCAGAGAAATATTCTCCCATTCACTACGCATACCACAGACACACATATCCAGACTCTTGATGACCTTCTTAAACCCCTTAGTACGATCACCCAGATAGACACACACTCTCACACCCACACATTCAGGAAAAGCTGACATTTTGGGAGGACAGCCCATGGCTAATTAGCATTAGTCACACTCATAGACTGCTGCATTATCATGCAGCTCTGTCCATGAGACCACACCCTGTAATGAGACCAACACAAGGGGAAAAAACATCAGTCATAGAGCTGTGTAGGAATTGGAATGGCTAAGTGTGATGGTGAAAACTGTGAAGCTAAGGCTCCCCTATTACTGTAAGCCTTTCAGACTCCTCTCCCAAGTCCTTTCTCCTCAATCTCAGCTAACCTTGGTACCACTGATAGTAGTTGATACGTGCCTCTCTGCACCTCACAAGCAGCACAAGAGGCAGATGAGTGCTAAACACTTCATACCAAATCCAGACGACAGTCATTCTGTCATCTCTTTTTAATGAAACAGCTGTATTAATGTACAGGTGGCAGCTAGATAATCAGCATCTGTGTCATTTTCAGTTCCTTTAAAATGGTATAGATGACAGATGTACACTCAACTATTACTTCTTTATTTCTGGTAACTTTGTTGGAAACTCTTGATCTTCATTACTTACTAAAATAATTGTAGGTGTATGTAAGGGGGAGGGATGTCATAAACTCATTTAAGTTCAATTTCAGCAAGTAGTCAAGCCTTCTATTTTCATTATCTTGGTTTGCAAATAGTAATGTATTTTAATTGGTCCCAGTGATCCAGGTGTCTGTGCAAGAATATTGTGCACTGTTAGTGTGTTTTTTACACTGTTCTCCACTGTTGTACAATTGTGGTGTTGGTATATGTAAATGTCGAAGGGAGGCTTTTCCTCAGAGTAAGGGGTGCAGGTTCCTCCCCTGAGGGCTGGCCTTAGGTAATCTGGTGCCCTAGGTGGAAAGGCTCCATGGCACTCCTCCACCCCACTGCCTAGGTCATCTGGGCCTACTCACACTCTAGATTCTTTCTTCCTTTTCCTTAGTTTGTCTTAGTCTTCATTTTGTTCTGCAGTTATTCATTCATTCATTCATTCATTCATTCATTCATTCATTCATTCATTCATTCATCCAATGTGTCCTGTATAAGTGAAAGGTTATTCCAGAGGTTTGAGAAGTGCTGAGTAATAAATGTATCCCTCTATCATGTTTTATCTAACTGTTGGTAAGGGTTTTATGTCCTTGGTTCTAGTATTGATAAAGATATTGGACTTGTCGAGATACAGAAGTTCAAAGAGATTTAGGTCTCTGTTAGCACAATAAGTGAGATAGAGATCTCCCCAAAAAAGTCCATAAGACACTAAATAAAGAGATACAGCTTTCAGCTTCTTTAGGTAACTCAGGGATGTTAGACCTGTAATCTTTTTGGTTAGGAACTTTTGTGGTCTTTCAATTGTTTGATATGTTTAGTGAGATACACCCCACACCTTTTCAAAGCATATGCCACTGTGTCCCACCGAAAGCTCCTTTTGAAGTTGCATCTCCAGGTCTCACTTGCCCTTTCCTCTCCTGGTTTCACAATTATTTGTGCAATAGTCAGCAAACAACTAAATGACAACAAAACTTTTCAACATTTCAACCAATCTATGTTGGTGTTTCCAAGGGTCAATACTCATCCCCTTTCAATTTAATATTTTCATAAATAAACTTCATACCACTACAACACTTGTCACTCTCACACAATATCCTGACAATTCAACCCTTATCGGCTCTGCCCAGTCCATAACAGAATTTCGGGAAATCACTCAAAACTTTCACTGACATTGAAATATGGCTAAAAAATTCTAACTTGTTGCTTAATGCAAAAAAATAAAAAAACAAGCTTATGCTATTTACTGCAAAACCTTAACCAGAAACACACATTTCATATTACCTCAGGTAATAACACAAAAATAGAAACCATTAGCCAAACTAAATTATTCAGTTATAATAGATGACATAGAAACCAACAAACAGTCCTGGATAAGAAGCCTCTTCAGAGCAAATCCAAATGTTTAAAAAACAGATGAGGCTCGCCACAGCAGAAGTATAAAAATGAATCCTTTAATAACTGCAGTATATAGTAAGCGCTTTCACGTCTACATAACGCTTCTTCAGACTTTAATACCTGCTCTAAAACACATCCATTTAAATAGTACTGCCTATAAATTTAATCCAATCACATTCAACTCAATTACAACTTAATGAGACACATTTAAAAACATATACGCTTTAAAACCAACAATAAAAAATTCCTATACATACATATATATGTGTGTCTAACAAATATTTCTAAAAAAAATATATGACTAAAGATCAATGTGAATAGGGGCGTACTGCTAAAAAAGGCTTCAGAGTCACCTTTTCATTAAGTCCATGTCCCCTGTGACTCTGAAATTTTAATATCCACCTGTTCTCACATTCCTCAGTATGATTCCTAGTGTCACCTAGTCTGTCTGACTTATTTATTAATTCTAGGACATTAAATTTAAATTTATGTAATGTTCCTACATCTAAGACATGCCGAGCTAGTGCATTGCGATCATCCTCTCTATTGATCGTATATGCATGCTCTCTTATACATTCACGAAGGCTTCTGTTAGTTTTGCCTATGTAAAAAGACCGACATGTCTAACAGACAGCCAGATATACTAAATCCCTGGATTTGCAATCAGCATAAAAATTAAACCTGTATTCATAGCCTGTATCTGAATGTGTAAAATGATTATTGCCAGACATATAGACACATTGATTGCATCCTCTACAGGGGAAGGTGCCTTGTCTATTGGATGTAACAGGCCCTTTTTTGTTATTTTCATAACACAATAACCTCTTTAGTGACTTTGTGTTCTTATATGAAAAACTAGGTTGAGGACCCACTAGCTCTGCAATTCTGTCATCAGTAGTTAAGAAGCCCCAGTTTTTGCTAATGACATCTTTAATCTTCAAATTGTTGTTAGAGTAAGGAATTACCGACATATTTCTCTTAATTTGTTGATCACTACTGTTGATACTATCTATATTCCCTCGATTCCTATTGTTGATACTATCTATATTCCCTCGATTCCTATACAGGAAAGGTTTCCCTCTTCCCTTTCTCATGGGCATATTTACTTGATACACTCCTTCCACTTCTTTCTTACTGTATCCCCTTGATGAAAAGTTTCATCTTGCTTCATTCTATAACTTTCATCATCAGTGGTAAGTCGTGACATTCTGAGTGTCTGACTTTTTACAATATTATGATAAATGTGTTGGGGATGCATACTACTGCGATGTAAAATGCTATTCCTCCAACGAGGTTTCCTGTATACTTCAGAATGTATCATATTGTCTTCTTTAATTATTTGTATATCTAAAAATTCTATCATAACATCAGAGCTTTTAAATTCAAAACTCAAGAAGTCAGTAGTACCATTTATGTAGTTAATAAATTCACATAGCTCCATTTCAGTACCAGCCCATGTAAAAAAGACATCGTCTACAAAACGCTTATAGAATTTAATTTGATCACTAAATAAAGTGTTAGCCATAATGTAATTCCTATACCAATATGCTAACTCAAGGTTAGCATATGAGTTTGCACAAGGGGTGCCCATGCAACCCCTTTTTTCTGTAAATAATATGTGCCATTATATAGGAAAACATTATTATTTAACACCAAATCCAGTAATGCTAGGGTTCTGATGATTATACTCCTAGCGATTCCTTCTTCAATTAAGACAAGTCTTACAAACTCCATTCCTGCATCATTCGGAATCGAGGTAAACAATGAGACAACATCTAGAGTAACTAATAGCTCATTACTTACATTATTTGTTGAAGACGTAATCACCATAACTTTCTAGGAACTCCTGACTGTCTTTTAATATAGACGTATTCCTGTCCACTATTGGTCTAAACTGTTTCTCAACAAAGATAGATGCAGATTCTGTTAACCACCCACCACCTGAGATGATAGGTCTCATGGGTGGGTTTACTAGAGTTTTATGAATTTTGGGAAGTCCTCTGAAAGTAGGAATCAATGGTTTCTCAACCAAAAATTATTTATACAAATCACCATCAATAGTGTTGCATAAAAGGAGGTTATACAATTCTGAGTGCATACTCTTAATTAATCTATCTAGCTGCATACTGTTCAAAATTTGGTAGGTCTCAATGTCTTCCAACATATTAGTCATAGTTTTAGAATACATATCACAGTCTAAGACCACAATGGCGCCACCTTTATCTGCTTGTCTAATCACTATATCGTGATTATCCTGCAGTTTCTTAATAGCTAGGAATTCATCACGAGTCAAATTATAGAAATCTGGTTTACTTCTTGAATTGTAAAGTTCAACTAAATCACTCTCACAAGCTTTCTAAAACGTTTCTAGTAAAGGATGTCCTTGGGGAATAAAAGTGGAAGGCTTAGTAAATACATTCCTACTTTCCATGTCATTGTCACCAAATAACATTCTCAAATTAACCTTTCTGGTAAACATTTTTTATGTCTACCAAAATATCAGTTACATCTGCTGATTTAGATGGTATGAAAGAGAGGCCTCGATTAAGTAGAGACCTCTCACTTTCATTTAAAGTATAATTGGATATATTTACTACTAAGTCTTCGTTACTGGTCGAAGTACCTTTTTCTGGAACTCACGTCTTTCTACTGATGTCTTCCTTTTTCTGGTGCGCCCCTGCGGCAACCATCCGACCGATGTCATCCGTCGGATGGGTAAAGAAAATGCTGGGTTAATTCCCTGGGAACTCCCAGGTCTCTTCCTACCTTCCGATTTCTACCCACCTCAACAAATTTTATCTATAAACTCATTCTAAAATGTAAGCCTTGTACTCCTTCTGCTGACCAGATCCCAGCTGAATACCTGCAAAAAGCAGCTAAAGAAGTAGCTTACCTGATATCCATCCTGATTAATAGAACTACAAACAGAGAAGCATCCCTGACATTTGGAAAATCTCACATATTATCCCTCTACACAAAGGTGGCAACTCAAATGAATACTCTAATTATCGACCTATAGCCCTACTATCCTCCTTAGCAAAAATAATGGAAAAATGTATTCACTATCAGCTTCTAAACCATTTAATTCAACATAACATACTTGCTGAAAGCCAACATGGCTTTAGGCCATTCCACAGTACTACTACTGTCCTCTTATCTTTTACTGATACCATAAACAAAAACCGCAATAACAATGTTCTCTCTTCCTCTCTATTTATTGATCTCTCAAAAGCATTTGATATGGAAAACCACTCGCTACTTATAAATATTCTGAAATCACTCTCTCTTGATACTATGGCTGTACAATGGTTTACTTCTTACCTCAGCAATAGGCAACAGGCTGTGCTCTGGGAGAATAAACTATCATCCCACCTTACAGTTTCACTTGGTGTCCCTCAGGGCTCCATTCTAGGCCCTCTCTTATTCTCAATATTTATCAATGATCTCTACCTAGCTATTCCTCAGGCAACCTCCATACAGTATGCAGATGATTCAACTTTAATCTGTGCAGCTGAATCTTCATCTGAACTACAATCCCTAACTCAGAAAAAATTTAACGTAGTAGAGACTTGGTTCTTAAAACGTTTCCTCCTCTTGAATCCCAAAAAAACAAAGCTCCTTCTCTTTACTCCTACCCGTAAATCAATGTCTTTAGATTTCTCTGTTATTTCTAACAATGGCACCCTCATATCCCCTGATTCTACCACCAAACTCCTAGGAATTACTATAGACAATTACCTCAGCTTCGATAACCATGTTAATAACACTATAAAAACAGTCAACAGAAAAATGGGCTCCCTATACAGGATCAAATATTTTCTCACTCCAACAGCCAGAACTATTATTGCCCACTCTCGTCTAATCTCAACACTTCTCTATGCCTCACCAATTTACACCAACCTATCCAAGAAGAATCTTCTTAAACTAACTACATCTTACAATAACATTGCCAGATTTGCTACTGGTACTCGCTTTAGAACTCATCACTGTCAGAATATAAAACAACTAGGATGGCTTGAACTGCAACATTAGCTTTATTTTAACCAACTTACCATTGCTCATAAGATCCTCAACCAGCCTAACAATACTCCTATACTCTCAAACCTCATTACTCCGTATAAAAATCTTAATACCTTACGCTCTGCTAACAAACTTCTACTTAGTATTAGTAAGTCTAATAACATGGCAGGTAACTCTCTTTTCTCAAACACAATTGGGAAATACTTGAATCTTCTACCTAGTGATCTTACTTCACTTCCTTCCCTACCCCACTTCAAACAAAAACTCAAAATATACCTTAGAACACACTGGCTATGCCTTTGCACTAACCCTGACTAACCCGCTACCTCTGTGACTAAATTTCTCCTAACTCCATTCTAACTATAATTTAATGCTCTTTACTGCAAACTTTACAAGAATAGCAAACCCGCATACAGTTATGATCTACCTCACATGGATATCTTATTCAATATGTTGTAAATACTCTTATGCAACCATTCTCAGGAATTGTAAACCTGAAAAAGTTCAATCTATCTCATGTGAATATCTTGTTCTATATTATTGTAAATATTGCTTTGCAATATACTGTAAAATGTTTTGTATCTTCTGCTATGTTAACTTGATTGTAACCTTACAAACACTGTTTTGAATTTGTAACCTTATACATACTAGTATAATGGATCTGTCTTGGAGCTTTTCTCCCCGGGCCTCTACTGAAAATGGACATATATCCAGTTGGACTAGCCCGGTCAACAAATGTAAAATAAATAAATAAAATAAATGAGTGCCATGTACATTATTCACAGTATAACCAGCATTATTTCTGGGCCAAGAAAAGACTTGACCCTGACAAAAATCATTTAAATCACACTCCAATTTCTTTTCCTTGTCAAGCAATTGCTTGTTATCAAGAATAGACAGTCTTAGTGTGATATCTGCAACAAACACTTCCTTTTCTTCCGTATTAACAAGATTTTTAAGGTCATTCTCCATGACCATGATTTCTTGTACTAATGACTTCTCTATATCCTTGTACTGTTCTATTAATAGATTGATATATCCCTAGCTCGTTTCTAGATTTGCTTCTGCCATCTGGTTAGTAGTTCTGAACTTCAGAGTCACAGGGGACATGGACTTAATGAAAAGGTGACTCTGAAGCCTTTTTTAGCAGCACGTCCCTATTCACATTGATCTTTAGTCATATATTTTTTTAGAAATATTTGTTAGACACACATTTATATGTATGTATAGGAATTTTTTATTGTTGGTTTTAAAGAGTATATGTTTTTAAATGTGTCTCAAGTTGTAATTGAGTTGAATGTGATTGAATTAAATTTATAGGCAGTACTATTTAAATGGATGTGTTTTAGAGCAGGTATTAAAGTCTGAAGAAGCATTATGTAGACGTGAAAGCGCTTACTATATACTGCAGTTATTAAAGGATTCATTTTTATACTTCTGCTGTGGCGAGCCTCATCTGTTTTTTAAACATAATAGATGACAACCTCAGATTTGGTCACCACATACTTCATTCCATTACGAAAACTCACCAAAACCTCAGCTCCCTCTGTAGATCCCAACACTTCCTGACAAATTAGGCAAGGATTACCTTAACAGCAACATACCTTCCTTCTTTCTCTGTCATATGCTTCCCCTATTCTTACAAATATCAACACTACATATAAAACTAAAGTAGCCTCCTACTACTACAAAATCGGTACATTTGCAACCAACCAACCCTAAAAAACACATCATTGCCTTGCATTAAAACAATTAAACTGGCTTGAACTCTCAAGCCAGTTGACATACTCAGAACTATTCATTGCCTACAAGCTATTGTGCTCTCTAGACAAATGCCCAGCATTACAAAATACTACACTGTACTATCCACCCACTAGAGATCTTCGCTCTAGCAATAAACTCTTACTGTATATCAGTAAGACATTCAACACTACTGGAGAATCTGTCTACTCCCATTATGTGGTCAAATCTCTGGAATGAAATCCCACACAGTTAAAGCAGATAAAAAAACTGAAATAGTTTCAAAAATGTGTTTAAATAGCACCTAAGCCAAAGATGGCTGTGTTCTTCCTGTTCATGTGGGTAGCTTTATTTTCTCCAACACTTACAGCCCCTTTGCTTGTAAGTTTTGATAAAACTTAGGAGCACGTTGAGCAGTTTCTTCCTCTGCAACCCTTTATATATTTCCCCTTTCTGTACTCAAATTGATGTCTCCCCACTGTGCAGTTTTAAAATTTAACTGCCTTACCAGAACATTTGCTAACTCTAGGATTTCCTGATAGTCAGCCTGTCGTGAGGTGAAAGGTGTTGCTTCCTTCCCTACCAATACACACACTGGGGTTTCAGTGTCCTTATCTTCTCCTGGAAAAGGCAACTCATGTTTTTCTTTAATATAGTTAGTATCTATGCCTTTTTCTTTTATAAGTTGTTTCCTCAGTATTAGCCATACAGTGGTTTTCCCTTGCAGTCTGAACTTTTTAAATGAAAGTAACTTATCCTGTACAGTGGATAGCAGAATGAAAAAAGTGCAGAATTCAGATGAAAGTGTGGTTGTAAGGTCTGAGTAGACGTAAAATGGGCTCCAGCCAATTAGTAATAACTGGGTTAACATAATATTGTAGGATACATCAGAAATGCACGTGGTAATATTTTCTGAGATACTTTTTTCACTTTAAATGATCAGCATGAAAAAATGAGCAGTAATTACTTAATATTTGGTAGAATATGGAGTGAATGTAACTTTTTTCTGGAGTGTTTGTGAGAATAATGTCTAACAGGGAGAAATATTGAATGTGCAGGTTAGGTCTTGTTCTATTTGTAAGCAAGTAGTTACCTTAGATGGTATGTGGATTTTACATTCCTCTCAACCTCTTAGTGCAAGAAGTCTGGACAAAACCTGAAACAATGGGAGACAAAGGCCCAAAAATAGGGACAGTTTTTAAACATTACTCATAAACTTAGGAAGGTGTTAGAAAGCAGCATTTCCATTTTTCTGATGGATATGAAGTCTGAAACTCAAATGTGTGTCACTGTTTAGTGACTTCAGTTCTTGGTGATTTGTTACAAAATCATATATTTGAGGCCGAAATCTGGACAAGTTGAGAGGTATGGGATATAAGTCTATACAGATGAACTGTTTGATGGTCATGCCAATCTAAATTCAAGTATCTGAAAATAATCAGCTTGTGTTTAATGTAGTGGGAAAGCTAGTTTATTTTATATTGTATAAATTTTATCAAGTATCACATAGATTTAACTGTTGTGGACATAAAAGTCTAGCTCCTTTACTGAAACTGTATTCCATGAAGGAGGCAATGGAGTAAGAAACATGACATAGTCTCAAAGGTTCCTCCATGGCAGGGTGGAAAGAGCAAACTTCAAATGGAAAAATGGCAATAGTTTTGTAATGGAGATGGGGAATACATTTCTCTGAACAGAATGTGAAAGAGAAGAATTAATCATCACCCTATATCACTGAAAGAAATTCATAGAAGCAGTTAGCAGGGAGTGGATTAGCTGGATGCAAGAAGGGGCTACCTGCGTGGCAGGTGACAATACCAGCAACGAGATGGAGGAGATTTACTGAAGAAGTTTCAGGAATGTCCACGGTGGCAGAATATACCACATGCACTGAAATAATTTCATTCTGCTTAGAGGCGAGGGAAATTTGTTTGGTGGTATATAAGGACTACCATTTTAAATTATATTGTGATGGAAAATGAAAACAACAAAGAATCCACTGCAAGAATTCAAACTGGGATTCAGAAACATGGTGGGTATGGTCAAGCCAGGCTGGCCACTGTTCACCTATGGTACACAATGAGGCCCAGAGCCCATTAAAAATTAACTGTGTGGAAAAGCAGTGTGAAGCCAGCAACTCATTAAATATCTCAATAAAGGTCAGAGCAGGCACTGTGATGGGAGCATGTATCCCTGAATAGTGGCCACAGTATGCAGAGAGAAAAAATTGTGAATGTGGTGTGTGTACATGCCTCAATGTGGTTCAGAGCACTGAACCATGCTTAGAAATGGCAAGATGCAAGATGCATCTGACAGCTTTAGAGAGACAGTATAAGATGTTTTCTTCTACTGTTTGACCAAGTTAAAGGGTGAGAACTGGAGTATGAGAGTTATAAAAAAAAGGAGAAACTAGCAGAGGGAAACACAAGGGAAAATGCTAAGTAATGAACAGGACATGAACAAGAACAGTTGGGGATGAAAGGGTAATATTTTTTGGGGGGCATGCACCTATGTGTATATATATATATATATATATATATATATATATATATATATAGGGTCTATATCAGCATCTCAAATGCTGACAATATCGAATTTGATATTGTCGCATCGAGAATGCCAAAAGACCAGAACATCAAATTGGTAAATGGAAATCTCTGTAAGGGGAGATTTACATTTACCTTAATGTAGTGCGGTCTCAGAGTTGGTATATTTAAGTAACGGGGGGTGTGGGGGGTGCAGGGTGTCTTGCCCCCTGCCTACACCCTTTAGAATTATTTTTGTGGGGGGTATTTTTTTATCAGCATTTGAAAATGTATTAGGTCGATCATTTCAGTTTGACATTTAGTGCTTTGACCTATTACATTTTCAAAATGCTGATATAGACCCTATATATGTGTATATATATATATATATATATATATATATATATATATATATATATATATATATTTAGAGAGAGAGAGAGGGAGAGCTATATATAATCCTTAATTGTTTACTAGGTATTCCCACTGACTGGTTTACCTAGATCACTATGTGTATATATATATATATATATATATATATATATATATATATATATATATATATATATATATGGGTCTACCTGACATGGTCGACAGTTCATATGGTCGACAGTTTATTTGGTCGACAGTTCATTTGATCGACAAGCATTTTATGTGGGGGACTTCGCCCCCTAACTATATATATCAACTCCAGGGTTGCACAACATTGGGAAAGGGGGCAAATCTGCTTGTCGACCAAATGAACTGTCGACCAAATGAGTGTCAATTATATGAACTGTCGACCATGTGAAGGGGACCCATATATATATATATATATATATATATATATATATATATATATATATATATCATAATGTACAAAATCAAGACAAGGTAAACTGGGAAAGGCAGTAAGGAATGTGGAAAGAAGGTAAGAGAGTTATGGTAAGTAGCAGGTACCACACGAACAAACATAGAAGACAGACAGTATTGTCAGGGGAGATGCTGACACACTGAGACTGTGTGAAAACAATGCAGTAGGAGACACCAAACAAACAGAGGGAAGACGATGAGTGTGAGGACTGAACAATAAACAAGAGTGGACATAGAAACAGAAGGGAGGGTAACATTGGGTTGAAAGATAGAATGTGCATATAGAGCAGTATTACCCTGCCAATGAGGGACCTAGTGGGAGATCAGACACCACATTAGTATACTCACTGCTCGGCCTTGGCTCTGGTATAATTGGCAGTGCAGGACAGGGACGTGACTCTGTAAGCCACTTAAGGAGTCTTTCTAGGTAGCTGAGTTTGCCTTTATGCACTGGGCCACCAGGTCTCCAAGCAATCTCAGTGTCATGAACTACAGGGTCTTCATCCCTGGTAGACCCACCAGCAGGAACCATGGTAGACCCTGCTAGGGAAACTCTACCTCTACTGATGTAGTCTGTGAGGTGGCCCAGGCATGCAGTTGTTGGTATGTGTGAGGCAGTGCTGGTCACTGGGAATAGGTGGAGCTGTGGATCTAGCTGTGTAAAAAATAAATAAATGGAGAGAACTAAGAAAACAAACAGCAAAAATATAATACACAGAAATAATAGTGAAAAAGAGGGTGGGGTAGAGAAATACAAACATTGGCAGTAATATACATAAGTTCCTAATTAATTGCAGTAGACCTGAGAAGCATCAATATTTCTAACTAAGCTATACGTTCTATAGAAGTGCATATAACTTGAATGCTCCTCCATCACATACACACCCTTGTGTAATGCATTCGATGCAGATAGAAGGTAGGGAAGCACCTGCAATGTGATTTAAACCCAGGACCCTTTGAGTGATGAAAGGTAAGCATGCTACCTGTTAAGCTTACAAACAGATGCAGACACTTGTAATGCACAGCTTGAGTATGCTGAAACATCTGCTTTACATTGAAAAGTGTGCATAGAATAATGCAGGTCAGCAGAGTACTTTTCTATGTACAAGAAAATGTACCCTATCTGCGTTAAGCGGGAATGTAAATTTCAGCTTGATAGGTCCCCACACATATTTCAAATGCAGGACAGGTATTCCTGTGGCCTTTTTTCCCAGACAAGAATGTGTGTTAATCAACATTTTTTGAAAAAGAACAAAGAACTGCTCTGCCAACAATCAAGAAAGGTAAGTGTTACCTGTTACCTGTTTAACCATTCTGACATTATTGCTCTTCTGAACTATCAAAGAACCACTAATGACATGTATTATCAACACCTTACAATGCTCATCTGGTACAAGTTACAAATAAAAAGTACATCATCAGAGGCAGATGAACTAGATGGTCACCACAGTGAAGCTGACTGAAATGTATTCATATATAGGTTCATAGGTGTTTACTAGGCTAATGACCACAAGGGCCTTTTTAAGCCTAGCCATACATCCCAAACCTCTGATAAGTTCTGCTACCCTTGATTAGGGTAAGCATGGTAGGTGTGTCAGAAGCAACTACTAGGTGACCCAGTATAAACAACTACAAAAGTAATTTCATGTAAAAAGAAAATCAGGTGTACTCACCACTGTGCCTAGAAAGGAATTCTACCCTCCCTTGGTACTACTCCCAGTTCCCTACTATGGCCTCAGGACATGTGGGAGAGAAGAAAAAACACATATGAGTCCAACGCTGTCTAAACTGTCAGTGGCTCAACAGAGGTGAAAAGAAAATAAAAAATGTATACTTGCAATATATTTATAGAGCACTCTCATCTACCTCTTCTACCCATTGGTGAATAACTCTGAATGGCACCTCTTCAGGTCACTATAGTGGTGCTTGCATTACTCACCAATCTGTGGCATGCCGGTTTCCTCCATCATTGCCCTCCAAAACAGTACCGGGCATCCACCCCCCCTGTTAAGAAGACCACAGCAAATGTTTCCAGTGGTGGGTACAAAGCAAGCACAGAAAGAATGACATCTCTTGGATGTACCAGCAGGGTGCACTGCAAGTGTCAGAATCTTCAGAATCAATAGCCATTCTGTATTTCCAATCCAGAGAATCATGGCTGACATCTCACTGTCATGTATGTTTTCTGATGTTGAGCAACTCAATACCATGGTCAGTGGCAGGACTGATAACAGATTGTGCCAGTTTTGAAGTAGTACAATATAGTATTGGAAGTGTAAAACATGGCAGCCACTGTTGAGCAACATGGTATAAGTTTAACAATGGTAATATTTGTGCTCTATGGTGACTGTAGCCCTCACAGGATGAGGATGGAAGCTGCATGTAAACTCCATTCACTTTACACACACAAGTATCTGCAGTGCACTTCATAGGTGTACAAGTATGTGCTTGATATTGTGTAGATCTTTCCATGAGGGTCTGCTAACTGGTGCACTGTGCAGACTGACTAATTCAGAAACATTCATGGATCTAGCCCTTGTCTGTAAAACTCACCAAGCCTAGAGGACTGAATCTGTATGATAGAAGTGTGACTAGCATACAGAGCCTCATCATACTATTGGAGAATTTGTAAAACTTCAACTGGAAAACACGCTACAGGTAATTTTATGACATAAGAGTGTGAAACACTGATTTTCAAGTTGCTGAAGGCATGTGAACTATGTTTCACAGTTCTAATTGCAAATACAGGTACATCAGCTGTCATGTTTGCAAATACATGGTAGGAGAATTAAAGGCAGAAGTTGTGAGAACTTTGCTTAGGGGGAAATAGAAGTAACAGACCCAAATAGTGTTGCACTCAAGAATTTTAATGCTATTAAGAGACACACAGCAGCAATTATGTAATGCATGCCTTAATGGAAGCAGGCCAGCCCTTAGATGGGAGTGGATGGCACACATCTTTACAGCTGTATAGGATATGTGTATACCACAGATGTTTGGTTTGGGGGAATGCTATCAGTACATTTACTTACAGATTGCAAGCATGTAGGTGCTGCAGTTTCTTTTTGTGGGAGGATTATTTGCAATGATGCTTGCAAGCCTGACAGTGTTGGAAGGGTATGGATACGATCCTACAAGTAAGAGTAACACTCTCAGGGTGGTATTGAGTGAGGTAGTGAATGAGCAGGGGCAGCCAATAGTGCCATAGTGACATGCTGTTTTTCCTAACCACAGCAGTATGTCTACAAGGAAAAACAAGGAGAAGTCTCTGTGTTCACCAGTGGCAGTGGTTAACACTGAACAGCCTGCCTGTCCCTGGAGGAGTGGTTACTGCCTAGAAGCTGTAGTTTTATTGGCCATTTTGGGTCAATTCTAAACTCCTTGATCGCCCTCTCTTAAAACCCGGCTGCCTCGTGGTTTTGGCATCTTTCCAGGCTTGCTAGTTGTTGCTGAAGCACCTACCAAGGGGAGAAAACGCTGAGAGAAGAAAAGGAGCCACTTTTGTGTTTTTAAGTATTTTCTTCTGATTTTTTGTTAAGTTTTACTGCTTTGCCACCTACTTTTTGGCATTTTCAGGCTTGCTATAGTTTATATCTGTAACAGTAACAGTACTTGGAACACATCTAGAGCCTGTTTACTGCATTTCCTGTGTTGCACTTCATTTAAAATCGTTTTTTTTTTCTCTAAAAACTGCATTTTACCTGATTTTGGTTTAGCACTCAAGTGTGGGGTCATTTATTGCACTGTTGTGAATATTTTGCTGCTTGTGTATCTCTGCTACCTTTAAACTACAACAAAAAAGAAAAAACAAACAAAAAAATCTTGCTTTTTTCCCACTTTCTGAAAGTTACGAAAGTTCAGTTACAGATTTGCTGTTCTGAACTGTTTGGAAGTTTCTAGAAGGCCAGTGCTTGCTTGGGCTAAAGGAAAGTCTCTGTGTTCACCAGTGGCAGTGGTTAACACTGAACAGCCTGCCTGTCCCTGGAGGAGTGGTTACTGCCTAGAAGCTGTAGTTTATTGGCCATTTTGGGTCAATTCTAATCTCCTTGATCCCTCTCTCTTAAAACCCTACAACTCTCTTTTTGCGTGGTTTTGCGCACTGAGCATCGTCGGGCAGCGCCGCCTAAACAGGTTTAAACTATTCCAGGCACCACAAAGTCTGCTCTTCACTTTTTCCCTTAGAACTGTTCAAACTCTCAAATTAATCACTCTATTCTTTCTAAAGCCCTGCACTTGCTCAGCTCTTATAAGGAAACACTAACTAACTAAAGCACTACACCCTCCTTGACTTCTCATAAGTATTAGGCTCCCGATTGGTCCTTGCTGATCTAGTGAAAAATCAGTTCCCTTCCCTAATCTGATCAGTAAAAAAACAGTTCCCTGTACTAATCTGGTATATCCAAGGGTCAGTTTCAGGGTTACTCTCCAGTCCAGCTGGTGAATCTGGGAATTTTGAGGCAATGTTACAATTGCCTTATGTACACAGACAACCCTCTCCTCCTTCCAACAAACTCTAATACATGTGAGAGATGCAGTTACACAGCCAAACTGGAGGCAGAGCTCTCTCAACCCAAGACTGGCACAGTCAGTCATGAGGAAAAGGTAACCACCCGCACCACAAATCCAGTCTCACACAGACCTATTGCATCTGCATACCCAACACATAAACACACAAAAACATACTCGGAGGCTCTAAATAAAAATCTGCCTAAACAGCAAAGACCTCCTAAGCAGATATCCAAGCAACAGCCACCCCTCAACAATACCCATGAATCACATATCTCACAAAATCAGTGTGCCTCACAGTCACAGCCCTTAAGGCCAAACAACACACCAAATACACTTGTTATAGGGGACTTTATTGTCCGGCACACTGACGTCCCGCTCACCAGACTGAACAAGGAGAAGGTCACTGTAAGCTGCCTGTCAGGTGCCAGGATCCGCCACATAACGCAAGCACTCAGGTCACTCCAAAGCAAGTACAAGCATGACTCCGTCATTGTCCATGCTGGTGTGAATGACCTGAGACGTACCTCCCTGGACTACATGAAAAGAGACATAGAGGAGCTCTCTGATCATGTAGCCCAGGCTGGTATGACCCTGACCTTGAGTAGCATCTTGCCCTCACCAAGGATGATGCCACAGTATAAAGACAAAATGATCAGTTTCAACAATTGGCTAAAGTATTGGTGTCATTCAAAGGGGATCCAGTGTCTGTCAGCCTGGGATGACATGCTCGACAAGCCATGTTGCTTCACTAGGGACGGCTTGTACCTGTCACCCTTAGGCTTTTGTATACTGGCCAAGGCTCCTCCCACCCCCATAGTGCCTTTTTTAGGCAAGGCTCAAAGGACAAACCCACCTCCATAGACAACCCAAGGATAAAAAAACTAAAGGTAATGCTACTCAATGCCAGAAGTCTAAACCTCAAGATGCACGCACTCGAGGCTCTTCTCAGTATGGAGAAAATCGATGTCTGTGCAGTAACAGAAACCTGGTTCAAGGCTGCTGAGAGCACCCCAGCACTACCAGGTTATAACTCATACCATGCGTTTCGGCCCCAAAACTCGGACCGAAGCACAAAAGGAGGGGGCGTATCTATATTCATCAAAGATACCTACACCTCCAGGTTAGTGGCACTGCACGAAGCATCAGAAACCATCCATGTGCAACTAACAGCGGGCAAAACTGCCTTTCAGTTTGTAGCCTGCTATAGAACACCCTCCCTATTACAGGAACCCCACTTGGCATTCCTGAGAACACTGGAGAATATGAAGGTCTCTCCAAACACTTATGTTATTGGGTGACTTCAACTACCAAACATTGACTGGGAAAACTACTCAAGCCCAAACACCTTCACCCAATGGTTCCTTGAATTTATAAACTCTTAACGCAATGGAACAACTGGTCACCACTCCCACAAGAGGAAACAACATATTGGACCTGGTAATAACCAACATGAGGACTCTATGTTCCACACCAGAGGTAAACCCCTCATTGGTAAGATCAGACCATAAGCAAATTTCCCTGGACATCCATACCCCGTCCCCACCCCCAGCCAAGGAAATCACGGTAAACAATTTCTCAAAAGCCAACTTTGCACTTCTCAAGACTGAGGTGGAATCCTTCAAAGCCCCCGGGCCAGAGGATAATACAGCCCAATTTGCAGAATCCTTTACAAATGCATTCTATGAGCAGCTGCAGGAATGCATGGATCGTGCTATCCCAAATAAAACCAAGACTCGCTCCTACAAAAACAGGAGACCTGTCTGGTGAACCCCGGCCATAAATAAGCTATACAACAGAAGGAGGACGCTACTACATGACAGGCATCTCTGATCAGTATTAGCAAGAAACTTCGATCCCTCATAAAATCATCAAAGGCCATTTTCGAAAGAAAAATTACCCTAGACACTAAAGATAATCACAAGGCCTTCTTTAGTTATGTCAGGAATATGGGTGGAAACTCCCAGATATGCTCTGAATTGTTGCATAACGGTACAAAATATACTGAACCTACAGACATAGCCAACATCCTGGCTGACAGATTCAGCACAAACTTCTCCCCCCCTTCCACCCCAAAGGAGCAAATGCCTATCCCAACTGAATGTAACCCCCCTGACATCACAGATGCACAGGTGAAAGCTGCCCTCTCCAAAGCAAATAACACAGCATCTATGGGACCAGACGATGTCCCAGGCTATGTCTAACACAAGCTCTAAGAAGAACTGAACCCTCACATTAAGTCACTGTTCAAACTTAGCCTTACTACAGGATATGTACCCAAAGAATGGTGTACAGCTACAGTGGTCCCACTCCACAAAGGTGGTGCCACAACGGACCCCGGGAACTATCGCCCTATAAGCCTGACTAGTCTGGTCTGTAAAGCTATGGAGCGTATTATCATGGAACTCATAAACAAAGACATTGGGAGCCTCCAGACACTGGACCCTACCCAATTCGGCTTTGTTAAGGGCAGATCTTGCCTCTTAAACCTAGTTGATTTCTTTGAAACAGTTATCAAAGCCATAGATGAGGGCAAGGTAGTCCACACAGCCTACCTGGACCTTGCAAAAGCCTTCGATACAATACCCCACTCGGGCATCATAAATAAGCTTACCAGCTTAAATATCAACCCCTATATCACAAGATGGATTGCAAACTGGCTCAGGGATAGAACCCACATGGTCAGAATCGCAGGTGCCATGTCCGAATCCAAATCAGTTACAAGTGGCATCCCACAGGGCTCAGTTCTGGGACCTCTCTTGTTCGGTATATACTTCTCTGAGGTTCAGGCTAACACAAGGGGATTATGGCTGACAAAGTTCGCAGATGACTGCAAACTGGGGGCCATAATTGAATCTCCAGCTGACACAAGCATCCTCCAAAAGGGTCTCACAGAGATGGATGCTTGGTGCCAGAGCCACGGCCTCAAGCTAAATGCTAAAAAGTGCATAGTCATCCCCTTTGGGAAAAACAAGGTGCCCACAAATTACCACATAGGTGGTAATCCATTAAGTACAGAAGAAGTAATTAGAGATTTGGGGACCAACGTAGATAGTAATCTCTCCTTTGATAATCACATTGCCAAAGTGGTTAGAAAGACCTTCTATATAGCCCATCTTATCACAAAAGGGTTCGCATCTAGATCAAGAGAGGTCATTGTGCCCCTCTACTCGTCACTCATCAGGCCCATAACTGAATACAATGCCCCTTTTGGGATGTACCTTACCCGACACCTGCAGCAACTGGAGAGACCCCAAAAGTACCTCACCAAGAGGATCATGGGCTACAAACAGATGTCCTATGCAGCTCGACTAAATAAACTCCAGCTCTACTCAGTTGCTTACCGCCTATTCAGAGGCGATCTATGCCTGACGTGCAAAGCCATGTCATACCCAGAATTAATGGACATGCTCCACCTCAAAAAATCCAAGTCCCTTAGAGCTACACGCTCCAGGGACTTAAACCTCAGCACAAAAATAAATAGGACATGCTGGAGGGACAGATTCATTTCCCAGAGGCTCCCCTCACTCTGGAATAGAATCTCAATTCATGGTATACATAGCCCCTCGCTGACCCTCTTCAAGCGAAATCTGGACGCATGGATGGGAAATCGCAAATTCACCCCTGGGATCTCTTCTGTGTCCCTGCTAGACAGAGGCACAGTAAACTAATCTTAAAGTTTACCTTCTGTGACCTACTTTACAGAGGCACAGTAGGCTAATCTAATAGGGAGGCAGAAGCCAAATACACTCTGGCTAGGCTTATAAATGCCCTAGGGCAGATAGCCTAGTATCTACCTATGAACCTATGAACCTATAAGAACAAGGTGCCATTGCAGGCCCTCCATTTCCTTGGCCAATGGCTTTTCAGGCAGGATGCTGCAGATGACCCCTGCTGAGACTGTGAATGGTAGGATCATGTGGTGGACATTAATGCTGTCAGTGGCCATAACCACCATTATGAGCAGGTGCAGTGTAGGGCCACCAACATTACCCATGGTGCAAAAAAAGGCTGTCCTCCTTGCACAGGAAAGTAAAGAGACAGGAAGGGGGCTGTCAGTCTAGCTACCTCTTACATAGACAGATGAGATATTGGCCTCCATCAAAGCCTCAGCAGTCTCTTCACAGTCCCACAGAGTGGTGTTTGACATTGTAGCAGAGCTGCAGTGTACTCCTAGTATATACATCAGAGATGGCCCAGGTGGGTAGTGCCATACCAGTTTTAACCTGTGCTTTCTCTCTATTGGGCTACTACTCAGAGCACATCTTAGTAATAATGTTTGTTTTGGGTAATATAAAAGATCATCATGGGTGATTATGATGGCAGTGATCAGCTGGCATGATCAGAAAGTAGTGTGTGTGTGTGTGTGTGTGTGTGTGTGTGTGTGTGTGTGTGTGTGTGTGTGTGTGTGTGTGCGTGTGTGTGCTGGACACAGGGAATGTGCCCAACTGCATCCACAGCATACCTCTCAACGGTCCAGATTTTTGGCTCATATTTTTGGTGAGTTTCTCATAAAATTGTAGTTTTCTGGCAAATCTTTGGCAAATAATTGAAGTCTGAAGTCAGAAAATAATGACAGATGTTTGAGTTTTAGACTTCATATCCTTCAAAAAATTATTGCTAATGCAAAACCTGTTATTATATTAGCTTCTAAGTTGATAACAGCAATACTTAAAAATTGCCCCTATTTTTGGTCCTTCATCCCCCATTATTTATGCCTTTGTCCAAATTTAATTTCTTGAGCTAGGAGGCTGAGAGGTATGATCCCTAATGCTGACCATGGACACATCCCCTGGGCCTGCAGACATCCAACAGACACACACTACATAAGAAGGACAGGCTTCTCTGGACATTCAAAGTTAGGCCACTGTGATACACCCTGTGGGCCAATCATCAATATATGCTAGAAGCCCCATAGGCAGGGGGAGAACAAAGTGGCATGTATAGTGGTGCTTGTCAGAAGCATAAGTACCATCCATTCCTTAGCTAACTGTGTCAATGAGTGCTACCCAACATATGTACAGGGCCATCATGGCAGCATGGGCTAATGCCAACACAACAATTTCTGAGTTGATACAGATAATGCAGGGTATGGGGGTTGACATCTGGAAGTGGATGTCCACATGAGTGACTATTTTCAAAGACTGAATCAGATATTGGCCTGTACATCATCCTTTCATGCTTATATGCTGTGGATCAGGCACCATCCACACAGTTTAGCCACTGCTACTGCCACAGATTGTGGCCATCATGGCTGAGAATGGCCAAGTTTATGGTTAAGCAGCACTAGCACTTCTGCAGCAGTAGCAGCAGCATACTTATTTTCTTGGTTTCTGCAGTAATTTATTTCTGTGCTGCCAAAAGCAGAGAGAAAATTAAACTACACATCTTATTTATTTATTTAAAATTTGTTGACTGGGAAAGTCCGACTAGGACAAAGCCCATTTTAGTGGACTCCTGGGGATAAATGCTCCAGACGCTTGTCTTTGGAATGTGGGAGGAAACTGGAGTATCCAGAGGAAACCCACACGAACACAGGGAGGACAGGCAGACTCCACATAGAAGGCACCCCAGCTGAGAATTAAACCGGAGAACCTCTTGCTGTGAGGCGACAACATTAATCACTGCACCACTGTATTGCCCAGCATCTCTGAATACTTTACAGCAACAAGACAAGAAGCAAGCAATACACGTTAGCCTTACATGCTAAAGAAAAAGGGCAGACATAGAGTTTCAAGTCTGCAGGTAGTAGTTCTAGAAACTGAAATGGTATGTGCCCATGCCATGGTCCTTATAAAAACAGAAATTTACTAGCAGAAGTGTTTTTGTTACTTCCATCATCATCAACCCCTTTTTCCTATTTCTACATGGGGTCAGGTTGTCATGTCAACTGTCACCACATCTCTCAATTCAAAGTTATTCTCTTACCATCTTCAGCAGTCATCACTGACTATTGAAGGTTTGTTGGCACACAATCCAGGATTCTCTTGGCTAGACATCTTCATCTCCTCTTCCTTTTTATCCAAATATTTCGTACCAAATCCTGATCTGCTTTGCATGTGACCAAACCACTGTAAAGTATTCTGCTTGACCTTCTCTGCAACTGGGGCACTTTGGCTTCTTCTCAAATATCCTCATTCCTGCATCTGTCCCACAGTGTGCATCCTGCTATTTCACATTTCAGTTCCATAATCTCAAGGTTCCTTAGCTGTTTTGCCTTCACTGCCCAAGTTTCTGTGCTATACAAAAGCACTGGTTCCACCACTATTTTGTACATCTTAGTGTTCAGATTCGTTGGCATTCTTCTGTCATACACTTCTCTTAGCTTTTTGTGCCAACTGACTGCAGCACTTCTGAATCCAATTTTTACTTCGTCATTCAGACTTTCCTTCCCCTCAGCTGCACTTCCGAGATACCTGAAGCTGTTAAGCTGTCTCACTATTTTCTCTTCTACCTCTCAGCTTACTCTGATTCCCCATTTACTACCATGACTGCTGTCTTGTCTGTACTCCGTTTTGTCCCTTGTACCTTCAGTTTTGCATTTCAATTCTCTATCTTTTGCTGAAGTTCCTGTTCAGAGTCTGCTTATGGTGCCACAGCATCTTCATGCAGCAGGTTTGCTGATCTGCCTTCACTGACTTATTTGCTAATCAGTAGTATGAACAGGAAACGCTGCTTTTCTTACTTGGCTCCATCTATTTCCTTTTCTTCTACAGGTGATAGAGCCTTTAGCATTTCCTTAATCTCCTATACATTCACTCCAGTCAACTTCCAGGTCTTCAGCCTAGTCTATGTTGACCTTAGAGCCTACTCTGACCACTGCTTGCAGATGATTGTGGCCACCATTGGTTTATGCTGAGGATGATTTTGCCATGGCTGATATTATCGCAATGTCCTTTCCTTACCAGGAGGAAATCTAAGTTGCCTGCTTACCATTTCTGTATGTGATCCTGTAACGGTCTCTTTTGGTGAACCATGTGTTGGCTACCTTTAATTTACCTTCCAGACAGAAGTCTAGAACATCCTCTTCTTCCTTGTTCTTACTGCCGCACCATTGTGGATCCAGGCAGTCCTCATATCCTGTTCTGTCTGACTCATTCCACCTATTATCAATATTAACTCGTTTTGTCCTGCTTTATCTAGGAAGTCCTGCAACAGCTACGTGGATGCCTTATTTTCCTTGTCATTAGAGCCCTGCTGTGAAGTCTTGGTTGAGATTAAGAAGACTATCCTATCTTTACACTGGAGTCTGATTACCATGAGACTGTCACTGACGTTGACGACATCCTTCACTGTCTTCAGAAGGCTATCTCTCTCTCCCTCTCACAACAATTACCAAACAATTTCTAGTCTGTCGTCCTCTTTGAGTAGTAGACTCTGGATCCCAAGCTAAGTGACTGCTGCACTGCCTTTTCACTTTGTCTCCTGGCTGCAGAGGATATCCGGTGTTCTTCTTACCATAATGCATTCCACTTCCAAGCTATATCTTGTCAGTAAATCTATATTCATTGTAGCACTCTTTAGTTCATTTTTGGCACGTTGATTGGTTTTACGTCCAGTTTTCAGTCAACACAGCTATCCTAGGTAACTTAGGCTGGGCAAATTATTGAAGGCACAGACTGACTAATAGGAGTACATAGACCGTATGTGTCCCTGATGTAGGTTAGAGTGAACTGTGATGTGAAATATGTGCTGTACATGTGAAAATGTAATCCCAGGATCTAGGACTCTTCCCAGGCAGGAAGTCAAGAACCATAAAATGCAGTTTAAAAAAATCTTCATACAGACAGCAAAAGCGTGTGCAAGTGAACAGTCCAATTACTATGTAAATGTGGAGAAACTTATTTGGTTACCTATGGAGTCTGTAAGAAAAAGATATAAAGCACTGCTAAGCAACATGTGAGAAAAAATGGAACAGTTGGGAGGGAATGCTACCTGCTGTCAGTGTTTTGCTCTCAGTGCTGTGTTTCTCTGCTTGGATTCAGTCATTCTTGTAGTTCAGAATTAGCTAGATAAAGCTGTAGTTAGATAATTTTGTTTATTGTAATCTTGTTGTTCAAAGCAGGGGTGTAGCCAGAGATTCACATGTTGTACTCAGACCTAATGTTGCTGCTTCCAGTACCCACTTGTCAGTGTAGAAATGTACTCACCCCTCAAAATGCTACCCCAAGATACACAGAAAGATGTACTTTCTTTTCAACTGTTACAATTAACTGCCATACAAAGCTAGTTATAGAGATGTATTCCTTTGGCACAAGAATTGTTTGTGAACTACTATACTGTGGATATTAATTTACACAGTTCTAAACATTTTGTGCTTTTTGAGTATTGACATTAGCACGAGCTGCTCAGAAAAACTGGACACATTTCAGTACAGTGAGTATGCTTGCCTACATCCTTGGTTCAAAGTGATCATTTTTATTCTTGAGCTGTTCATTATCAATCTTTACATTTAATGGTTAACTGTACTGCTTAATTTATTATTTTCTATGTAAGGTATTTTCATTTATTCACTATCAAAATTTGTGGCTGGTTATCTATTTATGCACTTATTATTTGATAAGAGGGTTGTGGCTGGTCATGTGTTTATGTAATCTATTATTCAGTAAGAGAGCATTTATTGCTAAAGGGTGATAAACTGATGATACCTGCTTCTAACTGACCAGCCCATTCTGCCACACAGTATCAATTGCAGTTATTATTATTTGGCCTACTAACAGTAACTGGGTAGCCCCCAGTTTACTACCATGTGCAAGAATAAAAAGTCTGCAGTGCTAGAAAATATAAACAGACTTCTCTGGAAGTGTGTGTGTGTGTGTGTGTGTGTGTGTGTGTGTGTGTGTGTGTGTGTGTGTGTGTGTGTGTGTGTGTGTGTGTGCGTCTGTGTATACAAATTTATCTGTCTGTAACTATATATATATATATATATATATATATATATATATATATATATATATATATATATATACACAGATATTGATACAAACAGATCTGCATTAGTTTATTTGAAACACAGTTACTGTGAATATGGGAGCACTGGAGACACTGAAAAACAAAAGGAGTAATGAGAGAGGGGGTTGAGAAAGGTAGGCTAAAACCTTTGCATAGTGAGCTGCTCAGTGTGGAGCCTATTCATTGGTATATATGGTAAAAGCACATACTCAAGAGTATAGCATATATTTCCTTCATGCTCTTGTAGCCAGGCTGTACTCGGTGAATTATTTACAAGTTCTTATATGTGTTCCTTTTGTATTCTTTAATCAAACAGCACTGGTGAGACTCAGTATGCCATAGCCTTCCCATTAGTTGGCTATGGTAGGATTCAAAACTCTTCTATGTGGGCAGTATTTTTTTTCATTGATTAGCAGTAGTGGAATTTAAATCCCCATCTGTCTGTCCCCATCATTTCCATTTATATTGGCTGGCAGAGTTGGGATTGAAAACTTCATCTGCAGATCAGGTAACCTCCTTTTACATTGGTGACAGTGGTGGGATATTCACTTGAACTTCTTTAGCCTTTAAAGCAGTTTTGTCACCATAAAACAAGTGCACTCTCACAGTCACAAAGCAAATATAGGGATGTATAGATTGCACAACTATTATTTTATTTTTACTTAGAATAGTTAGGAAAGAAATTGGGCAGAAATGAGCTCTGAAGAATGCACCAATATAGCGGTGTCACAGTGTAAAACTAAGAGAATTTCATATGCCAGCGTATCTTAGGAAGAAATGCTAACAGCAATATGTGTAGCTGGAAGGCAGCCTGGTAAACCCAGAGATAGACTGGCAGATACTATAAGTATGCAGCATGTAGAAAGAGGGCAATCCATCCCATCCTCAGATGTCATTGAATCTCTCCCAGCTGGAATTACAGAGACATGCACTAGAGATAAGATACTTGGATCTTCAGGTTGCTGGGAGAATAAAACTGCTGGAGGTGCAATGAGAGCAGCAACAAGCTGAAGGGGTGGGGGTAAGTCAATAGCAGTGTGAGAGGGAGAATCTGATCCTTCATAAGAGACACATTTTTACCCATGTGGGGGAAAGCTGAACCCTAGTTGTCAAAGGGAGTATCAAATTATTTCCACAATGTAAAAAGGAAATTACTTTGATAGTTTCATATGGGCATTCAAAGGCTATAATCAACAGTAAACTGACCAGGGATACTGGGTGAGATTTTTAACTCCTTTGCTCAAGGGTAATGCAATACAAGATGTCTCAAAATTAAATGATGTTGATTGTTTGAATTGTGTTTCAATTAAATAATATTTATTTGGATAATTAAACTGACATTTGAAGCATATAGAAAGAAATTCACAGGAGACAGGCAGAGGATGGTGTGAGTGACTGTATTCCAGAAATAAGGATATACATTCATTTTGATGTGACTGGATACCAAGTCACTACATCTGAAAAGCTAGGAGACCTTTTGCTAAGCAAGCACACACTCAGTACTCTGCTTGAGGACATAAGAATCTGGTTGGCAGATAGGGAGTGTGACATTGATAAAGAGATGCAGCCAGCAGGTCACAACTGTGCAAGAAGGGGGTACTAGCATTACACATAGGTATAAGGAGATCCATGGGAGGCAGCCTAAGCCATCACAGCAGGTTGTACAGGAAGCCATCAGTTCAAGTACATGCCCAAGTCTAGGTTTTCAATGTAACCAAAGGGGCATATATGGTACCACTTCCCACCGAGACAAGGTGGGGAGCAAAAGTCATGGGAAGTAGAATACAGGAGTAGACTACAACAGTATTGGATTGTCTGGAGAAAAACATTGAACTAAACTGCAGTAGAAAGACAGTTATCTGAGCTAATTGGGACCTACAGTAGTTTGGATAATCAAACAGTATGGATAATCAAACAAATAATTGAACCAGATAAAAAACTTCTAAAATATTGTTTTTCTGCATGCAAAGAATACACTTTTCAACCATTCAGCAATTCCCGTGGACAATAAAGAATATTTTTCACATTCGAGCAGGCTACAATCTCAAAAAACATGCACAAACAAATACATATAATTTTTACATATTCAGACTTTATGATTTTTCCTATCAGAAAACTTTGGAAGGCTGCGTTCGGATAATTGACTTTTCGGATAATCAACATTCAGATAATTGACTGTCTATTCTACTACAAAGGTCAGTACCTTACCCCATTAAAGGCAAAAGTGATCATTGCTAAGAGGGATAAAACATCAGGCATATGTCTGTCACTGCCATTTCAATTTTCATTGGTTGGCAGTGGTGGGATTCAAAACCCCATCTGTGAACCATCAAAACCCTCCCCTTACAAATAGTTCCATGAAAGGAGTTCAATGAGTACAGGAAAGATCTCTACTTAACATACAAGGCCATGTCTAACCCAGAGCTGTTGGACATGCTATACTTAAAGAAATCACAATCCCTCAGAGCCACACACTCCAGGGATCTAAACCTTGTCATCACAATAAACAAAACATGCTGGAGGGATAGTTTCTTTTCCCAGAGACTTCCTAGACTCTGGAATAGCCTGCCCATACATGTCAAGCAGAGCGCCTCTTTGGCTCTCTTCAAAAGGAACCTTGACAACTGGATGGGAGAAAGGAAATTCACCTAGTGGATCACGTCAGTCACCCTGCTAGACATGGGTCCAGGGAAGTAAATAGCCAGGGAATTGTTATGGCTAGGCTTGTATAGGCCCTAGGGCCGATAGCGTAGTACCAACCTATGAACCTATGAAAACAGCAATCAGAAGAACACATGGTAGGAGCACACAAGGGGAAAAATATTTGGGGGGGAAGTAGAGCAACTTTTTGGGGGGAGGTTCCTCATTTTATATATCTATATATATATATATATAGAGAGAGAGAGAGAGAGAGAGAAAAAGAAAGAGAAAATAAGAGAGGAGTGGTGAAAGGAATGAAGATGGGAATGTAGTGGATAGTAGGCAAACAAACAGGAGTGGATATGCACAAATGTGGCTTAGGGAACATGCGATACACACATACAGAGGGGAAGACAAAATGGCTGGGGAAAGGGCGGGATATGAGCATAAAGTCAGCTGCTGACTGGCCCAGATGGATGTTACTGGGACACAGCAGATATAGGTCCTAGGTGTGTGTGACCAGTGACATGGATCACATCTGTCTGTGGTGGCCCTATGACATATACCAGCTGGTCCAATGAATATGATATCTACTACAGGAAGGGGGTGATTTGATGCAGCAATGGAGAGTATCAATCTCTGGTCAACCACAATCTCCATCACTTACTCCAGCTCCAACTGAGCTGAGGCAGAAGACTGATGTGCACCCACTGTCAATGAAGGGCCGGAAATGCCCCACAAGTGAATCACTCTCACCCTGCTCTGCTACCTTAGCCACAGGCTTGGCTGAAGCAGTAGTGAGTGACAGCTGATGCATCTGTACCTCTTAGGTGTCATTGTGACCTGTAGAAGGGAGCCACAAAGCCAAGGGTGCCATTAGTGATGATGAATCACAGCTGGTATGTGATCTAGGGCAAGTGATTTAGTAGAAGTCCACTCACCCCACAGTGCCATAAGCTTCTGCTGCCCTCTGCCTCCAGCAGCAGCCAGTGGTATTTCTTTCAACTCTGTCCATGCTAAAAGACACAAGGTACATACAAATTATCACAGATAACTGTGAAGGAGATGCAGACAAGAAAGGAAAACTATAACATCCCTATAACATCCCTACATATAGCATCCCAACAACTTAACATAGTAACCCTCCCACCATACCTATTACCCACAGAGCACAATCATAAAGTTTCCCTTATAAACAAACACATTCAAAAACTGATAAAACTAATAACCTCATGCATATCAAAACTAACCCTAAGTGGAGACATCCACCCCAACCCTGGCCCTACCATCTCCAAACCCAGTCCTCATAATCAGACTAGAAACCACAACTTCTCCCATATTACAGCCAATAGAAAGCCAAGTGACTTCCTTCTACTAAGCCTAAATATTGGAAGTATATCCAACAAAGTCCATGAACTCCATGCCACCATAGACTTGTACAACCCAGATATAGTCATCCTGACAGAAACCTGGCTAAAACCTCATATTACCAGTGAGCAAATACTCCCTACAGGTTATGGCATACTAAGAGTAGACCGGCTAAAGAAGAAAGGAGGCGGTGTAGCTATAATATTTAAACAGCATCTAAACATCCAGATCTTAAAATCATCAGCTCCACAAATAGGCAATGAAGAAATAATATATACCAACCTCAAAATAAACCAAAACAAAACCATCAACATAACTGGATGCTACTTCCCACCTGGCCAAAACATCCCTCCACTAGAAAACCTCCTCAGCTGGTCTACCCACCATCACCCCCAAGAAACTATAATTTTAGGTGATTTCAATATTGACTGGCAATCCTGTTCTGGCAACCATCCAACCCATCATGTAAACCTTCATGGCTTCACCCAACTAGTCCAGTCGCCAACCAGGATAAATAAAAACTCCAGCAAGCACACTACCCTGGACTGGATACTAGTCAGTAAGAGCCCCCAGTCATATATAACAGGCTGCTTATCAGATAGCCTCAGTGATCACTCCCCAACATTCCTACTCAAAAAATACCTATACCAAGCTAAACCTGTCATCTACTGTCAAATACGTAAAAAACTAAACTTTAACCCACTCACATTCATCTCATCCCTGAAGGAATGTAACTAGCATCCTCTAAAGTACCTCAGTCTTGATGATGCAGTTGAATTTTTTGATTCTACCTTCCTGAGCATCCTTAATTACCATGCCCCCATAAGACTTTCCAGAATCAAAGCACAACCCTCCCCATGGCTACAGAAAACCACTAAGTCAGAAATGAAAAACAGGGATAAAGCCTGGGAGCACTGACACAAAACCAAAACCCCCTCAACTAGACAGAAATTCCTAGAACTACACAATAGAGTAAAAAAGCTAATAAAACAGGACAAATTCCAATACTACCAGTCTGCCCTAGACTCCTCCCAACTCAGCCCCAAACAATTCTGGTCCTCCATAAACTCCATCCTCCACTCAGGTAAAGTCAGTACCCATCCTCCTAACATCGCTCACTCCTCAGAAAATATTGCTACCTCATTCAACACACACTTCACACAAACCATACTATCACTAGCTAAACAACACAACCCCCCTCACCTCCAACCCACACCTTCAACTAGTAATCTCCCCACTGCCTTCTCTTTTTCTCCTCTACCTACTTCCAGCATAAAAAAAACCTCTTAACTAAACTTAAGCCCACCAAATTAGCAGCAGACAACCTCCCAAGTGAATAACTACAAATCGCAGCTGATGCTCTGGCCTACCCAGTATCCATCTTGATTAACCGATCTCTGTCAGAAAGTTACGTTCCCACACTGTGGAAAGTATCACATATAATTCCCCTCCACAAAGGTGGACCTTCCACAGAACTAACCAGTTACCACCCCATAGCTATTCTCTCTCCACTCTCCAAAATACTAGAGAGATGCATACACTCAGGTCTCAGACTACCTCCTTACTAACAACCTCCTTTCCAATACTCAGCATGGTTTCCGACCAAACCATAGCACCACCACTGCCTTACTCTCCTTTACTAACACTATCCTTCAGCATAAAAACAATGGCTATCTCTCCTCTGCTACTTTCCTAGACCTATCTAAAGCATTTGATATGGTCCCACACAAACAACTTATCTCTGTCCTCAATAACCTATCCTTCTCACAATCAGTCACCAACAGGTTTCAGAGTTACCTGTCTGACTGCCAACAATCCATTGTATGGCAGAATGACATATCTCCCCAACTACCTGTCTCCATAGGGGTTCCCCAAGGATCCATCATTGGACCCCTACTCTTCTCTGTTTTCACCAATAATCTAGCCTCTGCCACCAAACATGGCACACTCATACAATACACAGATGACTCAACCATCATCTGCTCAGACCAGTCCCTACCCAAACTGCAAAAAGTCACACGGGAAGCCTTTTCCTCTGTTGAAACTTGGTTATCCGATGCCCAATTAATACTCAACCCAAACAAAACTAAACTACTCATCTTCCAACCCACCAAACATACTCAAAACAGCTCTCACTTTAATATCACAGCAAAAGACAACACCACTATATACCCAACTGAACACACCAAACTGCTAGGAGTGGAAATAGGCAATAAACTAAAATTTGACATTCACATATCCATGACCATAAAAAAAGTCCACAAAAAACTAGGATCATTATACAGAAATAAGCAACTTCTCACCAAAGCAGCAAAGATTTCAATAGCAAATTCCCACCTTATCTCCACCCTACTTTATGCCTCTCCAATATATACCAACCTAAGGCAATGCGATCTAAACAAGCTAGATTTGCTACAACAAAATCGCCAAATTTGCCACAGGGGCATCCTACCGTAGTCACCACTGTCTCTCACTTGCTGAACTGGGCTGGCTTGAACTCCCTCACCTCCTTCAATGGTATCAACTCTCACTCACCCACAAACTAGTAAACCATCCACTAAATGTCCCATCCCTCCAGAATCTACTCCAATCCTATCGCACCACCAGACCACTAAGATCCAGCAACAAAAATCACTTGCAGATCACTAAAGCCAATAACTCTGCTGGTGAAGCACTATTCTCTTGCGCCATAGGCAAATTATGGAACTCCATCCCACCCACAATTACCTCAATACCATCATGCACCCACTTCAAAACTTTACTAAAAGCACACCTAAAAACATGCTGGCTATGCCCTTGCAACTCCCACTCTAATATCATCCACCCCATCCAACCACTACCTTTCTTTCCACTCCACTAACTACCTTGATTATAGCAAGCTCAGATGCTCATAAGCCTAGTACTTATTATACAGCAGGAACTTCTTATTGTAACATGTGATGTACTATGTTCTTCATCTGTAAATATGTTGTAAGTAATTACTATGTAAATTATTAATTGCTATGTAATCCAGTGTAACTACTGTCTGTTTGTTTTAACTGTGGAGCTTTTCTCCCCGGGCGTCTGCTGAAAAAGGACCTACATCCAGTCGGACCCTCCCGGTCAACAAATATAAATAAATAAATACATAAATAAAAAACTGCACTTGTATCTAAGGCAAGCAGAAGCCTTGGATAATGCCCACAGCCAGAGACAGATGCTGTGCTACTGTGTGTATGTGCAATAATACAGAAGCAGGACATGGTGCCCACAGCTTTAGAAAAAATCTACAGTACCACATGTATATGAAATGCAGTAGAAGCATCTACACTACCACAAGTATGTGAAGTGAAACAGAAGAATCTACACTACCACATGTATGCACAATGCAGCAAAAGCAAGAAATGGTAGTCACAGTCACAAACAGGTACAGCCATGTGTCCTGCTACACAAAACAAGAAAATACCACATAAATACAGCAGCCAACAACAGCAGACACAACAGACAGACAGTCACATACAGTGGCCAAACCAGTATATCCTGACATTTGTTAGAGGCAAGTAAACTTTATTAAGTGCAGTACTTAGAAGGACAGAAAAAGTTGTTTTCAATTACAGTATGAAACACAGTGGAAATGTTAGACACTTACTATACCACTGATGGCTTTCTTACTTCATGTCTGATTCTCACATCTAGAGATCTGTAGGGTGGTGGCATCAGTGGTCATCATACTGGTGCTTGCACTGGTCAGCATTACAATGGATGCTGGTCAACCTAAGCAGCTGCTCTGCAAGGTTGTACCAGGAATTCACTTTATGGAATGGACCTGCATATGGTCCCAGCAACCCTCTGATTGTGCAGGCAGTATAGTGTTATTTTACTCTCCTTAACATACAAAGCAGATGTTTATATGGGCACTGACATTGGCATAACCATGAATGTACAACAAACCAAAATGTTAGTCTGTGATTTGCACTTTGCAAGGGACTTTAAATCTTGTATAGTGCAATGTAGCCCCACTACATAGCACGATATGCATACACAGAAAGCCTGCCTGCATGAGCAAGCATGCATAATATGCTGGTGGAGTGTAGCAGAACTATGTTGTATTGAGAGGAATGGTGAATTTGTATACTTTGTATCCTGTAGAGCGAGTTTGGATGAATCCAATCTGTTATCTCAGGCAATGAGTGTAGGACCACCCAAAAGGAATTCAGACAGTGTCAGTAAGAGCTCTTATGTGACTGACACCACTGTTACCACTCCCCTATAGCTGTTATAGTGGGCCAGTACATTACCTCCGACATGTATACCTACCATATGACTGCCTGGCAAGGGTTCCCAGCAATATTCAAAGCCATACCCAGCCCGATATAATTAAGCAGCTCTTGTCATCAACAGATGCACTGAGATATAATATGAGCATAGTCTGCAGGCACACTTGTTGATTTGGAGTTGAAGGGCATAGTGTATAGCCTCTTTGACAGTGTGATATATTATTACCTATGCTTAGAGGAGGCCATGGAGACCGGAAATAATGATCCTTCACCAACAGCACCAACAGAGTGTTAAAAACAAATAAATGCAATGGCACTTAAACTAATGTGCATTGCATTGGAAAACAATAAAAACAATGAAAAGAGATAAGCGCTTTCATCTTGGAATATCCCCAAGAGTTCATCAGATATTTTATTTATTATTTATTTAGCATTCATTTACCAGGAAAGTCCGACTTGGAATGAAGCCAATTTTCAGTGGAGGCCTGTGGAGAAACTCTCTAGACGTATGTCTTTGTAACATGGGAGGAAAACAGAGTACCCAGAGAAAACTCACACAAATGCAGGGAGGACATGTAGACTTCGCACAGAAGGCACTCCAGCCAAGAATCCAACCAAAGAACCTCTTTCTGTGAGGCAACAATGCTACCACTGCACCACTGAGCTATCTGAACACTATACATACAATACAGAATTATTTATATATATATATATATATATATATATATATATATATATATATATATATATATATTTATATACAATGTTACAAACCACTTAATTTTAAACCTTAAAACATCATCACATAGCCCTTCCTCTATTCCATTCTTAAGGTGACAGCATCAATTAATAGTGTCGTGAATTTACTATAGGTTCAAATGCAATGATGTTTTAATGTTTAAAATTAAGTGGCTTGTGACAGTGTATTATCTGATGAAATCTTGGTGGCGTTCTGAGACAAAAGCGCTTATCTCTTTTGATTGTTTTTATTGTTTTGTACTGCAATAAACGTTAGTTTGAGTACCATTGCATTTATTTGTTTTAGACTAGAAATAATGCCATGATAGGTTTCATGAGGACTATGGTGGCACAAGTGCCAACATGGCTGCCTCCATGATGAGAATAATATGTGCCACAACTTATACACCATCCTTCAAATTTGCAAATGCAAACAAGTTACTTAGCAACAATATACATTTATAAACATTCATAATGTTAGAAATGTTATGGCTTGGCTGAACAGTGTCTAGAAGGTGTGAAATGTTTTATAACAGAAATGCTTTAAAGGGTAAAAGATATAATAATATAAAATCATGTATTTATCTGCAGTGTTTTATTTTAGTTTACAAATGCAATATATGTGTGCTAAGATAGTAAATATATGTAGGATTACAAATACATCATGTGAGTTGAACTGCATTTGTGCATCTTTAACCTTCCTTCACTTGAGACGTTAAATGCGGGACCCATCTGCCTGAGTTGGTGGCAGCTCTGGTGGATATAAAAGGTCCCACTGCACTTTTTGAAAAAAGAGTAGGGGAAGCTCCCTGGTGCCCTGACCAAATTTCCCCTAGTCATTATGAATACCACCTTGGGTCTCTGTTGAAAAGAGCCCATTGGCTTGGTGAGACTAACCTGATCAACAAAATCTAAATAAAATACATTGTGAATAAAACAGCATGTATGATGAGTATTGAGGCATCATCGATAAGATCAAAAGCATTTTCTTTAGTTAAATTTTTATTGTGCAAATGTAAGCAGATTGCATATCGGCAATAAACATCTAAAAACTTTGAACACCACACATGTATGTGTTGCTCACAATGTAATCTAGTTTCAGGTATGTTTATCCTAATGACATATTTTTTGTCCATCATTTAGTTCCATTAAGGATTAAAAGTTGTGGGCATAACTTAAGTACATCAGTTTATGAAACATAGATAAAATCTAAAAAACATTTTGTTCAGCTGACCTTTTTCTGTGCAAATGCAAATAAACATTTAAACCGTATGAGTGCTGATTCTCTTTATGCTGCTTACAACTGGAATAATAGAGCAGTTACAATTTATTTAGGCAACATGTAAGGAATGAAAGTTGTGGGCACATTTTAAGCTGCAGTGTTAGAATTACAACTGAAGATAACAGTACAACATATTGTTCAGCAAAAGCTGATAACTAAGTAGGGAGAAATGTCCTTATTAATAGTTGTTTTACTGTTGCAACTTATTTTGTGAACCAGGCAGTTTGTTATTTAAAGAAATTATCGTATTTGTCAGTGACATCATCAATGAACATTCATGCATTGTACATTATAATTAAGAAGACACAGGCAGCATACCAGCTTAGCTAAACCTAAACAGCCAATTCAAAACAGATGCCTAGCAACACTACATCAAAAGATATGACAAATAGGTTTCAAGGTTTTCATAAAATACATGTTTTGCTTGGTCCCATTATTGTCTGAATTGATCTTGCGCACAAATATTAAGTATTTGTTTTAAACAAAGTGAAGTCTTGTTTATGTGGGGAAAACATGCAGCAGAAGACACGAGGTATAAAATATCTCATATTTAATCAGTCACCATGTAAATGATTGTAGGTGAGTCGTATGGAAACTGTACCATAATGTAAATTAGAAAGAAATGTTTTTTGTTTCTTATCACGAATGCATGGAGGAAGACCTACATGTAAGATAAAGTATTTCCAACAACAAGATGAAAGCCGAAGCTGTTCATTACTAGCTTATAGTGTTATAGAATATACAGTGTAATAAGTATGGACTCTTTTGCATGATTTAAATACATGGTATGCGTATGTCAGCATTTCACTTTGTATTTCGAAAGGAATATGAATGATTATGGAGACTGCTTTCTTGTCTGCTTAGTAAAACTTTGTTTTAAATGTGGTGAAATAACTTTGACATATAACCTTCACTCACACACAACTTAGAGTCCTTGAATGTGCTATTACTGTTTAGGTAAGGTATAATTAATAGAAACAGCATGTCTTGAAAAATGGTTGTTTTATCTGAAAAAGTTTATCCTGGGATTCAGAAAGGGAAGTCCAAACACAGGCAGCAAACCACTGACAGATGGCGTTTCTGATTCAGAAATATGTCTACGGTAGTTACTCTACATGGTCAGTAGACTCACTGCGGTGGGCTGTCTTCACAACCATGATAAATGGTAATGAGGCATTCTGGGGGAGTGGATAATAATAATTAGCCTTGTCTTCTCCCCTGGAAATGCCTATGTGAAGGAAGTTATGGAGCCGAGCAATTCAGAGAATAGTTTGGCTGCATAAATTAGCATGGCCAAAATATTGTATTCCATTTGTATTCCACCATTATATTCAATGGGGAAATCATGTTGAAGGTAAGGTAATGTAAGAAGCAGCAGAGGTGTAGATGTGTGTGTGTGTGTGTGTGTGTGTGTGTGTGTGTGTGTGTGTGTGTGTGTGCGTGTGTGTGTGTGTGTGTGTGTGTGTGTGTGTGTGTGTGTGTGTGTGTGTGTGTGTGTGTGTGTGTGTGTGTGTGTGTACATGTCTCCAGGCCCATGAGTGGTCTGGGATGATAGTGTGTAAGTGTATGATTGTTTGGATGGTTGCAGTAGGGATTCAGTTAAGAATCCAGAGTGCAGGTGTCTGTCTGTTTGTGTGTGAGGATGAATGAGAGAGTCTGTTTGTGAGTGACATTGAGTTGTGGGGTGTCAGGTACGCTGAATGTCTGTGTATGAGGTGGTTCTGAGTTTTTGTGTGTGGAGGTGTTTGAATGTCTGGATGCATGTGACAGTGGGAATGAGGGGGTTACCTGTGCCAACACAATTCATAGGTTTCCAGTAGTAATTACCACTGGAAGGTGCTTTTTAGCACTGGCCTTACTGTTCGAGATACAGTCAAACTAGCTGATAATGAGGTCTTCCTCAGTGCTGTTAAACATGTCTGAATCTCATTTTATGCAGTCCCTTAAAGTATATCTTTGGGCTGCTGCAGTTTATGCCCAGTTTGGGATTCTTTCAGAATTCCAGGATTATTTCATTTTGTTTTCAATTTTTCTAAAAATCAATAAATTAAGAATATTTTATATTGTTGATGTGACTTTATTTAGCAAGCATTCATTTCGAGACTTTATTCAACAAGTCTTCTTTTATAAATATGGTTAAGATATGGAAATCTTGGGTGAGATAAATGCAATATCAGGTACTGTAGGTTGTAAGAATGACTTTCATAGTAAGTGGCTCTTCCATATAAGACATTGTCGGACCCTATCTTGATGGATCTCCTGCATATCCACAAAGCAATCAACACCAGAATTGCCCATTTTAAAGACTTAAACCATGCCTATGATATAAATAGGACCTGCTGGAGAGACAGATATGTATCCCAGAGCTACCCCTTCTCTGGAACAGGTTCCCCATCTATGTGAAGCAGTGTTCCTCCTTAACCCAATTTAAGTGTGGCTTGGACAATGGAGAACAAGAAATTCATCCCTGGTTTGGCACCTATGTCTCTAACGGACACAGGCTACCTGGAAACAGTTCATCTTCCAGGCCCCTGCTTGTAAATGCTTCACCTCCAAAGCCCTTGCTTGTACTTATCAAGGGTACCAGAACTTGTCAGAGATTTTGGATGCATGGCTAGGCTTAAAAAGGCCCTTGTGGTAATTAGCCTTGTAAATATCTGTGACCCTACCATTCAGCATTAGTTAGTTAATTAATTATGATTGAGAACCCGTATATATAGTTTATTATTTTTTTCTGTTTATATTTATGCTATAATTCATTTCAATCAGTAAATTTAGACATTTTAGGTTTTCTGAATGGAAGTTCATTTTTAAATATTATTTTTCTTACCTCTTCTTACTGCCTTAGATTTTATTGAAATATATATTTTGAGTTTGATATAGGTGGGATAGTGTATTAGTCATTAGCTATTATGTATTTTGGGATTTTATATACATAATTAAAATGTTTTCGCATTGTAAAGAACACATTTTTTGCATAATTTTGATGGTATACATGCATTTGCACGAACGACCGATGTCCAAATGAACATGTCAAATGCAGAACCCCAGGATCATGGAATGTCAAATCTGTGGATGTCAAACCCAAGATTACCAAACGCTGGCCAGGCTACTATTCCCCCCTCTAGACTCATGGTAGCGCTTGTTGCGGTGGTTGTGCAATTGGGAATTTCGAATTCGACATTGCGTGTGACATTACGAGCATTCACGTGTATGAGATTCAACAATTAGGTTCGGAATTATGGTGGATTGACCTTCGGTTGTTCATGCAAATGCATGTAAATCAATTTTGATATATTAGTTTGCATCTTTATTTAGTGGTGGGATAGAGTTCTATGGTATTGCATAGCTGAATTATATTTTGATGGGTTATGTTTAGTTTGTTGTTTTTTATTGCTCCTTCCCATCATAGTCTATCAGTATATTCATAGGTTCATAGTATTTACATACCTTTCAACTGTGCAGATATTTGCCTCATATTTTTGGTCTGTTCCTCATAAAATTTGTGTTTTTCTGGATTTTTGTTGCAAATTAGTGAGGATGGAATTCACTAAATAATGACAGTGATTTGAACTTCTTATTTCATATCATTCAGAAAATACATGGTAACATAAGACCTTTTATTCTAGCAACTTTATACTTTATAAGAGCAATATTTATAATTTGTCCCTATTTTGGGGGTTTTTACCCTCTATTATTTTTGGCTTTGTCCAGATTTTTTATGCCAAGAGGTTATTTACTAGGCACGCAGTCAAGGGAACCATTAAGAAGTTTAACCCAAATTCCCAATTGCCCCAAAGTGCTGTCTGGTTAAGGGACTTGCTGAAGATCATATAGTAGGCAAATGAATGCTGAGGGAATCAAACCCTGTATTTTATTTGTTTATTGTATTGGGATGATGTAATCAACTAATATATATTTTTGATGATGTAATGAATCTTCAAATAATTTTATTGTTTAAACTTTGTACTAGATATTGGTGTGTTTTTATTCTACCCCATTTTGGCAGTCCAAGATTAGGAAAACAGATAAACAGGTAGATTGATAGAGAGATAGACAGTAAGAGATAAACAAGCAAACACTAATGCATGCACACACACACGCGCGAGGGCGCACACGCACACACACACACACACACACACACACACACACACACACACACACACACACACACACACACACACACACACACAGGGAGTCCTGCAGTTCATTAGAATAAAATTTACCAGTGTATGTTTTATCAGAATGCAATATACTGATGTGTTTTTCATAGAAAAAAAAACACATTGATGATGCATTCCAGTTGTAGATCACAAAGTAAGTCAAGGGGAAAAGATTGTTTATTCCTTTCATTTATAACAGTATTTGTCACTGTTTGACTCTGTACATCACAATGTAGGTGAAAGAAAGAAAATGTACATTAACTTTTGTTTACACTCTAGTCAGTTTTGTATTATGTGTGTAGATTGCAGTGTAAGTGAAGGGCAGCAGAGGATCCATGGCTTTTACTTACACTGTGATTCGGTGGAGGTGATGTACTGTTCGGCCAAGATCAGGTAACGATGGGGTAGGAGAAGTTGTCCTTTTCTCTTCTGTTCTGCAATCTCATAGTTTTTCTGAGCCAAGTATATTTTTATTTGAATTGTTTATTTTTGAGTATACAATTGAAGCCTGCACTGTTTTGTAGTTGATTTTAATGACCTTGCTTGAATTTGGATTATTGATTTTTTTTGTTTTCTGTTTTTTTTTTTGTTTGTTTGTTTGTTTTCTGGTGGCAGAAGAAAAAGGTCAGACTAGTTCCAGGCATGTGCTTGCTCTTGAGGCAAATTCCAGTGTGTTGTTATTGGTTGGGGTGCTGTAGTAAACCTTTTCTTGCAGTTTTCCTTGTTATTCAAAAGGTATTTTAAATTTGTGCATGCTTAGCATCTCTCAGTCACAACAGGTATTGTACAGACACAGGCATCTTGGCCTACGTCTGTACATATATCTCCTCTCTCTCTCCCTTTGACTCTGTTACTAGTGGAAATTACTAGTGCCCACAGTTGCCCATGGATGAGCATTGAACAACATCACTGAGAAACTGCATTATTGTCCCATAATTGCTCCTTCTTCCAGACCATTTTAGTCTATGTCATTAGTGAATCTCAAGTGCATTTACCCTCTACAATTGTGCAATGAGCCACAGTGTGTTCTTGGGCTACTGGAATGCCCTACAAGCAACCCGTAGACGCTGTATGCTGCTAATAAATTCACTGTTGCCATTTTAACCTTCAAATGCACAGAACTTACACAATGCAGTGCAAAGCACAACTGCTCCCTGCAAAAAAAATATCTTATTTATGTTTTTATTTTCCTGTTAATTGCTTAGAGTATGTTTCATCCTTAGATCATCTCATGTAGTGACAGTTATCCTGTACTAATTAGTATACCCTCCAGTATCTTCTTTATGTTTTCCTTACTTAGTCCATCATTGTATCTCTCCAAAATCTTCCTTATTTTAGATCTTTTTTTTAATAATAACTGAGAGTATGTGTTATTCCCTAAATCATCTAATTCAAGTACATATAGTTTTACCTCTTAAATTATCTCACTTAGTTACATTCACTTATTCTGTGTTAGTCAATGTATCTTTCCATAAGAAAATCCACTTAGTTACATATTGCCACATATAGTTTATTGTGCAGATTTTTAACATACCTTGTAAATTAGTGGGCAAAAATGGCTTGCGTCCCTTCTTTTGACAGCCTGTTAACACTACCTTATGCTCACAAATAATCTCTTACTCAGCATGACAAACTCTGTCAGTGAGAGGTTTAAATACTAATTTGGAGGTAACCCTCTGAAATAAAAACATGAACTGTGAGCAGCACACCACCATAATCTAAACAAAATGAATAGTAGACAACAGACTTCAACAATTGGTCTAGCTTCTGATGTCATTCAAAGAGAGTACAACATACGTCTGCCTGGGAGAACATGGTAAACAGTCCAAACTGCTTTGCCAGGGATAGCCGGTACCTGTCCACCAAAGGCCTTCATTTATCAGTAAAACCCTTATCCACCCCCATAATGTCTTTTATAGACAAAGTCAGTCTTCAAAGACTTCCAACAAAATTCAGATAACATGAAGATATTGCTGCTTAATGCTAGCCTTAACAAGGCACTTCTGACCTTAGAATGCATTGATATATGCATTGTCATGCAAAACTGGTTCAAGAGTATTGAAACCATCCCATCAGTGCAAGGTTTCAATGCCTACAATGTGCTCAGATCCACTGCTTTAGATGAAGGCACTAAAGACAGTGGGGTTTCTGTATTCATAAAACTAACTTTCACCTCCATACTCAATAGGCAGGGTAATGACCTTGGAACTCCTCCATGTCCAGCTTAACATTAACAAAGTTCCGTATCAAATCATAGCTAACTAAAGGACCACCTCTGTAACCCCCCCCCCCCCTTGGTCCATACCTCCTACCTGACTAGTTTGGAAGCCCTAAGCATTTATTCAAACACCATTCACTTACAGGGCTTCAACTTCTCCTCCATCAGTGGGAAAATGATATATGCATGTATGTCCAGAGAGTTCTAGAATTCGTAAATACAAAATTGCTGGACTAGCTAGTCCACACCTCTACTAGGGGAGACAAAATTGAGAACATAGTTCTCACCAGTATGGGACAACTCTCTTCCCTACCATTTGTAACATCCTGTCTAGGCAAATCAGACCATGAATCAATCATATTCACCATAAGACTGAAGCTGGAAGCCTCCTCCAATAAGTCAGTATTCAGAGATTATGCTAAAGCTAATCTACTAAAATTGAGTGACCTGGCAAAATTTAGCATTCCCTTCCACCCTGATGACCCCTCTACAAATGAAAAATCCTTATCTGCCAAATTCTATGCACATATAAATAGCTGCATAGAAGCATCAGTCCCCCTCCGTAATAAATATAACACCAGATTTAAAAATTAACCCCTGTGGTGGAACCCAAATATAAACAGGCTCTCTAATAGAAAAATAAAGCTCATTGCATGTAAAAATAAATGTAGTCCGCCAAATGCTAAACTTGCTGTTGTCAAACTTAACAGGGAAGTCAGGTCCTTGATCAAATTTACCGAAGCTAGATACGAGGTAAAAATAGCCACCCAGACAAAAAGTAATCGCAAAGCCTTCTTTAACTATGTTAGAAATCTCCATTGAACCTCCTGCAGAAGCACTTCAATATCAGCTCCTTCAGGGTTTGTATCAGATGAATGGAGGACTGCAAAAGTCATTTTCCTGCACAAAGGTAGGTTGTTAGCTGACCTGGGTAACTTTAGACCTATAAGCCTGACCTACTTCATCTGTAAGGTTATGAAAAGTGTCATTATGGAATTAATAAATAAGGACATAAGCAACATCCCATCTTTTGCCTTGAGCCAGTTCATTTTTGTCAAAGGCAGATCTTGCCTACTTAATCTGGTCGACTTCACTGAAAAGGTCACAGAAACATTGGATGAGGGATCTGTACTCACGGTATATCTGACCCCATAAAAGCGTTCAGCAGCATCCCCCACTCTATCATTTATTTTAAACATATCCAGCCCCTGTGTACCTCACTGGATAACAAACTGGCTCACAAACAGAACTAAGGATATTCAAGTGGGTGGATCTCCTTCCTCCAGGAGACCTATCGCTAGTGGCATACCTCAGGGTTTGGTCCTTGGACCACTCCTGTTTAGCATCTACATTTTGGAGGTCAAAGCTCACATTAAGGGCTTATGGCTGACTGAGTTTGTAGATATCTGTAAAATGGGTGCCATCATAAACTTTCCAGAAGATGCCAAGATCCTTCAGGAAGGCCTTTCCCAAACAAATAACTGATGCCAAAGCCACAGCTTAAAACTAGTGTCAGAAATGTATAATTGCATCCTTTGACACCCATGATGTTCCCTGCAACTATTACATAGGCAGTATACCACTGAAAATTGACCTAGTAATGAAGGATCTGTGAACCCATGTGGACAATGATCTGTCATTCAATCACCATGTAGCCACTGTTGTAAGGAAGCCCTTTTTCATTACACAGTTTATTAATAAGGGTATGGCATCCAGTTCCAGCAAGGTAACAACCATCCCACAGCACTCATTAGGCTGATCATTGATTATAATGCCCCTTCAGTATGTTCCTGTCCAATCACCTGACACAACTCAAGTGATCACAACACTTTCTCAATAAGAAAATCAAGGACCTTAAAAACAAAACTACACTAAAAGTGTTTTTTTTTTCCTGCTACTACCTGGGCCACTGTCCGATCTAGCTAAACTGCAAGTATTTTTGCTTCTTGAACTGTTTTTAACTGTTTAAAGTTGTTTTTGTACCTGCACTTTTAAAGTTTGTCCTGTTTGTTGCATATACCTGTTGAGGCTACACACTCAAGTGTGCTAGCCTGTGTTACATATTTATTGCATTTTCCTGCTGTTTGTTGCAAAAAAGAAAATAAACAAAAAAATTATCCTTGTTTCCCATCTTTCCTGACCTAGAGTAGTCCAAATACAGGCTTTGCTGTATTCTGGACTTTTGGAAAGTTCCTGTGTTGCCAATTTCCTTGCTTGGATAAAGGGAGGCTTCTTTGTTCACCATTGGCAGTGGGGAGCTTAGAGCAGCCTATCTATCCCTGGAGGAGTGTTCCCAGCACAAGAATCTGGTAGTCTATTGGCCATTTTGGGCCAATTTCTAGCTCTTTTAAGTCCCCCTGTATAAAACCCGCTTTGGCACGGTTTTTGCGCTTGTTACTACTTAGCCAAGCTCCTCGTGGTCCTGCAGAGTGGTGCTAGCAGCAGAGAGGCTAAAAGAGCGACTGCTAACCTGATAAAAGTGTTTTTTTTCCTGCTACTACCTGGGCGACTGTCCGATCTAGCTAAACTGCAAGTATTTCTGCTTCTTGAACTGTTTTAAACTGTTTAAAGTTGTTTTTGCACCTGCACTTTTAAAGTTTGTCCTGTTTGTTGCATTTACCTGTTGAGGCTACACACTCAAGTGCGCTAGCCTGTGTTACATATGTATTGCATTTTCCTGCTGTTTGTTGCAAAAAAGAAAAAAAACAAAAAAATTAACCCTGGTTCCCATCTTTCCTGACCTAGAGTAGTCCAAATACAGGCTTTGCTGTATTCTGGACTTTTGGAAAGTTCCTGTGTTGCCCACTTCCTTTCTTGGATAAAGGGAGGCTTCTTTGTTCACCAGTGGCAGTGGGGAGCTTAGAGCAGCCTATCCATCCCTTGAGGAGTGTTCCCAGCACAAGAATCTGGTAGTCTATTGGCCGTTTTGGGCCAATTTCTAGCTCTTTCAAGTCCCCCTGTATAAAACCCACTTTGGCACGGCTTTGTGCGATTTTGCGCATAGCGCAGCATCGGGCAGCTCCGCTTAATTGGGTTTAGACCATTCTCGGATCCACAAAGTCTGCTCTTCACTTTTTCCCTTAGAACTGATCTAGTTCTCATAATAAACACCCTATTCCTACTCTAAAGCCTGGCACTTGCTCACTAAAGCAATTATATAAGTCAGCACTAAAAAATTAAAAGCACTACACCCTCACAAACTCCCCTTGAGTACCTTGTTCCCCATTGGCCCTTTTTTTCAATTATAAAGGAATTCCCAATACTATTCTAGCATGTCCAAAGGTCAGTTGTCAATCTCCTCTCTGGTCTAGCTGGTGAATCTGGGAATCTTGAGGCAATGTTACAACTGCCTCATGTACACAGACAACCCTCTCCTCCTCCCAACAAATTCCAACACATGTGAGAGATGCAACCATATAGCCAAACTGGAGGCTAAGCTCTCTCAACTCAGTACTGGCGCAACCAGTCAGAAGGAGAAGGAAACCACACTCACTACAATTCCAGTCTCACATAGACCTACCACAACAGCAAACCAAACACATAAACACACAAAAACATACTCGGAGGCTCTAAATAAAAATCTGCCTAAGCAGCAGAGACCTCCAAAGCAAACACCCAAGCAACCGCTACCCCAAAACAAAACATGTGCAACACATAGCTCACAAAGCCAGTGTGCTGAACAGTCACAGCCCTTAAGGCTAAACAACACACCTGATACACTTGTAATAGGTGACTCTATCATCAGGAACACTGACTTCCCGCTCACCAGGCTGAACAAGGAGAAGGTCACGGTGAGCTGCCTGTCAGGCGCTAGGATCCGCCACATAACACAAGCACTCAGGTCACTCCAAGGCAAGTACAAATATGACTCAGTCATTGTCCATGCTGGTGTAAATGACCTGAGACATACCTCCCGGGACTAAATGAAAAGAGACATAGAGGAGCTCTGTGAGCATGTAGCCCAGGCCAGTATGACCCTGACCTTGAGTAGCATCTTACTCTCACCAAGAATGATGCCACAATATGAAGACAAGGTGATTAATTTCAACAATTGGCTTAAGTATTGGTGTCATTCAAAGGGGATCCAATGCCTGTCAGCCTGGGATGACATGCTCGACAAGCCACGATGCTTCACTAGGGACGGCTTGCACCTGTCACCCCTGGGCTTTCGGATATTGGCAAAGGCTCTTGCCACCCCCATAGTGCCTTTTTTAGGCAAGGCTCAAAAGACAAACCCACCTCCATAGGTATCACAAGGGATAAGAAACTAAGAGTAATGCTACTCAACGCCAGAAGTCTAAACCTCAAGATGCACGCACTCGAAACTCTCCTTAGCATGGAGAACATTGATATCTGTGCAGTAACAGAAACCTGGTTCAAGGCTCCTGAGAGCACCCCAGCACTACCAGATTATACCTCATACCATGCTTTTCGGCCCCAAAACTTGGACCAAACCACAAAAGGAGGAGGAGTATCAATATTCGTCAAAGATACCCACACCTCCAGGTTGGTGGCACAGCACAAAGCATCAGAGACTATCCATGTGCAACTAACAGTGGGTAAAACTGCCTTCCAGTTTATAGCCTGCTACAAACCACCCTCCCAAACCCAGGAACCCCACTCGGCCTTCCTGAGAACACTGGAAAATATGAAGGTCTCTCCAAACACCATTATATTGGGCAACTTCAATTACCCAAACATAGACTGGGAGCATTACTCTAGTTCCAACACCCTAGCCCAAAGGTTCCTAGAATTTATAAACTCAAATGCTATGGAACAACTTGTTACCACTCCCACAAGAGGGGAAAACATACTGGACCTGATCATCACCAACATGGGGGCTCTATGCTCCAGACCAGAAGTGTATCCCTCACTGGTAAGATCAGACCATAAACTAATCTCACTGGATATTCACATCCTGACCCCACCCCCTGCCCAGAAAACCACAGTGAAAAACTTCTCTAAAGCAAATTTCACACTCCTCAAAACCGAGGTGGAATCCTTCAAAGCCCCCCGGGCCTGTGAAAAATATGGCCCAGACCGCAGAATCCTTTATAAATGCATTCTATGAACACCTTCAGGAATGCATGGATTATGCAATCCCAAATAAAACCAAGACCCAATCCTCCAAAGGCAGGCGTCCTGTCTGGTGGACCCCAGCCATAAACAAACTATACAATAGAAGGAGGAAGCTACTACATGACAGAGCAAAATCCCAAAAAGGGAAGGCATCTCTGATCAGTATTAGCAAAAAACTACGGGCACTCATAAAATCGTCTAAGGCCAGATTTGAGAGAAAAATTGCACAGGACACTAAGGATAATCACAAGGCTTTCTTTAGTTATGCTAGGAACCTGGGTGGGAATTCCCAGATATGCTCAGAATTAGGCCAAAATGACAAAAAATACACCAAACCCACAGACATTGCCAACATCCTAGCTGACAGGTTCAGCGCAAACTTCTCCCCCCTTCCCCACCAAAAGGGCAAATATCTATCCTAGAAGAGTGCTGCCCACCTGACATCTCAGATGCTCAGGTAAGAGCCACCCTCTCCAAAGCAAAAAACACAGCATCAATGGGACCAGACAGTGTCCCGGGCTGCGTCCTACATGAACTCCAAGAAGAGCTAAACCCAAACATAAAACTACTGTTCAATCTCAGCCTTACTACAGGATATGTACCTAAAGAGTGGCGTACAGCAACAGTGGTCCCTCTCCACAAAGGTGGTGCCTCAACGGATCCTGGAAACTATCGCCCCATAAGCCTGACTAGCTTGGTCTGCAAAGCTATGGAAAGGATCATCATGGACCTCATAAATAAAGATATTGGGGACCTACAGACACTGGATCCTACCCAGTTCAGCTTTGTTAAGGGCAGATCCTGCCTCTTAAACCTGGTCGATTTCTTTGAAACAGTCACCAAGGCCATTGACGAGGGGAAGGTGGTCCACACAGCCTACTTGGACCTTGCAAAAGCCTTCGATACAATACCCCACTCAGGCATTATAGATAAGCAAACCAGCTTAAATATAAACCCCTATGTCACTAGATGGGTTGCAAATTGGCTCAAGGACAGAACCCACATGGTTAGAATTGCTGGAGCCATGTCAGACTCCAAACCAGTTACAAGTGGCATCCCACAAGGCTCAGTCCTGGGACCTCTCTTGTTTGGTATATATTTCTCAGAGGTACAGGCCAACACAGAAGGACTGTGGCTGACCAAGTTCACAGATGACTGCAAACTAGGCGCCATAATCGACTCTCCAGCCAACACAAGCATCCTACAAAAGGGCCTCATAGAAACAGACAACTGGTGCCAGAGCCATGGCCTCAAGCTAAACATCAAAAAGTGTATAGTCATCCCCTTTGGCAAAAACAAAGTGCCCACAAATTACCACATAGGTGGTAATCTATTAAGTACGGAAGAAGTAATTAGGGACCTGGGGACCCAAGTTGATAGCAATCTCTCATTTGAAAACCACGTGGCCAAAAGTGGTTAGAAAAACATGTTATATAGCCCACCTAATCATGAAGGGATTCACATCTAGATCAGGGGAAGTCATCGTGCCTCTTTACTCATCCCTCATCAGGCCCATAATTGAGTACAATGCCCCTTTTGGGATGTACCTTACCAGACACCTGCAGCAACTGGAAAGACCCCAAAAGTACCTCACCAAGAGGATCAAAGGGCTCAAACAGATGCCATATGCTGCCCGGTTAAAGAAACTCCAGCTCTACTCCGTGGCATACCACTCAGAGGCGATCTGTGCCTGATGTATAAAGCCATGTCCAACCCGGAATTAATGGACATGCTGCACCTCAGAAAATCCAAATCCCATCGAGCTACGCGCTCGAGAGACTTGAACTTCAGCACTGAAATAAATAGGACATGCTGGAGGGACAGATTCATAACCCAGAGGCTCCCTTCACTCTGGAATAAAATCCCAGTCCAGGTTAGGCAGAGACCCTCATTGACTCTCTTCAAGAGGAATCTTGATGAGTGGATGGGAGATCGTAGGTTTACCCCGGGTATCACTTCTGTGTCACTGTTAGACAGAGGCACAGTATACTAACCTCGAAAAAGGGCATAGCAAAATTCATTTAAAATGGTTGGCAAAAGCCAAACACACTCTGGCTAGGCTTATAAATGCCCTAGGGCAGATAGCCTAGTATGAACCTATGAACCTATGAACCTAATCATCTCAAAGCCTCGTCCTTCTTTTCAATATCCTACCGGCTACTGAGAAGCAATCTCTGCCTTGCTTATGGAGCTTCTACCATCCTCATCCTTTCAGATCTACTACACATCAGCAAGTCAGATAATGGAAGGAAAACTTACTCAAGAGAGCTCAGTATCTTCCACAACTTAAAACATGCTGGAGAGATAGAGATGTCTCGCAGAAAATAGCACTTCCTTGGAATTGTCTTCCTCTCCATGTAAAGCAAAATACGTCCCTTACTCTATTCAAGTGGAATTTGGATGAGTGAATGGGAAGCTGCAAGTTAACCTCTGGACTGGCACCATTGCCCTTTATAGAGGGAATAACATGTTTGCTTTGTCCATGGGTTATTAGTACTGTAAGGGATTCTGGGTTAATTATCCTCATGACTCATGAGGAGAGACCCATGCCTTGCTTCCATGCTATTAGGGACCAAGTTATTCTGGATCTCTTATATCTCCACAAACCTAATAGTTCCACAAATACCGGGACCAATTATCTAATCTTTACCAGTAGATAAATAAAATGGAGAGTTAGGCTCATCATGGCACACCTTCCCTACCCCTGGAACAGAATGCCCCTACAGATTAAACAATCAACACTATCAAGCTTCAAATAGGATCTTGATGATCAGACGGGTGTTCACAAATTTCTTCCAGAGAAAGGGGGTACATCCAAAAACTTGGTACTGGCAAGGTGCAAATGGTCAGGAGCCTCAATTGCCTTGTAGTTCCTATGATTCATATTTACAGTTATAGCTTGTGTGGGGTTGCAGCCTCATCTGCATGGGTATGCAGGGAGGCTATTTCATGTGTATTAGACTTTTGAAATTTATATAAGAATTTGGTGGTTTGTGTCTGATATACACATTTTAATTGTATTACATATTGATGATTCAGTATAGACCCTAGATACAGAGACAGATATAGGAGATGAAAGTGAAAGCAGAAAGCACTTAATTTTGCCCATTATGCCTAAAGATACCCTCCAGAGGGTAAAATTATATCTTTGCATCAATGTATATGTTATAATTGTTAAATAGTATGACTAGTAGATAAAGTCTGCTTGGTCTACTTAATATAATTTTTAGATTTTATAATGCCATCATGTTACATAGCAAAATAAGCTGAAATTAAAGCTTGTTATGCTGCTTTGCCTGTATCACAAACATTGGTATAGTGGCTTTGTAGCTGAGGGAAAAGCAAAATAATAACCCTTCAATCAAAGGCCATTCTAGTCGTCGAATGTCAGTATCTAAAGTACAAACAAATGGCTTCACCAGACACCTAAAAAAGCAACAAAGAACAGACAAAATGAACAAACTAGAGAAATATAGACATTTCATAAATGGCAAAATGGTGTTCTATAGTATAGAATGTCTGCAGAAACTCAGATTATGTTCTGACTACACTACAAGTACATCCTGGTCATGGCTAAAAAGGATCCTTGACCCAGCCCACCCACTCACCCAGCTGATAAACACAAATAAAAATACTCCAAGCATCTAAACTTGTATCTCAGCTGTCTAGCTACTCTTGCTCATAACTGACAACTCAAACACAAAAATCCTCATAACACGACTCCTTGAAATTATCATGTTACAAGCAGTGGAAAAAATATAAATAATAATAATAATAAAAAAATTCTTGCAACTGTAAGCACCTCTATATTCCCCATGTGGGCAGCTTCACCCCTAACATACCCTTTACTTTATTTATTTTATTTTACATTTGTTAACCAGGAAAGTCCAACTTGGAACAAGCCAATTTTCAGTGAAGGTCCAGGGAGAAATGCTCCAGTCACATGTCTTTGTAACATGGGAGGAAACCGGAGCAACCGCAGAAAACCCACACGAACACAAGGCGGACATACAGACACCACACAGAAGGCACCCCAGCCAAGAATCGAACTGGAGAACCTCTTGCTGTGAGGCAACAACGTTACCACTGCACCACTGCACCGTCCCAATATTATTCTCATTCTCAGGTTGCTGCACTTTTGAGAAAGAGTAACTGTTTATAGGCAGTGCAAAACCTTCCTTGTTCTTTCTCTTGCAGGCTGTGAGAAGGGAAATGGAAACATGATACACCATTTGAGCAGCAGAATAGGGTTGCTACGTTGAGTGAGCAAGAGGATACTAGCAACGTCCACCTTAAGTTATAATGTTTAAAAACAGTGATCGAGCAACTTTAATGTGTGGAACTGACTGTAAGTTTCATAATTATTAGGCACACTTCTCTTAAATAATAGTTCCCTAGTAATGAATGTTGTACTATCTATTATTTTCTGTATCATGTCCGGTATATAAGAAGCAGTTCCTTGTTAACCAAATGAATTATCCTACTTCTTTTTAAAAAGAGAGAACTCACCTCCCATAACCAAAATATACGTACCTACTCTCCAAGCACAGGAATGTGGAGCGAGACCAACTAAATCCAAAAAAGGATATACAATATCTTGTATCCTAATGAACCTTCACCTTTATTAAAGTGTTTTTTAATGATTTAATGATAATATCAATGGCGTAAATGCTTAAAATCTGACATAATAAATAATGGCATCTCAGTGGTCTATTGCTTCCTTGCACTGTGCAGGATCTTTTAATTAAACCACATTGCAACACTCAGTAGACAATTGATGTGCCATTGTTTAAGTTAGATTTTAATCTTTTATGTTATTGTTATTACTATCAAGTCATTTTATAAAGAACCCTTTAATAAAGGTGGAGGTCCACTGGGACACAACCTCCTGTAATGCACATTTTGAATGTATTGTACTTCCTGCATTCCATTAAACTGATTTATATCCATCTCACCATTCTTATATCCCACCCTAGTTTGATTCCTAATCTTCCTTCTGGAAGGCATTCTGGATGTCTGGAAACTTTTCTGTGAAAAAACCTCTTCACAATATCTCTGAGCTGTAATCTTTCTGCCATTAACGTGTACGTCACTACCATTGTTTTCTTATTAAATATGATGCCTTCTGAGCTTTTAACGTCCTTTAGGTACTTGAAGGTTTCTGTCCTGTTCCCGCTCTACTCCATTTCTTCAAACAAGTACATTTTAGTAACTTTGTCATACTTTACAAGTATGAAATAAGAATTACATCATTTTATTACGTTATATCATAAACATAGAAAGCTAAAATTAAAAGAAAAGAGTAAAGAATAAGAAAATGTGAGAAAAATGACTCCCTGACTCAGCACCAAGGAAAAAGATTTGAAAGCGATGAAGTGTTTACAAGAGTATAAATATTTTAGCCAGCTTACTGAAATTCATTACTAATGTCAGTAAATAACATCATATTTTAACAACACAAGCAATTTTGTAATGGAAAGGATGGCAAAGGATTTGTTTTATAGTTAGCTAATATAAATATTCCATTGCCATATATCCTGAATAAATGTTTCTTGTTTACATCATCATAATTGTCTAAAAGACCTAAGAGAGGTAAAAGTGGTGAACTCTTAATATTAGTTTTCTAAATACACTGTAATAACTCCACGTTTTCCATAAGAGGGAAATTTCATAATTTCCTCACCAAAATGGAAAAAAAATGCTAGAAGAGCCTATTGCTAGCTTCAGCTCTGGTGTAGACAGCATATATTCAAGTCTTTGTGTAACAAAAGGAATACTATAAATTTCACAATGGTAGCTTATTAGTATTCAAAAACGTGCATGCTGATTGGTCAGCTCAGCCAGTGTGCCCGTTGTAAAATCGAGCGTATACCAATAGAAAAAAGTCCAGTCGCTGAAGTGTTCTATTAGTATGTGCTCCATTTCAAGAGTCCAGATTTTCACAATGTACAAAACTCTGCCTCATATTTTAGGTCTATCCTTCATAAAATTTCTGGTTTTCCAAATGAGGAGTGAAATCACTAAATAATGACATCAATTTGAGTTTCAGACTTGATATCCTTCAGACAATGTACACTAACACAAATCCTGTTATTTTAGCAGCTTTCTAAGTTTATAGGAGCAACATTTGCAATAGGGACCTTTGTTCCCCTTATTAAAGACATTGCACACTTCTTGAGCTAAGAGGTCAAGAGGTACGTAAGGAGGGTATAGAAAATACAAGGAAAATCAGGTACATTCTGCAAAACTAAAGAAATGTACCTGATTTTCCTTATATTTTTTCACTGTCTCTCTCATACCTCTAAACTTTCCCAATTTTAAAGTGTTTTTTATTTTTTATTTTTTCAAAAAAGAAATAAAAGCAATGAAGATCTTCCTTTCTCCATTGCTTGCTTTCCAGAGCACCAATGTAGTGTGTAAGCAATGGAATGTAAATCCCATACATATGCATAGTACATCAACAAAACGGAAGAATGCAGAAGCAATGCAAAAGAACACCAGAGCACTGTTATACAAAGACATTATTTCAGTAAAATAAGTAATTTCTTTCTTAAATAATGTCAGTTATAACCAACTTGTGGGTGTGGGTATATTGAATATTTGCCCACAACTGTCTTTGTTTAATCACTTGGGCTTCTCCGTCATGATTAAACCACACCAGCTGTGGATAAATCTTCACTATACCACACCCACTCATTGGTTATTGCTTAATTATACAATGGTAGCTCGTTAGTATGCAAAACTATGCATGCTGATTGGTCAGCCTAACTAGCATGCCCGTTATAAAATGAGCATATAGCAACAGAAAAAAATCCATCCACTGAAGTCCAACTGGATTTTTTTCTATTAATATGTGCTATGTAACTCAATGCCTGATAGCATAAATCATATTGATCTTATAAACTTAGAAAGCTGCTAGAATATTTACAGTATGGACCCTTGTCCCCTTTGTTTAAGGCTTTGTAGTCTTCTTGAGCTAAAAGGTCTAGAAGAACATATGGAGGGTAGAGAAAATACAATGAAAATCAGGTACATTATGCAAAACTAAAGACATTTATCAAATTTTCCTTATATTTTGCCCCGTCTCTCTCTCTCTTGTACCTTTAAACTTTCTGGATTTCACTGTTTTTTTTTTTTTTTTTCAGAAAAAAAAAAGCAACTGAGATATCCTTTCTCCATTGCTTGCTTTCAAAAACAGTGATGTACTATGTAAGCATGGGTACATAAATCCCATATACATGCACAGTACATCCACAAAGCGGAAGAATGTGGAAACAGCATGGAAGAACATTATGCCACCATTATACAAAGATATTATTTAAGAAAAGTACGTAATTTCTTTCTTATATAATGTCATTTTATAATAGTAATAACTGACGTGTGGTATGGGTATATTGAAGATTTGCCCATGTTTGGCTTTGTTTAATCACTCAGGCTTTGCCCTCATGATCAAGTCACACCAGCTATGGGTAAATCTCCAGTATGCCAAGCCAAAATCGCCCTCACAAGTACACCAAGAGCACAGGCCCAAGAGATTACAGGCAAATTCAAAAACAGAGGCCACTACTTAATTGTGGTTGAGATAACTCAATTTTATTCAGACATAAATAACAAAAAAGGGTAGGGTAAAACCCTCAAACCCCAAACAAAACCAACCAAACCGGTTTCGGCTGAGATAGCCTTCCTCAGTGTAAAGCAGAACATAATCACATCCATATAATTTATATAAATCCTTTAACTGAACACAGTTATCTATTGGTTGATTATAGGTGATCATTTAATCCAGGCTGAAAGACCCCACTAATTTAATAATCCACCTCTTCTCTTTAGAATTGAGAATTGTATGCCACCCAGATTTATTAGTCTTGTCACCAAAAATGTCATAATTTTTTGCTGCCTGTGAGAAATAGGAAAGTAAACCTCATTATGATTCTAAACTTATCCCTTACAACCAGCAAAAAATAAGTAATGAAACGTAATAGGGAAAACACCAGGCACAGGATTCCCAAGCACTTCAAAAGCCACAGCAGTCCATTCAATGTATATTGAAAAAAAGAACAGTCTTTTAGTCACATCCAAAACTCCGTAAGATCTTGCTCATTATGAATCGTCTTAATGTACCACTGATTGCCATCTCACAGCAAGAGGTTCTCTAGTTCATTTCTCATATGGGATGCCTACTATACATCCTGCATTTGCATGAGTTTTCTTTGGATGAGATGGTTTCCCTCACATTCCAAAGATATGCAGTAAGTGGATCAGGGACTCTAAACTGGCCATGGGTGTGAGTGCATGTATGGATGATATAGAAGAAAGATCTAGCAACCTACTTCTGTTTCTCCCTTTGCTTTGAAGGCCCTGCAGATAGTGGTGGTTGTCTGGGATTACTCAAAGGATCGGATGCAATTCATAAAAGACTAAGTGAGTCAACTAAAGATTCTATATTCATAAAAGTCTGTAAAACACTAGGAAATCAATATAAAAATACTAAGCATCCGAAACACACCACATCTCAAATACTTTACTAAGTCTGCATAATAAAAGAACAAACGTTTATCAGCACTGTGACACAAATTAAGCATACTTTACAGTTATAAAAGCATTAAAAATCAAATTTAACTACATTACCTAATTAAGAAACAGTAAAAGATATCCAAAAAAATTAAAAAATAATATTTGATGAAAATGACACGTAAGCCTCACAAACAGGAAATTAAACAGTATTGATGAGACAGGAAGTGAATATCTTGAAGCAAAACAAAGCCCCCATAGTAACATAAACTCTAACCCATGAGTCAGATTACTGACTCCCACACACAAATACAGTATAAAGACTTTGCCAAACATTGTTTAGCCAAAGAGGTAAATTTGAAGATATAGCACACAGCTATATCTATTTAATATATTGGGAATTCAATTGCCAATTCCCAAAATATGGAGACCAAATGACCAAAAATCTGGACTTACACATACTAAGTCTGAGACTGCCATTTCTTGGAATATTCCCTTTTTCAGTAATATGACAATCCTGGAGTTGGTATATATAAGTTTAGAGGGAACCTTGATCCCTTGCAAAAATCAACATATTTTGAGACTTGTCAATATTTCAATAGAGAACCATACACAAAATAAAAACACTGCATATATACCATTTCACATTAATGGAAACAATCCATGTTTTAATAAAGGCAACATGCATGCCATCATCAGCTTAACTAGCATAAGAAAAATGATGGAGGTGGGGGAGCACAGTTGCTTACATACATGTGCTTTTCATTTCTTGGAAGTTGCCACCAAAATGATTATCCTTGTGAATGTTTTTAGGATGCAAAAAAAAACATAGCAAAATAACTTAAAAATTATTATGGAGTGGGAGCATTACTGCTTGCATATTGGTGTCTGTCAGTTCTTGGAGATGCCACACTGAGCTGCTGATACATAAATCTCATCTGGATTTATTCACCTGCCAGAACTCAGCTGAAGTGTTATTTAATGTTACCACCTATTTAAAAACTGGGCTGTGTACAAGAACATACAACAGATAATCAGAAAGGTCCCTTAGATGACTACCCTGAAAACATCATACCAAAATTCTAGACAGTTAAAAGACTATATAACACTGTACAACAATGAATTAGTTAAAGTGTATGGAGGAACTATTTTACATTAAAATACACTACAAGGCATATATTTATCATTCAAACAGATATATATATGTAACAAAACCACACTAAAATAGAAAACTGTTGTACCACATCCAAAAACTAGTAACACCTATTCCAGATGAAAGTCTGTTTAATTCCACAGCGAACTTGACAGTAAAAAACACAGTGAAAACTTCACCAATAAAACTCCACATTGGACGTGGTACAACAGATATATATATGTGCTTGTGTGTGTGTGTGTGTGTGTGTGTGTGTGTGTGTGTGTGTGTGTGTGTGTGTGTGTGTGTGTGTGTGTGTGTGTGTGTATGGGTCTACTTCAGAATGTCGACCATTCAGAATGCCGACTTTCATATGGCCGACACCATATGATCGATATTCCGAAAGACCGACATCCTGAACTAGCACCATTTACCTACCTGCAAACACAGTAAAACTGTGTTATGCAGGGAGGCAAGCCCCCCTGCACCCCCCACACTCCCTGCTACTTAAATAATCTCACTCTGAGATCGCACTACAGTGCAGGAAAGGGGAATATCCCAGTCCCGCACTGTAGCGGGAGCTCTGCTAATATTTGTCGGTCTTTCAAACATTCCCTCATATGGTGTCGGCCATATGAGTTTCGAACATTTGAAAGTTCAAACAAATGAAGGGCTCCCATATGTATATATATATATATATATATATATATATATATATATATATATATATATATACATATATATATATATATATATATATATATATATATATATATATCTGTGTGTGTGTGTGTGTTTGTGTAAGATATATATATATATATATATATATATATATATATATATATATATATATATATATATATATATATATATATATAGATAGATAGATAGATAGATATATGGATTCACTTCAGAAGACTGAAAACCCACAATCTCGAATCCCATAAGACTGACACCCAAAATTCTGAAAACTCAAAATCCTGAAAATTCTAAATCCTGAATCCCAAAAGACTGAAAACACACAGGATACAAACACTGACTATAGACAAGACAAAGCATATTACTTTCCACCAAGTATGACCAGGGGTGCAAGCCCCCCTGCACCCCCATGTGGGGGGCTGCACCTCCCAGACCCCCTGCAACTTAAATATATCAACTCCGAGATCGCACTCCACAGAACAAAATGGCGAACATACCATTACATGTTTCATGACTGTCTGTTGTAACTTTAGTAATGTTCCCTTCTAACTTGCTATACTACAACATAACTCATGTTAGTGTAGTGAAATGCAATCTCGGAGTTGACATATTTAAGTAGCAGGGGGTGTGGGGGGTGCCGAGGGGGCATATCAGAAAAACTGGTCAATTCAATGCAGCACATTTCTCACCTGACAAAAAAGCTGCTTGCTTAATGCAGACCTGTGACTGATAACTTGAATAATTGAGGTCCAGTACCAATTTACTATCCTTTAGTTCAATTTCAGTTGTATCTCCAATGTCCAAAATCTTTCTTTTTTAAAAAAAATAACTTCAGTGAACTTTTCTAAGATGTAAATACCAGCTAAACATTATTGAGAGACTATAAAAAATGTTGCCATCATACGTAAGTTTGAACCAGTGCATCATATAACAGATAATTCAACGGACATAAAAAGGAACACTGGAATCCAGCTAAATAAATTGCTTAGGCATATACATTTTTTTCTGATTTCAGAACTCAAAAATCAGAAACAGCTTTAACTATATTTTTTAGCTTTGTGATACATATCAAAGATGATAGGTGGTTTTCATAGTTAATACACTTAAAACCAGCAGGTATGTGCTTAATCTGTGAACAAGCACAGCTTAGGGATAATTTAAGAGAGTAGCCTTACTTAGGCACAGCTGTTAGAACCAGTTTGAGAAAAACTCATGTGACTGAGGTAATAATTAAATGTAAATGAGGAATGTGTGAAAAAAATGTGACAATCTTATACATGCAAAATCTCTTCCTGCCTTTATGAGAATCATGGACACTTTTTCATGCTGAAGTGTCCTTTTCACAGATTGGATATAAAGGGTGAAACCACACCTTTTCTATTTACTTTCCATTCCATGAAGGTGTTTGCTTTCACTGAAAGTCTAGCTGTGTCATCCTGCAAGTTGTTTGTTTGAGGTGTGCTCAAAGCACACATAGTGGCCTACACAAAGGAGATATAGACAAAGGATTACTCATCTCACCTGTGCTGAGCAAGAATTATTGGATAGGATTATAGTGGAGAGGGATTTTACACAGGCTTTGTTGAGTTTGTATAGCCAGCAGTAGGGAACTTGGGGGATGTGTGGCCTTCCTATGACTGTGGATACTAAGGCATTAACAACTCTCACTATACTTGCCACAGGGATCTTCCAGAAACAAAATGGAGAGAGACGTTGGGTATCTCATGTGCTTCTGCCTTAAGAATACTTCTTACTGAAGCAGATCCTCAGCATCCTTTTGGGACATGTGGATCGGTATATGTTTCCCAGGGTAATCTTAGGACCGAGACAGTACTGTGCATGCCTTCTATGTAATGGCACTCTTTTCTGAGGTACAACAGATTTCACCTATGTGGACCACATGGGGGAGCTGTACCAGAAAAAGAAGGGCTACCATTCCTGTATGATGCATGGGGATGCATCATCAACATGTTGACCCAGCATCCTGGCAGTGTCCACAGTTCTCCTATTTAGAATACAAGCTCACTATACTATGGCTGGATTTCTCATGGTCACCTGGTTGGTAAGAGCAAGCTAGTATGATGTTGCTAACCATTGTATTTTCTGTATCTGCACTGTTACTCAGTGAAAGTAAATTTATCCATTGACAGAAAAAGTCAGTTGCTTTTCAGTATAAAGAAATTTGTTTTTGATGCTGTTCCCTCCCCCCCTTTTTGTTGCTACAGTTATCTGTTTACTGTTTTTCGGGTACAAGTAATAACTGCAGCATTTGCCCCATTTGCAGAGTGAGTTTTTGGTGAGTGCTATCTTTTATTTAACTGATCAACAATTGTTAAGTTAGATTTGGAAGGTGTCATATACAATATCCCTTAAGGAAAGTTATGACAATGGTTCAAAAGATCGTGAGCATGTGGTAGACTGTGAGGTTGATGTTGAGTTGCTCTGTTGATGGAGCTGCTGGATGCAGAGGAACCTCTTAATATTGGCCTAACAGAGCTGTGGGAGCTAGGCCTTGACTTGAGAGGCTCTACCACTTGTTGTGGAAGTCTGTTAAGGACTAACTGCCTTCTCTGAGGAATCTACATGAATGCATGCAGCACTTTCCTGCGATACATATGTTATATGACCCACTCCACCACCAAACATGTGGACACTTCTCTGTCCACATTCAGTTGTGTCCCCAATGTTTGTGTCTGGTATCGCATATGGATGCTGACACTGGTGCTGTGCATGCAACCATACTGAGCATGAGGATCATCATGGTATTGACTTTGGCCTCCGCCATTCCCATGTACTGGTGAATTTCCTTACATATACCCTGTAGCACATCTCTACCTGGCTCTCAGAGGCAGTAGCCTTTGCCTGAGCTATGTCACAACACATTTGCTGCTGGGAAGCCAAGGCCTTTTTCTCTCTGGAGCTTTGTGAAAAATGCCTTCACCTGGTATCCCGATGTACAGGTAGTCTCTTCATGCAAGGGTTTAGGCTCTGCACAAGAAGCCAGAGATGAGCTTCATAGAGCCCGCTGTTGTTGTAACATCATTTCCTCATTATGCTAAGTGTGTGAGCATATATAACTGCCTGTGGAGTTGTCTACCTGTAGCGGGGTTAGGGGGCCTTGCTAGTACACTTTTTTGACTGTGTCATGAGAACAAGAATTATGGCATTGGCAGCAGCAGCAGTTGTTCTGCAGTCAACACCAACCTGCTGTTTTGCAGCACAGCATGCTGTTTCTTGTGCTGACCATGTCAGTAAATATATCAAGGTATGATTTAAAGTGACCTGTGAAAGTTAAAGATACATTTCATAAGTTCGTTTTACAGATTTGTGGCTCAAAGGTGTTCAAGGAACTCTGATTTCTTGATTTAGGATTGTACACCTCATTGTCCTCCTTTTATGTATGATTTCTTCTGGAATGTATCATTTCAACATGTATCATGCAGTATCTGTAGAATATGTGCTACACCAGATGTTGACTGGGGTACCTGATGAGGAAGCATGTAAATATTAGATGAAGGTATGTATCATGCCAAGTACATATAACCAGAAATTAGTAAAGACCGTCAAACACTGACCTTCTGCCATGCCTGTCTGTTGATGCTGTAGATGTCTAAAATATTAACACCACATCAGATGATTTTAACAACTGGCTTAGCTTCTGGTGTCAATCCAGGGGGGTAAAATATTTGACGGCCTGGAAGGACATGGTTGACAGACCATGTTGCTTTTCTAAGGATGGTCAGCACTTGTGCCTTCAAGGATTTCACATATTGGCAAAGACCTTTTCAACCCCATAGAGCCTTTTTAGGCAATGCCAAACTGATAAACCTACAGATTTAACTGAGCCTATAAAGGAATATCTGAAGGTGGTACTGCTCAATGCTAGAAGTCTTAACAAGAAACTCCACTCCGTACAAGCCTTCCTCTACCTGGAGAGTGTAGGTATCTGTTTAGTAATGGAGACATGGTTTAAAGTTGCTGAGAGTACCCCAACAATGCAAGGTTATCATGCCTTTCACACCTTTAGACCAGCTACTGCACAGGAGGGAACTAAAGGTGGGAGGAGTGTCAGTCTATATTAAGACTAATCTCACATCTAGATTAAAGTGTATGACTCATTAGAATTCATACATGTGCAACTCACTATAACAGGGTACCGTACCATATCTTTGTAAGAAGTAGGTCCTCCTCCATGTCTGAGAAAACCCATACTGCCTATCTCAATGTACTAGAGACCCTCACTGTTCAATCCAATACAATATTCATGGGGATCTCAACTACCCCTCTATAGATTGGGAATCCTGAACCAGTTCTAATGTACAAGCCCAGAAATTCCTAAACTTTGTTAATACCAGCATCCTGGAACAGTTGGTCTATTCTCCTACCAAGAGTACAAACATCCTTAACCTTGTACTGTGGGAGTAATGTTCCTCAACCTAGGTATTATCTTCCCTCATCAGATCTGACCATAAGGCAGTATTACTTGAAATAAAAATTGAATCTGGGGATCCAGCAAAACCAAAAACCTTTAGGAACTATTCCAAGGCTAACTTCTCTCTATTAAGCAACACCCTGGCTAAATTCCATGCACCCCCAAACCCAGTTACCACCATAGAATACACTGAGTTGTTTACAAAATGCCTATACAGCCATATTGATAGCTATATAGAGCAAACTGTGCCCACTCATATTAAGAATAAAACAACCTCAAAAGACAAGCCACCCTTGCGGAATCACACTATAAATTGATTATATATATAAGAAAAAAATCTTCACCAAACATAGCAAGAACAAAGCGATACATACAATAAGCCAACTGACCAATATAAGCAGGCAGCTAAGAGGATTAATTAATACTTCAAAGGCTACATTTGCAGAAAAAAATAGCTTCTCAGGCAAAGGACAACCACAAAGCTTTATACAGCTATTTCCATAACCTCAGGGGATATACACAGTGATGTGCAGAACTTATTGTAAATGGCATCACCCGCACTGAACCTGAGGCCATTGCCAACCTTTCATCTGACAGGTTCAGCTCATATTTCTCCCCCCACTCCCTCCCTGATAGTCCAAAGGAAATGCCACATAACACAATTTCCCCAACCATTACTAGAGAGCAGGCCACTAATGTACTTTCCAAGGCCAAAAACACTGCATCAATGAGCCAGAATAACATCCCCGGATGTTTAATAAGTAGCATGAAATATGACCACTCTGGTCCATTTCAATCACTTTTCTTCAGTTAGATTTTGTGCCCAAGGAATGGAAGATGGCTACAGTTATTCCCCTGCACAAAGAAGGTCCAACCACTGATCTGGATAACTATAGGCCCATAAGTCATATGTAAGGCCATGGAAAGAATCATCATGGACATGATAAATGAGGACATAGGTAACCTGCAAACACTGGACCCATCATAGTTCGGCTTTATTAAAGGAAATTCATGCCTGTTAATTATGGTGGACTTTTTTGAGAGGGTCACCAAAGCACTGGATGAAGATAAGACTGTGCACACAGCTTACCTTGACCTGGCCAAGGCTTTTGATACAATACCCCACTCAGGCATTATAGACAAGTTCACTAATTTAGGTGTAAACCATTTTATTACCTGCTAGATAGCTAACTGGCTCAAAATAAGTAAGGCCACCTCCACCAATAGGTCAGTCACTAACAGAGTCCTCCAGTGCTTGGTACTGGGCTCACTCCTTTTGGCATCTATTTCTCTGAAATGGAAACAAATGCTGAAGGTTTATGGCTGGCTAAGTTTGTAGATGACTGCAAGCATGAGGTTATCATCAACTCCCCTGCAGATACTAGCATTCTTCAAGAAGGTGCCAAAGCTACAGTCTTAAACTCAATGTTAAGAAATGGATAATTGTCTCTTTTTGTTAATCAACCATCCGGGCTAATTACCATGTTGATAATACACCCCTAAGAGTCAACCCAGAGGTCAGGGATCTGGGTGCACACAATAGACAGTAGCCTTATGTTAGACTACCACGTGGCCACACTGGTGCGGAAATCCTTTTATGTTGCAGAATTTATAAGTAAGGGTATGGAATTTAGGTCCAAAGAGATCAGTATCCCACTGTATTCCACCCTTATCAGACCAATAATAGAATACAATTCTCCCTTTGGTATGTACCTGACCAGGCATATGCAGCAACTAGTGCGACCTCAAAAGTTCCTTACAAAAAGAAAACAAGGTGTAACAAACCTGCCTTATTCAGAGCACCTTAAAGCCCTTTCCTCTACTTGGTCTCCTATAGATTGTTGAGGGGTGATCTATATCTGGCTTACAAGGCATCCACAAACTCCACACTTACAAATCTCATGCATATTCGTAAGTCAAATAGTACCAGAAATACATGGTCTAGAGACCTGAAATTTGTCTGTGACATAAACAGAAAATGCTGGAGAGACAGCTATGTGTCCCAGAGACTGCCCCTCCTATGGAATAGGCTTCCCATCTATATGAAGCTGAGTTCAGCTATTACCCATTTTAAACATGACTTAGAGAAGTGGATGGGGAAAAGGAAATTTACACCGGGCCTGGCAACCATGTCCCTTATGGACAGAGATAGCTTATAAATGCCTGGTCGTCAATGTCCTATTTGGATGCAGGACATTATTATTCTTTTGGGAAAACTTGGATAGGCTTAGAAAGGTCCCTTAGGTCATTAAGCTGGTAACAGTCTATGAATTTATGAATCCATGAATTCCTGCAATATCTTCATCTGGATCAATGTTGTTGCCCCTTATGGACAGAAGGTATTCCTCAAATAGTGTTAAAAAAGTTTGAGTATGGAAGGTCCACTGCCAGTGCTGTTATGGGCAATTGCATTTCAACTAGTGTTTGTCCTGACTCATTCCACCACATCATTAGCTATTGCCCTACACTATGGAAAGGTGCATTCCCTTCTACCTACAGCAGTTATGTCAGCTACTACTTGATTCCATGCTTTAATGCTGTCTCTGTCTGTTTGGAACATCATTTTCCAGGAAGACATTTCATGTATGTTGTGATGTCCAGTTACAATCTAACCAGACTGCCACCAATAATGTGATGTCCCCACTTAAAAACTGAGTCAATAATTAAGGAGCCTCAATCCTCACTACTGACTCCAGTGTGGGAGTGTCATGGAAAACAACAGAGCATAGAACACAAAAGAGTAAAATTCCACAATTTCCCTTTTAGAACACAACAAGAACATGCTCTCTTTCCTGGGACTGGACTATATACCTCTGTCCACCCCAAATGTAATCCCTTATTATACACTTCAGAGCAATATGTTCCAGTTTAAGGTCTCTGACTCACTCACACTCAAAATAAATTCAACTCTCACACACTCAAACACTTATGGGAAGCCTGACACAGATTTCCAGGTGTGTCCCGTCCCTAATACAAATGGTAAACACTGCCACCAGTCAGACAGGTCTACATGCCTTTCAAAGGGTGATCAATTATTATTAAAAATTAAATATCAAAATAAATGATACCTATAACCTGAAGCAGCCAGGCATTTGAGGTGACCTGGGGAGTATCAAACAGGTGTAAAAACTCTCTAATCTCTAAAGAATACACTGATTGTTCAGGGACAATGTAATTGAATGGAAAACATTTAATAATAAGTAAAATGATTATTAGAAAAATGTAAATCAATAACTTTTAGTAAACACCAGAATATAATCACCTGAAATATAAAATTAAACTGTAGGATATAAGTACATCATTTTGGAAAAACTATCTAAATAACTAAACTTTCCTAATCTAACTAGAGAATACTGCCCTTGATCTAATCTAAAACATAACAGCAAGGCAAAGGCAGGCTTAAGTTTTTTTTTTTTGGTGAGCTCTTTTTTGGTATCCACTGCACAGCACTGTAACTGACTGCAACTTATAACTAACTACCCTTCAACTGACTTCAGCAGTCTCTTTTATAGTCCAGGTTAACAATTTCAACTGTGTTATTTTAAAAAAACAATCAGCTGTTTGAAAAAGTAATTTTTCTTGTAAATCATCTGTTCAAATAATCACATAGCAACCAGGAGCATTCTAATGACATCACCTACTGATCCACAGACAGTTTGCACTTTAGAATCTCCCTCGCAAACATGTGCAATTAGAAATGTATCAAAACATTAACCATTTTGTATAAACAGAGAAATGCTCAACATTTTAAAAACTTATTTACATTTTCACAATTAGACATGCTGACATATAATACAAGCAGGAGCGGCCTTAGGTCAACTGGCACCCTAGGCAAAAGGGCTCCACGGCATCCCCCACCACACCACTTGGTGCCCCCTTCCTGGTCTACCAACACCAAATAAATACAAGAAAAGAGTCCATGCTAGAGCAAAGCCCTAGGTGGCCACCTAGTTGGCCTATGCTAAGGCCGGCTATGAATACAAGTTAATCTGAGAAAATACACAAATCTCCTGCCAAACATGCTACCAGAGATAAGTGTTTTCATTTTCTTCACATATGCTCTTGGTGCATCTATAATGATGTGAGTCTCCTCAAAACTAAAGTTGCCTGTCCTGTGTCTTGCTCTCTACTGCTTCAGTATTTTTTAACCTGCAAGTACGTGTTAGTAAAGAATTATACCTTCTTCATCTACGTAACTGGAATCAATTCTGAGTCAGCACTTCATGAAAACATTTAAAAACATTGCACAAGTACAGTGAAGCATTAATTTTTACTTCTAGGCTCTTCTCAAGTTAACACTAAAGTTATTGTTTTGCTTTATTCTGCTGCAGTATGTATGACACTGGAAATAGTAAAATTTAGGCCTATGAGAGTTTGCTATGAGGGTGTGGTGAAGAGTTAATTAATTAATTTGTCATGTATTTGATTCCTTAGTTTCAGGAAGGCTGTATGCAGTGTGGTTCTGAGCATTTCCATTGACAGAGACCAGTGTCTGCATTAACCTACTGTACAGATGAAATATTAGTGTAGATAGAACTGAATGCTGGACCTTACACATTCCACGTTTCCAGGTAGAGAAGCAATAGCAGTGCAATATTTCCTAGCCTTACCAGTAAAGCAGAGGTTAATCCCGAAAATATTATTGTAAGATGTACTGATACCTGCCTTTTTTCTGTAACTGCTTGCAATTTTTGTGACTTATAAACCTTTTTTGTTAGTTTGTACTTTCCTTCGACTTTCATGTAAACACAGAGCTTGATAGCTTTTAAATGGTGGATTGGAGAAGACTATCATAAGTCTGGGCAGATTTAAGAAGTTCTTGTGCAAATGAAGCTTAGCTATGCTTAATTCTGAATCTTACTGAAGCACACATCTGCAAGTACTTTGACTGGCATAGTTGCTTTCATGCTGTTGTGGAGGAGCTACAATTTCCTCATGCACACACGAGCACAATGCGAGCATCAGCGCAAGTACAGAATGCTGCTACTTGTCTCTGCCACCCTATACCTGACTGTCCCTAGCCCTCACCCACTCAGGCTGTAGGGATAGTACCTGTTTTTCTACAAAACAGCCCCTGTTTATACAATTGCATCCTGTGAAAAAGGTTGAGAAGTGGCATATGTCCTGGGATCGTCATACAAAAAATATTCTGGAATCTTCCTAGTCCTATTGCAGAAAACAGTTCTATATCTAAACCACCTGTTTATCATATGATGCAATGAATTAAGTCAAATTCTACAAAGGTTAGATTTAATGTTTGCAAAAAAATGAATCAAAGTCTTTTGCAATTGTTGTGGATATGGCCTGCCTTGCAAAATGTCATGTTTTTCTTAAAAATGTCCCACTTTGAAAATTTCAAAAGAGGGCAACTGAGCAGGGTGTATGGTCTAGGCAGAGTGATATCACATCCCAGTAATCTCAGCATCGCGCTTGCACATATTCTGAACCTGGACCTTAAGGCATGAAATCTTTTAAAGCCCAGGGTCATGCCCCCAGCTAGTCTATGAAAAAGACCAGGATTCTTCTATACCTACTGCACAAGTCATATCTGCAGATGGATTAGGTCTCCCCTGGGGGATGGGTGCCAGGAAAAATACAGGTATTTGGCAGGAGCTGGGGATCATCTGTATTCAGTGCAAGGATCCCCTATTCAGAAGAGCAATACAATGACCTGCAGAGGTGGAGGAAAGATCAGATGGCTGGGTGGATTTCAGAGGTACAGGACTAAGGGCCAGAGTTCTATACCAATTAATTAATTTGTATATGTTACAGAAAAAAAAAAATATATATATATATATATATATATATACATATATATATATATATATGTGTAAGAAAACATTTAGCTTAATATTTATATATTTATGGCTCCCTATTGAAATCTCGAGACTGACTTTGTCGAATCCTGAGATACCAAAATAAAAAAAAAAGTGCAGGAGAAGAATTAATATCAAACATTACTTTTCTCTTTCAAACTTGTGTTCTGCAAGTGGGCAGTCTTCCCTGCATCCCTGCCCTCCAAATATATATATATATATATATATATATATATATATATATATATATAACCAAAAAAGTGTACCAAGTACCCAGCGTCAGTGAAAGCGTTTATTCCAGCAAGACAGTAAGGCAGCAGAACCAATCAAATACGTAGTCACCAAATTAATTCACGTTTCGTCAGTAACTTCCTCAGCATACAGAAAACAGTCTTATAGCACATATTAGCTAAGACCAGTTGTTGTATAACAGCCAGGAACTGTGACTGCATTATGATGGAGGGTCTGCTGTCTCACTTCTGTTTTCATTTTCAGGTTATCTTTTCTATAAAACTTTACAATGACTATTTTGTCCTAAAATATTCTGAGATTGAGAGTGCTCCTTTTCTAAATTTTAAAATAATAGCTTTTATGACATAGGATTACCACTTTATGTAAGCACCTCATATTCTGGGTCTGTCATCCAAACCACAAGGGTCTATATTAAAAGCACGAATGTTAACAAACACAAATACAGTCAACATCAACAGAAAATCAGGACGCACGCTTTCTGACGCCTCGCGTCCTGATTTTCGCTGTTGTGTGTTGATGTACTCGTATTTGTGTTTGTTAACATTCGTGCTTTTAATATAGACCCTTGTGGTTTGGATGACAGACCCAGAATATGAGGTGCTTACATAAAGTGGTAATCCTATGTCATAAAAGCTATTATTTTAAAATTTAGAAAAGGAGCACTCTCAATCTCAGAATATTTTAGGACAAAATAGTCATTGTAAAGTTTTATAGAAAAGATAACCTGAAAATGAAAACAGAAGTGAGACAGCAGACCCTCCATCATAATGCAGTCACAGCTTCCTGGCTGTTACACAGCAACTGGTCTTAGCTAATATGTGCTATAAGACTGTTTTCTGTATGCTGAGGAAGTTACTGACGAAACGTGAATTAATTTGGTGACTACGTATTTGATTGGTTCTGCTGCCTTACTGTCTTGCTGGAATAAACGCTTTCACTGACGCTGGGTACTTGGTACACTTTTTTGGTTATCAGTTGCCTTTTGTACCTTCCATTTTTCGTGTTTTTATATATATATATATATATATATATATATATATATATATATATATATATATATATATATATATACCAATTCCATATACAGTTAAAAGCAGAATACAAGTGAAACACAAGGTAAAGAAAACAAATCACAGTATTCAAAATATAAAAAGGCAATAAACTAATACAAAATACAACAAATAAAAAGCAAACTAACCTTTCCTTCACAGCAAAGTGTAGCAGAGTCTGGGTGAGCCTTTCTAATAAAGCTCGGAAACCTAATCTAAGAAACACACTTAAGCCAGAAAGATCACATAAAACTGGAGAAAGTCTCCTGCCAACTTTTTGCTGCAGCCTTAAAACCCTTATGCAAGAATAATGGGGTCATAATTCTATAAAGGGTAACAACAGCCACTTTCTAGATCATGTACCTGGCCATGCTGTTTACATGATGGTGGTGGTGGTATAGGGTCTCCTTGACAACAAAAGTCATGAATGTAGTACATCTGTACCCAGATAGAGAGTGTTCTGTTACAGCTGCTGAGTCAGGAAGGTGAATACCAAAGTGACATGGGAATATTAGATTATGCAGTATTAATTTGTCATAGGTTAAGCAAAATGGAAAATCTCAAGAGATCCATGCAGGTTCGTGCCCACAGCCTCTTGACAGGAATACATGACCGCATTCATGACTTTACATACATACAGATTTTTCTACACATAACTATTTCTTGTCAGTTTATAGCAGATCAAATATGTAACAGTGAACTTAGCATTCCATCACTAAGTTGAGAAAGTTCAAAATCAGTATCGTTCCTTCTTGCTTTACTTATATAAATACAGGCATAGTGGCACAATTTGACTATGAGTGCAACTATATATGTTTAACAGAACTATAACTATATATTCAAGATTTTGAAGAAAGTGTACTGCCAGCTGTCATAATGTCTTGAGTAGCCTTTTCCTGACCTAAATATGTTCATGAGTTTCTTCTCATAGGTAATCACATCACACCTAATGCCTTCCCCTAAAAATTTCCAACTTCTAATAATTATTACCTTTAATAAGAGGTAGCTTGATGCACCTAATCTTTGGATAAGTTGTAAAATGGAAAATTAAGCCAGAGTCACATGTCTGAAATCAGCGGAAGAAGGTCAACAGTTATAAGAGTATTTGCATCTCAATGGGCTACCCATTGATTCTAAACCATTGGGCATTCACTAACTATATGCATGTGGTCTGCAGGATGCCCATAGATTCTGAACCACTGGGCATTCACTAACCATATGTATGTGGTCTGCAGGCTACCCACAGATTCTGAACCATTGGACATTCACTATCCCTACGTATATGGTCTTCAAACTACCCACAGATTCTGAACCCTGGGTATTCATTGGCCATACTTATGTGGTCTGCAGGCTACCTATACATCCTGAACCACTGAGCATTCACTCACCATATGCATGTGGTCTGCTTGCTGTTACACTTCCAACATAAATCAGCTAAGCCTGGTGTCTTACAGTTAATTTAGTTTTGTCCTTGTTGTCATTAACTGATGATGTTAAGACATTGGAGTGGTGTCCCTATGAATATTTGGGGGATTGTAATCAATTAAACAACTTCAAGCCTCAGTATAACACTCCTCTGGGGGTTAGAAGCAAATGTGGGAAAATTCAACCACTGTAACTGATAAGCATTAAAAATGGAAATAAAGGCATGTTCATTGTGCAAAGATGACAGGCATGCACCTTTTCTCAATTAGTCTGAGGATGAGTGAGTAGTTCAACTTGATTACAGTAGCCTAGTTGACCATGATCACAACAATCCTGGTTAGTCACAGCTCAGAGTTTGTTGACAGTTATTTGCTGGGCATCAGTGGAAAATTACTGACCAGTGTAGAAACTGTATTAATTAATCAGATCGTAGAAATTCAATTCCCCCCTCCCCATTTGTATGCCCAGAGCTAACCATCAGCTGCCAGACTGCGCCATTTTTACTTGTGTCCTCGGTACTAGCGGGAGATGTGGAGCAGAGCACCCCACAACATCACATTCAATTTCATAAACCATAATAATTGCTACTCTCTGGAAAAATGCTGTTTATGTAACCACCTCCAGAGACAACAAACAGAAACACACAAATTCATACAAACATTGACATATATAAACATATTCACATTCAGACATTCATACAAACACATAGCTATATCCTCACACATATACAAACACATTGGCATATATCGGTTACTGAACAATATTAGCCCTGAATCCACAGTAGTGCAAACTCATTGACTTGATTATATAGACACTACATGATTTATGTATCATATTGATTTAAATCAGTTAAATTTGCATTTAGTATTATCTATCTCACATGGGTAATAAATCTCCCAATTGCCATCTCTGGAGGCATAAATGTATAAAGCCCTGAGTATGGTCCAGGCAACCCAGGATCAGTTAGCTGCTTGGGCATCTGATGTAGCTGGCAGGGGAGAAAGTGTGGTTCCATAAATGGGAGACAGTATGGTACAGATAGCCATTTATTGCCATTATGTATCAGAAGGGGTCAGCAATGCAGATGTGTAGCCTTGGGGCAGATGTTAGGCTCACAGTCCACTACCTTGTGGAAGCCTTCAATGTGGATTAGCAGACGGATATATTTGCATGGGGATGGAACTGTAAGCCTCAGTGATGACACAAATCATACACTCCCACTGTCCAGTGGTAGAGATAGGCTATTATAAATGTCCCTATTGCTAGAATGCTGGCAAGGACACAAAGCACCTTCATGGATGCTTATATGATGGCCCCATCTGGACAGATCTTGGCCCTGCACTGAGTGGAATCTCCAGTTTAAGGGAATAATTGTGCTATGTCCATTTAGGACAGGTTTTATCAAGAAACATGGGCAAAAATAGCACATAGGAAAAATAAATATCAGAAATTATTTTACAGACATACAACTAAAGTGAGAATTCCACTATTCCAACTTTAATATCTGCCAGTGATGCACTGCCATATCGAAGGACTTGACACAAAAATTCCTGGTGGTACAGAGGGATAGAGATGAAGAGGTGAGCATGTAGTGTGATGTATACCAGTGCTTTCTTCGAACACAGATACAACCTTGGACTGGATACGAACAGCAGACATGGCAAATCATGACGAAAGAAATGGCAACTCTCTTTGAAAATCCAGATGCAATATGTATAGCACTTTTCTCAGCAGCCTATAAAATGGACTGCAGCTTTTTTTAGTCAGTAAGTCCAAAACAACCTTGGAAAATTAAAGTATTTTTGTTTCAAGTTACTCAGAACTTTCAGCTTTCAAGATCAGCGTCTCAATAGACAGCAAGCCCTGCACAGAACTCATAATCTGGTGGACCTGTTCTCAGCGAGGTCGGTCAGGAAACAGCGTCAGAAACATATTTACAGTATTTAGGCCACATTGTTAGAATTTGACTAATGAAGAAAGCTTGGTATCTCCAGTGCAGATTAAAAACATTTTTGCAACAATCTGAGATAAGCACACTTTTCAGTGCTAGATGCAACTTTTATATTCTCCAGTCACTGAAGTACTGTTTTCCTTCTGCAGGGTCCCTATAACCCTTCCAAAAATTAGTCAAGACACTGATCCATTAAATTGTTAATACAGAAACCCTCACTACACTCATCCAACACTCATCCATCAGAGAATAAATAAGAGCTTTTTAAACTAAATACATAGGTTATTCCTCCTGAATGGAGGGTTGCTGCAAGACTCATTGTGGAGATTACTTCTTTGTACTATTCAGTTTAAGGAATTCCAACCATTAAAGCAGAGGTCAGTGAGGTAGTTCAGAAGTAAATAGTGACTAAATCCCCAGGCTGTGATGGGCTATTCTCCAAACTGTGCATGGGGCTTCCCTGAAGCATGATTCCTATTATGTAAGTTATTTACTGCAGTCAAGGTGGGGAAGCACTGATTCCCTCTTGGAAGAAAGCCTGTTTAATAAAATTTCTTAAGCCAGATAAAGACCCTCTTCCAGAATCCTGCATGTCTATTTTTTTCCTTAACATAGAATATAAACTGCACAACGCCATCTATATAAGCAGACTGCAACCAGTCCTAGCCGTCCTGATCATCAGTGTAACATTAGTAAGCTTAGATCAACATTTGACTGTATACAATAACAAATATACAATAAACGTCGGGCGGCACAATGCCAAGGCATTTCTATGGGCTAGGCTTGTAAAGGCTCCAGGGCCATTAGCCTAGTACACACCTATGAACATATGAACAAAAGACTCTTCTGGCTATTGGGCTAATAAACCTATACAAACTGTTAAGGTAGCAAATAACTTTCACACGAGAAAGTTCAGCAAAGAATAACTATGTACTTTATTGCACAGAAAGTCACTTATATGGTAGACTAGGAAATCAAGATCCTGCCTTCTCGAACTACACAAATCGACCTGTTTTATACCTTTTTCCATTAAAGCAACATTATTATAGCAATAATATAACAGTCACTGACCAATTAGAAATGAACACTGCAGCATTAATTTTGCTAAGATCTCCTGACTGCTTGCTTATGATATTCCACGTTAGTCCATTAGTAGCACTGGGGGTAGTCTGGGAAACAAATGTTCTGTTTCCCATCCATAGATCTAAGTTGCACTTGAAAATGGACAGGGATGAACTTTGTTTTATGTGGATGGGGAGTCTATTCCATAGCATTGGTATCCTCTGCTAACCCAGAGACAGGCTTAATAAAGATATGTTGTGGCATTAACATATTTTCCCTATCCATGAGTGGCAGACGTGCTAAACTGGGGGTGAATCTGCATCTACCCATCCATTTATCCAAACGACATTTGAATAGTGTATGAGAAGTACTTTGATTTATGTGGAGTTGAAGACAGTTCTATAGAAGCCATATTTTCTGTGATATATACCTTTCCCTCCAACATGTTTTATTGATTTTACAAAAAAACAATTGAGATCCATTAAGCAGGTGATTATGATACCTTTGGACTTACAAAATATATAAATCTGACAGAACAGGGTCTGTTAAAGCTCTATATACAAGGTACAGGTCAAATCTCAGTAGGATATAAGATACCAAGAACTGGGAAAAGGCTTTGAAGTGGTCTGCATATTGTTTATGATTTAGGCCCTTGTTTATTTTTCAGTGAGAAAATGTTGTGGTCATTTTGCTTCTGACAAGTATTTGGACAGGTACACACTAAAAAGGGAATTATTCTTGTTTATGGATGAGGGTCAAGAAGACCATGAAATTAACTGTAGTATTGTGGATACACACACACACACACAATACTACCGTCACTGTGTGTGGGTACACAACCTGCCTTCTCAGGCAAAGTTTTTACCTAACTGATAAATCACCATCCCCAGCCTCATCTATGGCATGAAATGCAACATAGACAATTTTGATAAAAGTGGCAGAAATTATATATTTTGTTTTGCATAATCACTGGGCATAAGCACCTTGAGAGGTTCAGGAACTCAGTGATCCAGGAGAGCCATGAAGTTCCTTCACAGCAAGAAGAGGTAACTGAGGTGTTTTGGATATTGAATAAGAATGCAGTGCAGCCTAGGCAGCTGTTGTTGGCCCATGGACATACAGAGACATCATATGTTGTTGAGACTGGCCTAGCAATGCTTGGAGACCTTCCATGATGATATGGGATCTGTGGCTGAGTAAAGGAAAAGTCTGGTTAGCCCTTTTAAGTCTTCTGCCACTACAGCCCATCAGGAGAAGAAAAATGAATGTGAATGAAACTAGTGACATCAAATAATGTTTCTATATGAAAAAACAGAGCTCTTTGTGCAGATTGAGAAGTTTTGCTTATTATTTTCCTACTCTGTTTCACTATTTTGTACCTACTCACTTCCCCTTTTTACTTTCGGACACAGCATTGCATTCATGTATGCCAGAACTCATCGTGTTCCTTTTAAAGCACTTTGTTAACAGAGATAAAACAGATGATTTTTAAGATCTGAATGGACTCTCAACATTTTACTTTCCCCTTAGTTATAACTTAAATGAGAATTTCCTGACAAAAATGGCCAGGCAAAGGAAATGATGCTACACACAAGGAACAAAAAGCTTATGGAAGTTTACACTGACTGTGATGACCTCTTTTGTGACTGTTACTGACTATGAAAAGCTCTTTTTGAATGCAATCATTGCAGAGCAAGAGCATATTCCCTTTTCTAAGGGGTAGCATCCTGAAAGCTGATTATATTAACTAAGGGGGTACAGTGAGCAAATTCACTTGCATGTGGTTCAGAGGCCTTTGCTCCTATTTGAATGCAGGATTTGAAATCCTCTTTACCTTCCCTTCTCAAACTTGAGTTGATTTTGCATTTCTAACATTCATAATCATAATGTGGAACCAAAGTAAATGTATTATCAAAGTGTATTCAAAAAGAAATCTGATCCATCCATTTATCCACATCCCCCTCTTCCCCATTGTTGCACATGGAGTTGGGGTATCACATCAACAGTGACCATTGTCTAGAGCCAATGTCCACACCGCCGGGTGACTACCCTACTGAGGTTGTTCGCCTGTACCACACAGACTCAGTGCAAGGCTCACTCATACCCTCAAATAATTTAGTGTCCATATCTGAACAGCCTAGATAAATAAAATATGAATCTCTTCATCTTATATGTGTGCTGATAATCTGTGTGTATGCCGTTGCCCAGTTTTACGCCTGCAACAGCTATGGGAAATAATGAACAGTGTAATATGCTGCTTAGCATATATTATGTTTGTTATGGAAACTTCTCATTACTTTGATATGCAAGACATATATTTCTAGAATATTTCTAGGATTATTACTGAAATTTTGTCAGTCAAATGTTGATAATCATACATGCCCTCGGTTGCTTCTACATAAAGCATTTGACATCCCTCTTTAAAGGCATGCAACCTTGGGTAAGGAACAAAAATCTGTTTAACTTTTATTTGGTTCAGATACAAAGGACTGAATTCATTTAGTAATTATATGCTTCTTATTTGATTAGTTAAGAGGAAATGTCATTGATTAGTTAAGAGTAAATGTCATTGAACTGCTGTATCATTTTGTGAAATGTGTTGCTAGGTAGAATGCTGTTGCTTGGCAACTAAGTAAATGAGCTGGGTGTTGGTCTGTGTAGGCTGAGGATATGATCTCCTGTAGAGCTGTTGAAATGAAATCATGAAACAAGTGCTAAAATAAACAGCTGTATTATTTCAATAAATATTTTAAAGTACAGACTTTCATTTACAAGGGGAACTGTGAAATTAAATGTGTGTGTGTGTGTGTGTGTGTGTGTGTGTGTGTGTGTGTGTGTGTGTGTGTGTGTGTGTGTGTGTGTGTGTAAGCACGTACATGCTATTGTATATGTGTATTATTTACTTGTTTCATAAATACATAGTCTTATGAGCTATAATGATTGCAAGCATCAGAAAATACATTTGCCACAGCTCATGTGCTATTAACTGTACACCTGAACTTGATCACCTTTTATTCTTCACAATGGCAGTCTAAACAAATAGATCATTCATGAACAGGTGCTTTTTTAGTGAAAATTTTACTTTTACAGTTCTGATCTTATTATCTACCAGTGATGTTCTGAGAAATCGGAGTAAACAACATGTTTAATGACAGGTAATCTCCTGCACAGGTAATATTCTCATTTAAAAAATGTTACTGTGTCTTTAAGAACACAAGTAAAATGAAAGACTAGAAACTGTCAGGTTAAGTGACCATTGTTTTTCATATCTCACTCCAGACAGAGTGCTGTACCCAGCAGTGACTTTAGATGTCTAGAAAAGTACTAAACAGATCAGGTCTCTTCTGCATTCTGGAACAAACTAGCGGATTAGAATGTTAGTTTCCAGTAACACATGCTTTACTTTCTAATGCTATCAGTCAAGTATGTATTTCAAAGTTACAGTGTAATGCTTTTCTCTTAACTGAGTTTCTTATGCACACTAAAATGTGCTAGTATAGCAGATATTCAGGGATGGATTTTAAGCAGTTCACTGCTAAGTAAAATAGAAGCATGTTTTCATAATGAGTTATAAGACTTAAATATTATTAATAGGAGGCAGTTATTTAATAGCAACATTACTGGAAGCAATCCATCCATCCATGCATCCACAACCCCTTTTTCCCATTTTTGTACTTAGGACTGGGGTGTCACGTCAACAATGACAATCATCTAGAGCCAATGTTCACACCTCTGGGTAGCTAGCCCTGCTGTAATTGTTCTTCTATACCGCCCCCCCACCACCACACATACACACACACACACACACACACACACACACTCACATCTATGGCCAATTTAGTGTGCCTAGTCCACCTACAGAATGTCTTTAGAATGTGGGAAGAAACCAGAGCACCCAGAGAAAATCAACACAAACACATGGAGAACATTCAAACTCCACACAGAAGGCACCCCAGCCAAGAAGTGAACCAGAGAACCTCTCACTGTGAGGTGATAACATTATCTGCTGCACCACTATGTCACTCAATAAGAAAAAATAATACATATATATGACAACATTCCTTTAGCCAACCTAGTTGTTCTGCATTGCCACTCATTTTGACAGATGATATGTAATTTGGTATTGAGAGGTAACACAGTTACTTACAGAACTCAACCAATGCACTGAATGCAAGCTTGTTTTCTTTAGAATGTTAACCTGGATAGCAGATTCAAACCTAACTAAGTGGACACACTGGTCATATAGTATATCTGTATAGTTTATAATACTAACATAAGTGATGCACGAGTCACTTTTGTGTAGCTACTCAGTTTATATAGTAAGTTGGAGTGGGGGTTTTCTATACCACCTTATGAGTAGTGTCTGAATGACCCTTATATAGGATGCCGCTGTGGTGCAGCGCTAGAGCTGTTGCCTCACAGCAAGAGATTCTCCCATTCGATTCTCGGCTGGAGCGCAGGGAGTGCCTTCTGTGTGCAGTCTGCATGTCCTCCCCACGGTTGGGTGGGCATTCAAAAGACATGCGTAAATGGGCATGCCTTCATTGAAGGTTGAACATCGAGCTGGCACCTCGACGTTTGTGAAAATCTACTGCCAATCATTAGCGGACCGGAGTTCCACTGTGGAAACCCCTAACCAGGAAAAGCCAAAAGACAACAACAACAGTGTTCAGTAAAAGAAATACGTAAGAACATTAATTTACACTTTAGAGAAGCAGTGCTGTCTGTAACACTTTCACATGTTAACTGTGCAATGTGATAGTGCATCACTGGCAGATATTAAAGTTGAAATAGTGGAAATCTCACTTTAGTTGTATGTCTGTAAAATAATTTCTGATATTTATTTTTCCTATATGCTATTTTGACCATGTTTCTTGATTATAAAGCCTGCCCTAAATGGACATAGCGCAATTATTCCCTTAAAATGGGGATTCCACCCAGTGCAGGGCCAAGATCTGTCCAGATGAGGCCATCACATAAGCATCCATGAAAGTGCTTTGTGTCCTTACCAGCATTCTAACAATAGGGACATTTATAATAGCCTATCTCTACCACTGGACAGTGGGAGTGTGTGATTTTTGTCATCACTGAGGATTACAGTTCCATCCCCATGCAAATGCATCCTTCTGCTCATCCACATTGAAGGCTTCCACAAGATAGTGGACTGGTGAGCCTAACATCTGCCCCAAGGCTACACATCTACATTGCTGACCCCTTCTGATACATAATGGCAATAAATGGCTATCTGTACCATACTGTCTCCCATTTATGGAACCACACTTTCTCCCTTGCCAGCTACATCAGATGCCCAAGCAGCTAACTGATCCTGGGTTGCCTGGACCATACTCAGGGCTTTATACATTTACGCCTCCAGAGATGGCAATTGGGAGATTTATTACCCATGTGAGATAGATAATACTAAATGCAAATTTAACTTATTTAAATCAATATGATACAAAAATCATGTAGTGTCTATTTAATCAAGTCAATGAGTTTGCACTACTACGGATACAGGGCTAATATTGTTCAGTAACCTATATATGCCAATGTGTTTGTATATGTGTGAGGATATATCTATGTGTTTGTGTGCATGTCTGTATGTGAATATGTTTATATATGTCAGTGTTTGTATGAATTTGTGTGTTTATGTTTGTTGTCTCCGGAGGTGGTTACATAAGCAGCATTTTTCCAGAGAGTAGCAATTATTATGGTTTATGAAATTGAATGTGATGTTGTGGGGTGCTCTGCTCCACATCTCCCGCTAGTATCGAGGACATAAGGGAAAATGGTGCAGTCTGGCAGGTGATGGTTAGCTCTGGGCATACAAATGGGGGGGGGGGTTGAATTTCTATGATCTGATTAATTAATACAGTTTCTACACTGGTCAGTAATTTTCCACTGATGCCCAGCAAATAACTGTCAACAAACTCTGAGCTGTGACTAACCAGGATTGTTGTGATCATGGTCAACTAGGCTACTATAATCAAGTTGAACTACTCACTCATCTTCAGGCTAATTGAGAAAAGGTGCATGTCTGTCATCTTTGCACAATGAACATGCCTTTATTTCCATTTTTAATGCTTATCAGTTACAGTGGTTGAATTTTCCCACATTTGCTTCTAACTCCCAGAGGAGTGTTATATTGAGGCTTGAAGTTGTTTAATTGATACAATCCCCCAAATATTCATAGGGACACCACTCCAATGTCTTAACCTCATCAGTTAATGGCAACAAGGACAAAACTAAATTAACTGTAAGACACCAGGCTTAGCTGATTTATGTTGGAGGTATAACAGCAAGCAGACCACATGCATATGGTTAGTGAATGCTCAGTGGTTCAGAATGCATAGGTAGCCTGCGGACCACATAATTATGGCCAACGAATACCCAGGGTTCAGAATCTGTGGGTAGTTTGCAGACCATATACATAGGGATAGTGAATGCCCAATGGTTCAGAATCTGTGGGTAGACTGCAGACCACATACATATGGTTAGTGAACGCCCAGTGGTTCAGAATCTATGGGCATCCTGCAGACCACATGCATATAGTTAGTGAATACCCAATGGTTTAGAATCAGTGGGTAGCCCATTGAGATGCAAATACTCTTATAACTGTTGACCTTCTTCCACTGATTTCAGACATGTGACTCTGGCTTAATTTTCCATTTTACAACTTATCCAAAGATTAGGTGCATCAAACTACCTCCTGTTAAAGGTAATAATTATTAGAAGTTGAAATTTTTTTAGGGGAAGGCATTAGGTGTGATGTGATTACCTATGAGAAGAAACTCATGAACATATTTAGGTCAGAAGAAGACTATTCAAGACATTATGACAGCTGGTAGTACACTTTCTTGAAAATCTTGAATATATATTTATATTTCTGTTAAACATATATAGTTGTACTCATAGTCAAATTGTGCCACTATGCCTGTATTTGTATAAGCAAAGCAAGAAGAAACGATACTGATTTTGAACTTTCTCAACTTTGTGATGGAATGCTAAGTTCACTGTTACATATTTGATCTGCTATAAACTGACAAGAAATGAGTGTAGTTATGTGTAGAAAAATCTGTATGTATGTAAAGTCATGAATCCGGTCATGTATTCCTGTCAAGAGGCTGTGGGCACGAACCTGCATGGATCTCTTAAGATTTTCCATTTTGCTTAACCTATGACAAATTAATACTCCATAATCTATTATTCCCATGTCACTTTGGTATTCACCTTCCTGACTCAGCAGCTCTGACAGAACACTCTCTACCTGGGTACAGATATACTACATTCATGGCTTTTGTTGTCAAGGAGACCCTATACCAGCACCACCATCATGTAAACAGCATGGCCAGGTACATGATCTAGAATGAAAGTGGCTGTTGTTACCCTTTATAGAATTATGATCCCATTATTCTTGCATAAGGGTTTTAAGGCTGCTGCAAAAAGTTGTCAGATGATTTTCTCCAGTTTTATGTGATCTTTCTGGCTTAAGTGTGTTTTTTAGATTAGGTACACTTACACGTATCCATGCAAAAAGCATGGATCCACAATGTTAGTCAAGAGCACAGACTGAAAACCTCATCCAAGTTTGTCTGTGAGTCTGTATCTCATTAAATAAAGCTTGCAAGCAAGTTCCTCAAACCAACCATCTAACAAAATTTTAAAGCTGGTTTAATTATTTGCTTGCCTTGTTGGGAGGGTGGCCTAATGGTTAAGATGTTTGCCTTACAAACACAAGGTGCAGGGTTTGAGTCTCACAAGGCATAATTGGCTAGGCTTACAATGGCTCACAAGGGCAGTTAGCTTAGTACTAACCTATGAACCTATTGTATGTAAAGGCAACTGATTCCAAATACTTGCCAACCTCAAAACGAAAAAAAAACCCTCTTGTTTACTATAATCTTAACCTTGTCTGAATTTATCAATAAAGATTTTGAATTGAATTATAATCAGTCAGTCATTCGGTCAGTCAGTCAAGAATGCCTATGCCAGACAATAGTTTCATACTTCTGTTTGTTCAGAAGATGCATGTTGATGCAAAATGTGGCATTAACTTTAAAAGTGAGTAACAGTTAATCATGGCTACACCAGGCATTAGTTCCATAATGCATGTTGGTGCAAAAGCTGTTAACTTTGTAAGTGAATTATAGTCAGTTATCATCAGTCAATAGTGCCATATTTACATTTATATATTCATAACTGAGCACCACATATTATTGAGGGTGAATGCCATTTGTATGATCATTTGTCATGGGAGAGATGGAGAAAAAATGCAGTGTCAATAACAGTACACTTTATGGGAGCTATTGATAGTGTTTCCTTATCACTACGAGAAAATGCAATGTTTGCAAAACAAATTGATGCACAAAGTATTGCATATCATCAAATGGAAGCTTACATGATGATGAAGACTGTGATATTTAATTTATATTCTGAGAGTTATTTATATAGAATAAGCATCATATTTTAAATCCTTTCTACATATGTTAATAAAAAGCGGTCATATAGGAATTCTTGTTGTCATTCTCTCATCTTGCTAAGTTCTGAAACTATATTTCCAGATATGAAAACTTGTGAAACTACAGAATAAAATATAATTCTGCATTTGCAATAATCCTTGTGAATGTCTAATTGTAAAGATGACATTTTACTGCTGCTTGTAGCTTTTTTTTTTTTTTTTGTCATTAACATAACTGCAGCTTAGCTTACAGTTTTTAATGTGACTTGGCAGAAAGTGTCTTGTTCTGTCTAGAATGCGTGGCTACACATAGGCTGCTAGAGGTGTGACATTCCATCACAAACTTGAGGAGTTAATGAATGAGTTGAGCTTGTATGACTAGCTTTTGAAGTGATTTCACAGGTGAATTTTATTTGTTGGTTTGTGTGTCTGAGACGCTCTGCTGTACTAGTCTGCAGCTATCCCTTCGGGTGTCTGCGGTACTATAAATATCTGTACAATTTGTTATGGTCTTATAGTCTTAATGGTCTTCACAAATTGTATTATGAGAAGACCTATAATGGCGGTGTGTATACACCAGGGACTATTGCCCTTTTTTCTTTGCTGTTATATTCTAGAATTACTGTTCATGTGGCTATATGGATGCCAGTATTATAACTGTCATAACAAAACATTTAACAACCACATGACTGCAATAGTTCTTTTCTACAAGCCCCTATTTGCTGGGTATGCCAGAGGCAGTCTATGGGCAATAATGAGTGATCTTGTTGTCAAAGTTAATCTACGGTGTATTTATGTATGAGACAAGCTGGAAATTGAAACACTTAATATATAGTCGTATTTTTCTTACAATTGCAATATTTTGCAGAAGATAAAGGTTATGAGCTGTTAGTCCAGAGGTTCAATCCTTCAGCAGTGTTTTCCAGCTGTGTTACTCTGAACAAGTCACTTAACCACACAAAGCTCTGGGTAGGGCAATTGGGAAATTGGGCTATGCCCTTGAACTATATGCCTACTCTGGACAGTCTGGCACCAGTGGTGTACCCAGTGAATAACATGATAAGAAGGGATGCCAGTCATGCTACCCATTTATAAAATGGACCTATCACAACATTCTGTTTGCTCATATGTAAACACTTGTTGATTTTGATGCAGGCTTAGTAGGGACCATTTATCGGCTTCTACCCTGGTCTCCCCAGGTACTGTAAAACTGGTGCTGCCCTATAATTGGCAGAGGGAGCTGGACTGTCATGTGTTGTCATAACCTTCCTCACAAACAAAAGGTCACTACAGCTTGACCAGGAGTACTGTACATTACATTTTGGAGTAACAAGTACCAGTCCTTCAACTTAATCAAATATCAAATGTGTTAGAAAAAGATCACTACAGCTTGCCTTGAGGCACTGTGCATTACCTTTGTAGAGTAACAAATACCAGCATTCTAATTTTATCAAACATTAGATGTGTTACAAACGGTCACTACAGCTTGCCTAGGTTAAATGTACAGTACCATGTTGGAGTAACAAGTGCCAGTACTCCAATGTAATCAAACATCAGATGTGTTACCAAAGATCACTACAGCTGGCTTAGGGGCTTTGCACAGTGCCATGATGAAGTTACAAGTACTAGTACTCCAATTTAATCAAACATCAGATGTGTTACCAAAGATCACTACAGCTTGCCAAGGGGCATTGTCCAGTATCATGTTGGAGTAACAAGTACCAGTACTCCAGTTTAATCAAACATCAGATGTGTTACAAAATGTTACTATAGCTTGCCTAGGGACATTGTACAGTGTCATGATGAAATAAAAAGCACTTCCAATTTAATCAAACATTAAATGTGTATATAAATTAGTCTTTTAAGGGGTAGAAGTAAGGATGCATGGTATGCATATTCATCTGACAGCAAAAGATGAAATATTACAGTAGCCTGGCCATTTGTTATTTCACTTTTGTTCTACTATAACATGGGTGCACAGAAAGTGGTTGTCATTTAGGGGGTAGTTGAGAATACCTGGCTGTATAGATGTATAACAGCAACAACTTGAACTATATGGCTCTGGCAATTTATCGTTTCACTTTCATCACAGTGAAACATTAGGGGGTATGCAGAAGGTGATTTTCATTTTCTTGTGGGGTTGGCAGTCACACATTGTTCCCACTATGATATATGTATCCTCAGGCATTTGTCTTCCCTGTTTCTTACAAAGTACAGTTTTGTCAGCTTTGAACATTAAGTCTTGGAGATCGCATTCCTTTCTTGAGTAAGAAAACTTTAGGACTGAACTCCTTTCCTAACTCTTGATTTTTGTTTAGGTCATCAGTAAAAGCAAAAGTAGGAAATGCATCTTGGTAATTTCTCTGTCTACAGAAGAAGCTCACTAGAATATTTGAGAATAAGTGGATATGGAGAAAGGGAGGCTGGGTAAGTAATAATGATGAATCTACAACTTTGTGGTATAAAATGTCTGTGTTAAGTTTTCAATGCTTTGATGGAAGATCTTCTTCCTGGATGTGTTATGAAACATATGCAACAATGCTTGCCATTTACATTCACGTACAGTGCTCTGTAATTGACCAAGTCATACACATGTGTTTATAATGGCATGTACTGCAAATCTGAATCGTTTTGTGTGCCCAACCTCCATGCATCTATGCATATTTTTCAGTCTCTGTTCTGCATTTGTTTTGTTTTTGTAGCTGTGAGATGTGCATGTTTTTAAGGTTGTGGCAAAGAGCTTTCCAGGCAACATGACTGATTTTTCTAAGAGGTTTATGAATTTGATGCATCTGGTTAAATGCAGACAACTCATGTGAGTATGCCATTTGCCTTCAATTAATGCACACAGGCTAATTTTTACATAATATGACAACAGCAACATATTCTAATCAACTTATTGAACTCTCTGCCTTGTCTTCATAGCCATTGCCGGTTACATTTATGTTCTTCATAAGCAAAGCAAAAGTATAATGCCAGAATCACAGAACAGCATGGCACAAGCCACAGTGGGAGAAGGGGATGCAAAAGAAGCTTTTTAGCAACCTTGTAGTGGAGCAACTCCGAAGGATAAGATTTTTTGATTAACTGGTATCTACATGTAATTACACTGACCATTACTGTGGCTGTCTGCTATCACAGAAACTTTATTGTACTGCAAGTAAAAATGTTACTTCATAGTACTCGTGTGAATTACCTTGAAATTAGTTTTCTAATTACCTTCTCCTTCCTCCACAGATGCTGCTTCTGAGAAGAAGAAGGGAATGATTACATTCCAAAGCAACTGGAAGACTACATATGACCAGATAATGGAAACTAAGTGTGGTCCAGAATATGTCCTTTGCAAGATGTGTGCAATCAATATTAATATTGGACATGGAAGGAGGACTTTCAAGGTGGCTTCACATTGATCAACAGCTTAATTCCAGGTCTGTTAGTGTGAAAAAAAAAACTGAGAAATAAGATCCAGTGATATTGTCAACTTCAGTAAAATTCAGTTACTGGCTAGTAGGTACACAGCCTGGATGCCAGCGAAAAAATTTAGAGAACCTGAAAGAAAATCAACCAGAAATGGTGAATAAAAACACTGACTGGAAATAACCCTGCATCTGTTCAGAAAAAAAAGTTTAAACTTCAGCCTTGGTACAAGAGACGACTTCCAGTAATTTAGAGGACAAATAAATCAAATGTACTCAGAGATGATTAAAATAAATTAAACACTTAAGGAGTATATCAATGCAAATAACAAAAGGATGGAAAATAGAAGAAGCTTTAACTAGATATTCAGATGTGCTGACAAAACTGTAAAAATCAGAGGTTGAAATGAAGAAAAGGCTGGTTGAGGATAACACTTTTTAAGAAGAGCAGTTTCAAAAAATGGTAGAATTAGAGACAAGCTGTCTTGAAAGTTCTAAGCATTTTTTTTGTGGAGGGAAATGCAATCCCAAGCAATTCAGTAAAAAAATGAAGTTTGATATTATGGTAAGTTAATAAGAGATAACAGCCTCCCTAGCAGCATTAATACTTTAATCCATTTAATACAACAGTGTACAATTAAGTTTTATTTAAAGATCGCCATTGCACTTTTTTTAAGATTAAAAGTTAATATTTTCTGAAAGCATATAAGCTATTTTTCACCTCTGAGAGGGAAATACAGATACGAAAAGAACAAACAGCAATCAGTGTAAGTGAGAACATGGGTTGTAGCATGCACTTTAGCATGGGTAACCTTAATTTTAGGTTAGGTAATAACTGCAGTTGCAGCTGTCCATTTGGAGCAATTTCTTGTATCTGGAGGGTTATACTTAATTTTTTGAAGATATACATAGTTTTGTGTGATTGTTCTAAGTTAATAGGGAATGGGGTGTTCTAAAAGTATATATATATATATATATATATATATATATATATATATATATATATATATATAGGTTCACTTTATAATCTCAAAATTCTGAAATATCGAATTTCAGAATCTCGAGATGATAAAGATGAAAGCCCATAATAGTGAAACCCCAGAAGTACGAAATTCAAAATCGCGACTTCTGTACTAACCATACACCACATACATACACATACATACACCTTCCTCCCCACACACAAACCTACAATATATACAAGCAGGGGGGCAAGCCTCCCTGCACTCCCCATGTGGGGGGATGCACCCCCCCCACACCCACCTACTTAAATATACTAACTCCAAGGTCCCAAGGTCACACTACACAGACAAACACACAAAAACACCACCATACAAGCTACATTCCCCTTGCACACACACACATCACAGTAACAAAACATACTAACAAATTGAAGCCCCTAACCAAAACCCTTAGAACATAAACACTTACCTGAATCTCCAGCAATCCATTAACAAAGCGCAACACCAGAAGCACTAATTGAACATCTCCAAACTTCGAGATTTTGAATTTCATGCTTCTGGGGTTTTGCTGTTATGGGCTTTCAGCTTTATGATCTCGAGATTCTGAAATTCGATATTTTGAGATTATAAAGTGAACCCATATATATATATATATATATATATATATATATATATATATATATATATATATATATATATATATATGTATATATATAGGTCCCCTTCATATGCTCAAACTTTCAAAAGTTCGACTTTCATATGGCCGAGACCATATGCTCAAACTTTTTAAAGTTTGAACGTTTATAACAGAGATCTCCATACAGTGTGGAATGGGAAGATTTCCCTTTTCCACACTGTTGTGTGATCTCAGAGAGGGAATATATAAATAGCAGGGGGTGTGTGGGGAGTCCAGGGGGGCTTGACCCCCGCTAGAACCATTCAGGTAATTTCTTTTCTTTTTTTTTACTTTTTTTATTAGATGTTAAAACTTTCAAAAGTTCGATCATATGTTCTCGGCCATATGAAAGTTGAACTTTTGAGAGTTCAGTCATCTGAAGTAGACCTATATATATATATATATATATATATAGAGAGAGAGAGAGAGAGAGAGGGAGATATGTATTCTTTTAGAACACCCCCATTCCCTATTAACTTAGAACATTCACACAAAACTATGTACAGCTTCAAAAATTAGGTATAACCCTCCAGATGCAAGCAATTATTCCAAATGGACAGCTGCAACTGCAGTTATTACCTATATATATATATATATATATATATATATATATATATATATATATATATATATATATATAAAATTTGTTAGCGGGTTTACATTAAAATAAAAAGTCTTGAAAAATGTGACATTGGATCAATGGACATGAGCAGGAAACAACTGTATAAAATATCAGCCTATGAAATATCAGTGCACATATAATATGAAAGTTGTAAATACACATTCAAAAAGCTTTCATGTATAATAAGTGGGAACAATAACTTTTTATCATAATGGCTACCCTATCCATATTATCTTGGAATGTAAATGGCCTTACAGGTATAAACAAAAGGAAAGAGTACAGAATTATATTAAGAAAAGGAAATTGCAAATATTAGTGTTGCATGAGACACATTTTAGAAAGAAAAGAGCATGTGAATTTAACAAAAAAAAAAGGATTTCTGGATGGCTAGTATAATATCATGAGCAAAGAATACTCAGAACTTTTAAAATTAATTATACTAATTGCTAGAGAGGCTCTAATAGTGATAGAAGAGGGAAAAAGCAATAATGGTAGATTCATGTTAGTAAATGGCTGTTGACAAGGGAGGTGGATTCCTCTGGCATGTGTTTATATTCCACTAAAATTGCTATTATGAAGGTTAAGAAAATTTTGAGAGAAATATTCAGCTTTTAGCAAGGAATATTACTTATGGGTGGGGTATGGGATTTTACTTGCAGTAATGAGGATATATCAGGGGAACCTGGAAGGAAAAATATAACAAAAGGGGGATAGATTTCTGAAGAAATTTATGAAAATATTTGGTATGGAAGATGTGAATTCAGTAATAGGAACTCAGGCAGAGTTTACATATCATTCCCCAAGGTACACTAACTGGGCTAGACTAGATAAAAATTATATTTCACAGGAATATGCTCATTTAGTTGGAAGCTTTGACACATATCCAATAACTATTTCAGATCATGCACTGATAAAAAACTAAGATAAAAGTGCAGGGTAATGAATTAAAAATGAGACACTAGTGCTTTCCCATCTAACTTTTAAAAAAAGATAATTTAAGGACTGGGTAGTGGAAATTATTCAAGAGTCATTAGGGAAGATAAAAATATCTTTTGAAGTTACAGATAGTGAGTGAGACAAAATGAAAATAGGGTTTAAAAATAAGTTAAAATAAAAGAAAGAATATGGTTAAGAAATAATAGGAATTACTGAGAGTGGTGACAAATGTTAAATTATTACAGAATAAGGGGAAGCTTAGAGAACAAGAAGAGGCACAGCTGCAGAGTGCTAAAGAGAAAATAACTAAGTATCTGGATAATATGCATGAGTTTAGAAAGATTGTTAAGCAACTATTTTTTTAGTAACTCCAGAGCACAAAAACTTTTAGCAGACTGACTTAAGCAACAGAAAGTAGAAGGGTTGTTGCCAAGCCCTAGGGAGCCTATGACAAGAAAAATAACCAGAGATCCTGTAAAGATGTTAGAGACATTTTGTAAATTATATGAACATTTGTATAAATCAGACAAATGCGGAAATCAAGAAAGATCACAAATGGAAATATTTATTGCAGACTTAATTATGCCAATGTTAGATGTTGATGAGGCTCAACAAATAACAGTTAAGAAAGGAGGAGATGAGATAAAAATAGTGATGTATAATCAATTTTCAGGAAAGTCTCCAAGAACAAATGGTATTCCCATGGAAGTCTGGCGTTTAGGAGGGAAGAAGGAGATAAACATCTGAAATATTTCATTTAACAGTATTTTAAAAGGAGGAGAAGCTCCAACATATTGGAAGAAAGCTATGGTGACAGTAACATTTTGAGGGACACCAAAAGGGAAAAAAGTAACTGCGAGTAAAAAAATGTTCTTATTGGTATTTGCATGAAATCAGACCCAGCTTCAATCAATTTTAAACAATGATTATGAAGCATTGTTGCTATACAAGCCAAAATAATGGCAAAATGTTACCAAAATTGATAGATAAGGATCAATGTGGTTTTGTGGCAGGGGAGGCAAACATTTGACAACATTAACAGAATAATGATGATCCAAAGGGAAGCAGAATGTAAGAAAATCCCACTGTTGTTGGTGGGTCTTGATGCAGAGAAAGGATTCAACAGAGTAAGCTGGGATTTTATGAGTAAGGCAATGGAAACATTTGCATTCCCTGATACAATAATAAGGTTAATTAAGAGGATACATTAAGGAATGGAGGCAGGAATTAAAGTAGGAGGGTTCTTCCCTTATAAGTTGTGTCTGAACAGAGGGACCAGACAGGGGTGCCCTATTTCCCCTTAGCCTTTACTTTATATTTAGAGCCAATTGCACAGAAAATGAGGGACTCAGAAAACAAGGATATAATTGGTATGGTAATCAAGAAAAGTTGGCTTTATTTGCAGATGATATTATTTTGTACCCAGTAAATCCAGAAAATGACATTTCAGTGTTGTGGAACTTTTTGATACAGTTTCAAGTCTTTTGGGGGATATAAAAGTAATGAAGATAAAACTAAGGTTATAGCTGTAAATTGTGTACCTACATATGAACTGGTTCAGCAATACCCATACTTATAGGGACACAATAAGATGTATTTAGGAGCACTGATTAAAAGGCATCTGTTAAGACAGCTAATTATATACAGGAAAAGAGTAAACAAAAGATAATACAAAAACTGGAAATTCATATTTATGGATATGGATAGTACACAAGCAGTGAAAATGTTTTTATTCCCCTTAGTTTTATATATGGTTCAGGCATATTTCTATCAACCAAAGGAAAAGATGTAGACAATAAGTAATAAAGAATTGAAGTAATTTATGTGGGAGAGGAAGTGAGCAAGAGTTAATTGGGATAAGTTAATCTTTCAGTTCAACAAGATGGTTTACGATTACCTGATTTGAAGGGATATTTTAAACATACACAGTTAAGACTCATATACATAACACAGGCTGAAGGTTATAATTCAAAATAGAAAGGGATGATGATAAAGCATGGGGGATTTCAAGAAATAGAGAGCTGTATTTTGGATTCAGATCCTTAAAGAGAATAAGAACAACTATGCAGAATATTATATTTGTAAAGTATCAGAAAATATTGCAAGAGCAAAGGCAACATGAGACTGGAGAAAGGAGATTTTGCCATTAGAGATGACTGTAACTAGTGGTGTAAAAATAGACCATATGGGGCTGGAGTTTACTGGAGGAAACTGGCAAATGAACCAAGGTATTGGAAGCAAATAACTAAACAGGGAAAGGTAATAGAGTGGGATGAGGCCAAGCAGATGTTTGGACTGTGTGCTAGAGACTGGCTTCCTTACCAAGAACTGATATCAGAGTATAGGAAAAGAGAAAGGGATAGGGAAATCTTAAATGAAAGATCTGTTCTGGTGGAGTTTTTACTTGAATCTAGAAGAGGAGCTGCTGTTAAAAAGGCATAATTAGTAGGGCATGTGAACTATTGCATGATAAATATAAGAATCAGTCAGAGGAGATTAAAAAAGATTGGGAAGAGAAATTGTAAAAGCAATTTACAAGGGAACAATGGATGGACATAGCTATGGCTCCCAAGTATGCAACAAAGTCCAGAAGGTGTAGGATCTTTGCTTGGAAGTGTTTCATATGCATTTTTATACCCAAAGCAGACTTTAATTTTTTCAAGTAGATAGTAAATGTTACAGCTGTGATGGAGAAGAAGGAGGTAACTGGTAATGGAGGACATATGTTTGGAAAGCGTAATCAGTTGGTGGATTTTAAAAATTCCCTACAGAGTACTCTGTCGGAAATATTGGGTGAGCAAATGGCTGTAACTAAGGAAATTATTATTTTGAGCTGGAACACAGAATCTGAAATGCCTATACATAGTAGGGTCTCATTAAGTTTAATTATGTTAGCTGCCAAAAAAAAAAAACACGTTACTAGAAAATGGAAATCAAAGTCTAAACCAGCTGTATTTGAAGCACTGAATATTGTAAAAGTGATAAAGGAACTGGAAGAAGGCTTTTTAGAAAAGTGGAATAGGAAATTACATATAAATAAATGGAAAGTGTGGGTACAATACATGCATAATATTGTTCAGAAGGAGGAGGTTTTAGGTTTAAGGGAAGGCAGAAATTCAGAAATTTATGTAATGTTGGACTGATGACAGAAAGAAAAGATATGCCAACTCTAATGTATGTAAATGGAAAACAAATGTTAATATTTGTTTTATTTTCTATTGATGTATGTTTGCCTATCTTTTAAGTGATAATTTAATAGAGGTGTTTAAAAATGTTGGGCCTGGAGGGCAGAATGGTGTGCAGTGACATGTGGACATTGAGATGCAAAAGCCAAGCAGCAAACATGTGACTGCAAAGAAGGTGAAAGAAATGTTTCTTACACAGCAAACCATCAATAAAGGATTGGAAGTTGAAGTAGCCTTTGCCAGCCTACTTGCTGAGCAATACTTCTCCTTTATTTCTAGTGATCATTTCTTGAAGCTCATGAAAAGATACTGCATGGATCCAGAGGTGGAAAAAAGAATATGTGGACCAAGAAAGGCTGAATGTATTGTAAGGGACTGCTGACATATATGTGATGGTCCCACCACTGCCATCAATATGTGACATCCCCATGCTGGGCCAGTAATCAAGGAGCCTGAATCCTCACCACTGACACTGGAGAAGGATGTTCACTTAGAATACAAATGGATACACTCACTATTTCCAGATGCAGACGTCTCTGCATCAAGCACAATTTCCCTTAAGAGCACACAGGGCATACACTCAGCCTGTGGTCTGGGTGTCTCATTCTGTCTCTCTGGAGGTCCCCAGTAAGGCTCCCCACTAGCACTTTGAAACCAGTGTTCCATGTCCCTACCCCAAGTAGCTGACACACACACTATTTTTGAGATTTAATTTTCACACACACACACACACACACACACACACACACACACACACACACACACACACACACACACACATCTGGGAAAGGCTGGCACAGATTACCCACTCTACCAACTTTGCCCAGTCTACAAGGTAGATTCACTGCCACCAGTCAGTTGATATAAGGCTCTTAAAAGGGTATCCAATTATACTGTGTGAAGTTAATATTAATAAAAATAGTACTGTTAACCAAACAGCAAGGCTTTCAGGAGTGGCCAGAGTTATCATCAAATAAATATGTGCAAATACTGTCAAAGCTTAAATATTTTCTAAAGTACCAGCCACAATGAAAAGTTTAAATATATTTAATAATAAATGATAAAAGAACACAAAAATACTAAATATCTATTTATAGTAAATACCAAAGTTTCATTCACAGGGAATATTAAAAATAACACAGATGGAAGGTTTCACAGTTATAGAAAAAACAGTACTTCTGATCTTATTATGTTTTCCTGACTAATCTAAAGAGAATTACTGTTTCCTAGTTAAGTAACTTACTACTGCAAGGCAAGAAGATTTGGGTGAGTAGTCCCTGTTGTCAGATCCAAGACAGAATACAGAATGCTGAGAGCAATGTCCTACTAATATCTAAATATTATTTCTGAGTTGATTACACAATGACATCACATCTGGTCATCTGACTCTGTTTGCCACACTCACTAAAACTAGAAGCTGACAGGATTTTAGCACCTACATGTTACCATATACACAGATAGAGTTTTGGTCAGCTAGTGGAAGTCATAAAACCATAAAACAATTTCACTCTTCCTACAGGAGCTGTAACCTATTCTCTAGCACAGACATTGTGTTTCTGGCTCTCTTTAAAACTGTGGAATAACATCTTTATGGCTTAACCCATAATTTCATTTCAGATGTATTTTAAAGTTTGCTGCTGCTGGATTGTGATTAACCTCTGCTCTGTCAGTATCCTCTGTTGAACCATATATATTTAATTCAATTACAATAATGCATATACATGTCTTTGCTTTCTAGCAGGATGCACTGTTGATACATTTTAACACAAGTACTTTTAAAAACATTTTAGACACAAGCATCTGTACAAATCAGTTTGATGCACAAATGGCATACAATTCTTTATTCCAATTAGCCATGCTGGCATACATTATACATCCACTGCCCAGTTCTCCTGGCATGGCTGGTACTACCTTCTATCATTACAGGCTATCTCTTAAGTGATAATTTAATAGAGGTGCTTAAAAATGTTGGACATGGAGGGTAGAATGATGTGCAGTGACATGTGGACCTTGAGAAGCAAAAGCCAAGCACCAAATATGTGACTGCAAAGAAGGTGGAAGAAATGTTTCTCAAACAAATCATCTATAAAGGATTGGAAGTTGAAGTGGCCTTTGCCAGCCTTCTGACTCAGAAAAATGTGTCCTTTACTTCTGGTGATCATTTCTTGAAAGTTCATGAACAGATACGACATGGATCCTGAGGTGGAACAGAGAATGACATGTGGACCAACAAAGGCTGAATATATTGTTAGGGATGTAATTGGGCCAAATGTCAACATGTTATGATACAAATCTGTTAGAAACTGTCATACTGCTTGAACCTTGATCAAAGTATAGATATGGGAATGACAATTTTTAATTGGCTTTTTTTGAACAGGGTATTGTCACAAATGTAGTTAGATTCCTGAACATGCCTGCTTGTGTCACTGAAACTGGCAAAGCCATTTTCCATTGTATAATTGAGACTATGTGGGATTTCAAAACTCCATTGAGCAACACAGTGGTTTATTCATTGGACAATGCTGCATCCATAAGTGGGAAAATGAATTATGTGTTATCCAGGCTAAAGGAACTAGGCCCTCATATTTTTAACATGGGTCTCTTATGTCATATTTTTGATTTATGCATTAAATCAGGGATAACAGCAATGGCTGTATCTGTGGAGAAGTTACTATCTGACATTTACTGCTAATTGTGCCAACAGAAACTTAAAGTGTTTGCATTGTTTGTGAATATTGAACCTCCTCAAAATCATCATACTTATGCCCACTTAAGGACTAAGTTTGGCAAACATAATCAGAAGAACGCTTGACTTGTGGCCTACCCTAAGGTCCTTCTTCATTTCCTATGAACCCCAGCTTGTTAAAGTAGAATTAATAGACAGAAAGACTGCAAAAACATGACATTTAACTGACATTCCAATTCTTAAATGACTGCAGATCTTCATTGTCCAAATAAAAGCAGGAGAAGTAAACTGCTCACCTTGCATAGGCATTTACTACTAGAATATTAAAATAACTTATTCTGTAGGCAGCTTTGGACAATGTGACTGCCATTAATTCATTTCTGGAAATACATGAGAACATCCTGCAAGGCACCCATTCTGAGACATACTTGGATGAGAATATGGATGACATCAGAGGTACAGTAACAGAGTAGGAGCCTTTCCAGTGGGCCAAGCAATTTTATATTCCAGTTGTGCACAGAATTAAAAAGCATTTCCCTACCAACAATCCTCTGCTACAGAACATAAGCAGTTTGCCTAATCCCACTAGAAAGATACAGCTTTAATTACATTGGCACTCAGCTTGTTTTTTGTAGCTCACAAGTGAAGCACTACATGCTGGCAGATCAATTTTCAATATACCAAATAAGTGGGTGGTCATACACATCAGGCACAGCCAGCTTCTATGGCTAGCTATTTTGGCACCCATTTGAGAACCAAAAAATGCTCTTTCTCCTTAAACTGTAGCAATCTGCTTGGTACATTTGCAACAGCACCTTCCTACAGCTTATACCACACATGAAGCACTAAAGAGCTTCAACCCTGACAACAAATGTAGTATCAGCATTGATTTCTGAATGATGGACTGCACTCCCAACCAACTGGCATCTGACAATCATTACCCATAATACCTTGCACTCAGGGCAGCTGCCCCTTCACCCCACTCTAGCTATGCCACTGCCTGAAGCACTGGTTCATGTTGCTTGGCAGCTCAGCAGTATGTGACCTGCCAATTTTCAAAAACTAATACTGGCTGTCATCTGCTTGTCACACCCCAACAGTGAACCATAAATTGCACTTAATATGGTTTGCAAAGTAAGAACTGAAGTGAGACCACCACATGGCACAAAAACATTACAGTATTTACTGACAATAAAGATGAATGAAGACAAGGCTGCTACTGTGTACAACATCCCAAGGCATGCTGGAGGCTGCAAGAATGACAACAACTGTATATAAGGAACATCCCACAGTAGCAGCTGCATTATTTGATTTTTTTTCTTGCCAAGATCAAGTTGAACAACTGTGTTCCTTTATATACTTTGAAGTATTCTAAATGTGGGGACATGAAGTGTAGGCATAATGAATATGTAGACTGTGAGTGTGTTGGACATCTGGACTGTTGAATGTAAAATTACATATGAGGCACATTGCTTCCATATCTGTATGTGTGTATGTGTTTACAAATATTTGTAGCCTGTGAGCATGTTGGACATCTGGACTATTGACTATTGAATGCAAATTTCCATATTAGGTACATGGCTTCCATGTGTATGTGTGTGAGTTTGTGTGTATTCATGTGTTTACAAATATATTTAAGTAACGGTCTTTATAAAACTGGATTACTGCTAGAGTGTGTAGGGTGAGTATATATTTCTCCACTCTGAAAATAAATCAGTGTGCAACACTTGGATTTATAAACTCCCTGAAAATATAAGCATTTCCATGGTATGTGCATTTATCTGCATTTATCTTAGTCTTTTTTAATAAAGAATTTATCTAAATTATACCCTGTTTTTGAGTAATTGGACATGTATGTATTAATGTGCTGATTTGAATATGTGTATGTTATGCCATTATATGGGGCTTCACAGATATGCTCCAGAGATTTCTACCTGAGAAAATCAATAGTCTTAAATCTCTAAGCTACCCTTAATTAGAATGCGTCTTTTTATATTCTGTCATTTAACAGTCACTCTGTAGGGACCTATGGCTCACTTTTCAAGCCGCAAGGCATCCTCTCCAATTTGATCTGCTTTTACTTCACAGAACCACTGACTCTTCAAAATCCCACACAAAGGACCTTAGCCTACAACAACAAATAGACTCACTGTAGGGATGAAGTTCCTTACAGAATGAATTCCTAGCTTGTGGAATAAACTATTAATTCAGGCTTTGCCCTCCTTAAGAAGGGAGGTGAACAACACACCTAACTATGCAAGCAACCTGAAGGTTTTTATTAATGGCTAGACATATTATGGTCTCTGCTTGTCTAATATTGTTGCTGTGTTCTTATTTTCCTATTTACTATTTTATTACAGAAACACTATGGCTTTCCTTGTCAGATACATGGCAAAGTTCTGTTTACAACAGCAAATGCAACTTTTGCAAAAAAAATAAGATACTTTAAAAAGTAAGCAATCAACTTTTTGCAATATATTTCACAAAACCTTCATAAAATTTACTTGAACAGATTTCCATGCCATTTAGATAGAGACTTTCTGTCTCAGCATTCACTTTTTCATATGATAGCTGACTGCTGTCGACATATACAATATCATGGTTGTATGCATTCTCAGAAAGGCTGCCTCAAGAGAAAAAAGCTGACAGATGTTTGTATCTTATTTTCATCTAATTATAATTTAAGAGAGAAAGGCTACCCAGTGCTGTGAAAAGAAAGGGAATTCAGTGAGTTAATGTTGTCACAAAATCAGATATAAATCCAAATGACTGTTGCTATGGCAGCACAAACCAACGTCTTATCTCTAGTGTTCTGAAGTCACAGCATTTTTCACTGTGAGCACTCCCTCCTCTTAATGTAACCAATAGGAACAATATGCATGCTAATTCTGGGAAATGACATCTGTACCTTGAGTTTATCTTCACCTAAAATATTAATCTCTTCTTATTTAGAAATTAAAACACTGATACCATAAATGACTTACTGGTCACCCACTTTCACTGTTCATTTCTAAGACAGTCTTTTTTAAATCTGTTAGTTAAATTTGTATAAATGTTGTACATGGTAGGAATGCCATGTTTGGTTATATGTATGTAACAGAACTGCTTCATTTATTATCCAAAGGTTGATTATCATAGTTACAGCATATTATGTTACTGTAATTTATATGCTCAGCATTTTAGTTGCAGAATATGTAAAATGGTTCAGTCTTGAAACAGCAAATGCACTGTGGTTAACAAATGTTCATGCAGAAAAAGTGTGATCACATTAGTGGTCATATCAGAGATATGTTTTTTTTATAAATGAAGTCTAAGCCAGTGTGCTTGTAGGAAAAATATCCATCATAATTTGTGTTATGTAGATTTCTAAGATAGCTGTGTACTTCAGTGTGCCTTATGCTGGATGAGTTTAATTTATTACTACATAGCAAAAAGTTAATTAAGATGTTTACTAATTTAAAAATTGTACAAAAAATTGTAAAGGGTAAGGAAAGCAAAGTAACAATGTGATGAATTCCATTTGGTCTGGATACTGCATTTTCACATGTACTAACTATTTCATAAACTATTTGATCACTGCTTGTTCACATGCAGCACAGTATTGGAGGAAATATATTAAGCTGCTAGTTAATTGAATAGAAATTAAGTTCTAATTAGTTTGAAGTAGGAATCAAAAGAGGTACATGCATTGGTAAGACTCAAGGTTAGTGAGGAAATAACAGTGTCATTAAAGGAGTCATATAACAGATGTTACAGGAGACAGTGATGTACATGGCAAAATAAACAGTGCAATGAAGTAGGAATCAAAAGAGGTACATGCAGTGGTAAGACTAAAGGTTAGTGAGGAAATTACAGTGTCATTAAGGGAGTCATATAACAGATGTTACAGGGGACAGCAATGTATGTGGCAAAATAAACAGTGCAATGAAGTAGGAATCAAAAGAGGTACATGCAGTGGTAAGACTAAAGGTTAGTGAGGAAATTACAGTGTTATTAAGGGAGTCATATAACAGATGTTACAGGGAACAGCGATATACATGGCAAAATAAACAGTGCAATAAGCAGTCACAGCAGGACAGCAGATCCCACATATCAGTAACACTGTAGTCATAAACCATGATGTAAATCTATCCTCTACTATGAAAACAGAGGTCTGTCAGTGACGTCCATTGGCGGGCTGGTACAATAGGAGTACGGGTGTATTATTTTTTTCTCAGTTTAATAACTTATTCTCTGGGTAAGTGAACTGTGCCATCTCAGACCTTTTTCAGACATGTCCAGGTTCACAAGGCCAAACACAAATAAAATATATAACAGCAGTTAAACAGACAACAATCAGTCAGCATGCCTTTGGGGGTGGGGGAAGACCAGGAAAAAATATACATAGAAGAACATGCAAACTCCACACAGAAAATGATAAGTCAGAAATTAACTCCAGATCCTAAAGCTGTAACACAAGAAATCTTAGTGACAGAGCTACTGTGCTGTTCAGTTAACAACATATGCCCAAATGGGCAGTATCAAATTGCAGTGGACAGTCTGGGAGGAAAGTGCCACACATATAGACAATTAAAAGCATTCACAACACTACAGAAAAAGTGGTAATGAAACGTTCACCATTCATTCGTCCATCTCTATAGTCACTATATCTAATTCAGAGTCAAAGGGGCAGAAGCCTACCCCGACATTCAAGGTTCATAGGTTCATAGGTTCATAGGTTGGTACTAGGCTATCAGCCCTAGGGCCTATACAAGCCTAGCCATAACAATTCCCTGGCTATTTCTTCCCACACTATTTACTTCGCTGGAACCCTGTCTAGCAGGGTGACTGACATGATCCCCAGGGTGAATTTCCTTTCTCCCATCCAATCGTCAAGGTTCCTTTTGAAGAGGGCCAAAGAGGCACTCTGCTTGACATGTATGGGCAGTCTATTCCAGAGTCTGGGGAGTCTCTGGGTCAGGAAACTATCCCTCCAGCATGTTTTGTTTATTGTGATGACAAAGTTTAGATCCCTGGAGCGTGTGGCTCTGAGGGATTGGGATTTCTTTGTGTAGCATGTCCATCAGCTCTGGGTTTGACATGGCCTTATATGTTAAGCAGAGATCGCCTCTGAGTAGACAATATCCGACAGAGTATAGCTGGAGTTTTTTAAGGAGGTCAGCGTAGGGCATCTGCTTTAGGCCTGTGATTCTTTTAGTGAGGTATTTCTGCGGCCTTTCCAGTTGTTGCAGATGTCTTGAGAGGTACATACCAAATGGGGCATTGTATTCTATAATGGGTCTAATGAGGGATGAGTACAGTGAGACAATGACCTCCTTTTTCCTGGATGAAAAGCCCTTAGTGATGAGGTGTGCCACATAGAAGGATTTCCTGACTGTTGTGGCGATGTGGTTATCGAAGGTGAGACCACTGTCCACCTATGTCCCTAAGTCTCTTATCACACTTTTGCTGTTTAGTGTACTTCCACCTATGTAGTAATTCATGGGTACATGTTTTTTCCCAAAGGGGATAACTATACATTTCTTGGCATTGAGCTTGAGCCCATGGCTCTGGCACCAAGCATCTGTTTCTGTAAGGCCCTTTTGTAGAGTATCCACATAATTTGGGGATTCAATAATGGCTCCCAGTTTGCAGTTATCTGCGAACTTTGTTAGCCAGAGTCCCTTAGTACTGGCCTGTACTTCAGAGACATAGATGCCAAACAAGAGCAGTCCCAGGACTGAACCCTGAGGTACTCCACTTGTCACTTGTCTGGAGCTGGATTTGGAGTCGGCTACTTTTACAGTGTGGGTTCTCTCAGTAAGCCAGTTGGCAACCCATTGGGTGACATAGGGATTAATGCTTAGTAGGTTTATCTATGATTCCAGAGTGGGGTATGGTGTCAAAGGCCTTGGCGAGGTCTAGATAGGCTGTGTGGACCACCTTACCCTTGTCCATGGCGCTGGAGGCTGATTCAAAGAAGTCAATCAGGTTCAGGAGACAAGATCGGCCCTTCACGAACCCAAACTGGGTGGGGTCCAGTGTTTGAAGGTTGCCAGTGTCTTTGTTTATAAGCTCCATGATAATATGCTCCATGGCCTTGCAGATAAGGCTCATCAGACTGATGGGATGGTAGTTTCCGTAATCCAAGGTGGATCCCCCCCTTGTGGAGTGGGATAACTGTAGCTCTGCGCCACTCAGTGGGCACGAAACCTGAGGTGAGGCTATGATTAAACATGACACTTAGGTGAGATGCCAGTTCATATTGTAGTTCATGTAGTACACAGCCCGGGATGTAATCTGGTCCCATGGATGCTGTATTCTTAGCTTTGGAGAGTGCGTTTTTTACCTGTGTGGCCGTTATTACCGGAATTTGGCAATTTTCAAAGAGGGCAAAGGAGGAACTAACTGTCACGAAAAAATAATAAAACGCCACAAACAAAGATGTGGCCACACTGGAAACAGAAGAACTTTATTCTGAAATCACTGAGCGCTTTCACCCTGAAACCTCAGGGCTTCATCAGAGTAACAAAGTACATTGGCTATCCTGTTAAATACAGGAAATAACGTCACCTGTTCACATCAATTAACAAATCATATCTCAAGTGATGTGCACTGATGATACTTTATAAAAACATACTACAAATATATTCCATATAAATTTATGAAATTCAACTAAATGTTATCAAACTCCCATGTTATTCTATCCACTGACCATGGAAGTACATTTGAAACAAGGAAAGGGACCTTAACTGACAGTGTTTTGGCACTTCCTTATAATATTGAAACCTTGAAAATTAAAACCATTGTTAACAACGCACGGGACTTAGTTTTCAGCCCCAGTTGTAAAAACATTTTTGGGGACCACACCAAGAATTACTTTCACTGGGGGTGCAAATCTTACAAATTTGCTAGAAAAACATAAAAGTAACCAAGGGCTGATATTTAAAATGTCCAAATGTAATATGTGTAGAGCCTGTAAATATGTTAATTCTGGTCCATATGTGGCAATAAATAGTTATCATCGTACAATTCTGTGCCCCGGTAACTGCAATTGTAATACCAAGATGGTAGTATACATGGCTACTTGTATGTCCCGCTCAGCCTTCTATGTGAGTAAAAACCACTAAAAAAACTTAAGGAAAGGATACTAGAGCATGTAAGGGGCATCAAAAACAAAAAGAAAGTGCATTATTTATCCATTCTGAGAAGTGTGTTAGCTTCAGCAAGTTCCTGTTTTTTATTATGGACAGGGTGACTGACTTTGGTAGAGGGGGGGATTTGAAATAACATTTGGAAAAAACTTGAAATGGAATGGCAATACAGGACAAATGCCACAGTATATCTGGGCATTAATGAGAATGTATCTGTAAGTTCGGTTTTAAAAATAAGAACTAGGCAGATCTAATTTCATTGTTTAAATCATTAACATTTACTTTTTAAATGTAGACTATGAGTTTTAACATTATTTTTAACATGGGATTTTGATAACATTTAGTTGAATTTCATAAATTAATATATATGGAATATATTTGTAGTATGTTTTTATAATGCATCATCAGTGCACATCACTTGATATATGATTTGTTAATTGATGTGAACAGGTGATGTTATTTCCTGTATTTAACAGGATAGTTGATGTACTTTGTTACTCTGATGAAGCCCTGAGGTTGGAGGGTGAAAGCACTCAGTGATTTCAGAATAAAGTTCTTCTGTTTCCAGTGTGGCCACATCTTTGTTGGTGGTGTTTTATTATTTTTTCATGACAGTTAATTGGGCGGGTATTCTTCAATTTAACAAAGCAGGAACTAGCCTCAGATGGGATGCCAGTCCCATCACATTACATCCACATTCACATTTTCATGATTACATACACATCTAGATCAGTTTTTTGCTGCCGTGAGCATACCTTCGGAATATAGAAAGGAGTAAGAGGCCTCAGCAAACAGAAGCACCTTGTCCCCAACAAAGAATTGAACCAAGAATCCAAGGGCTGTGATGAGCAATGCTAATGCCTGTAATGCCATAGTAAACCAAAATAAAATAGCTGGATTTCAATACTTTTCACTTAACAAAATGCAAATAAAAAACAACATAAGGAAGAAAATCATACTGGAAGATGCAGTTCATAGGTTCACAGGATCATAGGAAGTTGCTAGGCTATTAGCCCTGAGGCCCTTACAAGCCTAGCCAAGAATTAGCCCATGTTCCGACAAGTCAGCACCCGATGCTCCTGTCCAACAGGGACACAGGTGAAATCCCTGGGGTGTATTTTCTTTTCTCCATCCAGTTATCCAGGTTGCGCTTAAAAAGGGTTAATGAGGTACTCTGCTTAACATGGAAAGGGACTGTATTCCACAAAAAGGAGAGTATCTGGGACACAAATCTGTCTCACCAACAAGTCCTATTTATGTCACAGACCTGGCTGAGGTCACACATGCAAGTTACTCGAGTGGAGCTTGACTTGCAGATATGCAGCAGTTCCATCAAGGATGGGTCTGAGATTGCTTTGTATGCCAGACAGAGGTCACCTCTGAGGAGTCTGTATGAGACTGAGTAGAGAGACATGGCTTTTAGCCTATCTATATAGGGTAGATGTTTGAGGCCCTGGATTCTCCTGGTGAAGAACCTCTGTGGTCTCTTCAGCTGCTACATGTGCTTTGTGAGGTACATGCTGAAAGGGGCATTGTACTCAATAAGGGGTCTTATAAGGGAAGAATACAGGGATGTTGTAACCTCCTTGTCCCTGGATAAGATACTCTTCTTAATAAGGTGGGCCATGTAGAAAGTTTTCCATACAATGGAGGCAATATGGTGGTCAAAAGTCAGATTGCTATCAACCTGAGTCCCCAAGTCCCTCACGACTGATTGTTTGCTTAGGACCTTGTTATTAATATGATAGTTTGTGGGGATGTCACTCTCCCCAAATGGGATGATGATACATTTTTTGTCATTCAGTTTGAGGCCATGTTTTTGGCACCAGTCATTTGTCTGGGTAAGACCCTTTTGGAGGATGTCCACATCACTAGGGGAATTGATGACAGCAGTCATCTGCAGACCTGGTCAGCCATAGCCCACTGGTTTTGGCCTGGACCTCAGAAAAGAATATCCCAAACAACAGAGGTCACAAGACCAATCCCTGGGGTGCACCACTCATTATGGGTCTACTGCTTGAGGTGGCTTCTCCAATTTTGACTAGGTGGGTTCTATCAGTGAGCCAGTTTGCTACCTATCTGGTAACATACAGATTGATGCCTAGTTGAGAGAGTTTTTTTCTATTATACCTGAGTGGGGAATAGTATTGAAGACTTTGGCCAGGTCAAGGTAGGTGGTGTGCACTGTCTTCCCATCGTCCATGGCTTTGGTGACTGTCTCAAAGCAGTCTACCAAATTTAACAGGCATGACCTCCCCTTGATGAAACCAAACTTTGTATGAGTGAGTGTTTGGAGGTTTCCAATGTCCTTGTTAATGTGGTCCATAATAATCCATTCCATGGGCTTGCTGATCAGGCTAGTTAGGCTGATGGGTTTATAATTTCATGGATCAGTGGACACACCACCTTTGTGCAAAGGGATGACAGTGGCTGTCCTCCACTCGGCTGGGATGAAGTCGATACTCAGGCTTTGGTTGAATAGGGTACCTAATGGTGCCACAAGTTCCTGTCTGAGTTCATGTAAAATGCAGCCTGGGATGTTATCGGGTCCCATGGAGGCTGTATTTTTTGGCTTTGAGAGGGCAGTGATTACTTGCTCCCTAGAGATATTGGGAGGAGGGGCAGGTGCTGGGGATGTCCTGATTTACTGATGGGGGGGACAGAGGGGGGAAGTTTTCACTGAATCTGTCTCTCAACAGGTTGGTTATATCTATGGCATTTGTGTATGTAGTGTCATTGACCACCAGTTCTGAGAAGATCTGTAGTGCTTCATTTGAGATTGCAAACATATGTGAAGAAGGCCTTATGACTGTCTTTAGGGCCAGTTTGGACTTGAAGTTTGCTTTGGAGGATTTCACTAGTGTTTTTATTTCCTTGTTCGAGCTAAGGAGAGATTGCTTCCAGTTAGGCATCTGCTCCTTCTTGGTCCTAGACAGCAATGTTTTCCTTTTATTATAGAGTTTATTTATTGTAGATGTCTACCAGACAGGTTTACTCTTCATTGAGGGTGATGATTTTGTCCTGTCTGGTATTCCTGATTCCATGCAGCTATATAAATGCTTGTATAGTACTTTGGTGTAGGTTTGGACATTTATGCTAGTTCCTATGGAGGGGGAGGGGGTCTGTGACACTGTTTATACCTTCCCTCAGGAGGCTGTAATCAACTTTGGAGAAGTTTTTATGTTTGACCATAGCAGGGGGGGAGGGGTCAAAGGAGATGGGAACTTCGAAAGTGACTGCTTTGTGATAAGATCTTACTAGGGAGGATGACACTGTAGGGATGCTGCAGGGGTTACTCATGTTAGTTCATACCAAGTCCAAGATATTATCACTTCCTCTGGGAGTGTCAACCAGCTGGTCCAAGGCATTTGCATTGAGAAAATCAAGGAATCTCTGGGCATTTGTGTTTTGTCATGAGTAGTTCTTCCAATCTATGGTGGGATAGTTAAAGTCACTCAGGATCAGGGTAAAGGAATGAATCTTGATAGATTCAATGAGGTTCAGATAGGTACAGTGGGCATGTTGAGTCAAAGTTGGGGGCCTGTAGCTAGCTAAAATTTGAATAGCGGTCTTGTCAATGGTTAACTGCACCTGGAGTGTCTCCTGTGCATTATACTGTTTGACCAGCCTGGAGGTGTGTATGTCTTTAATATATATTGAAACTCCACCTCCTTTTGCTTTGTTGGCCACGACTTGGGGTCTGAATGTATGATAGGATGAGTAACCTGGAATGGCTGGGGTGCTCTCCGCAGCTTTGAACCAGGTTTCTGTGACTGCACAAATGTCAGCATCTCCAGAGTTAAGAATGCTTGCAATGAGTACAGTTTCATGTTTAGACTCCTAGCATTTAGCAGCATGACCTTTAATTTGCATTTTGATGAACTTTTCATGTTGGTAGTTTTCACCTCATGGTATTGCCTAAAGAAGGCACTATGAAGGGAGGCAAGAGCCTTTGCCAGACGCCTGAAGCCCAAGGGAGACAGACGCAGGCCATTTCTGGCAAAGCATCATGGTCTGTCGATCATGTCTTCCCAGGCTGTCAGGTACTGTATCCCCTTAAAATGACACCAGAAATTGAGTCAATTGTTTCTATGTATTCATATACAGGCAGTATCAATAATTACATAAAAATAAGGGAAGAGGAAAAAGAGAAGTTATATACAAGTGACAAGTTGATTTTAATCTAGAATATAATAACTAAAAACCTTAAAAGATCAGAAATAAATATAACTTTGAAGAGGATATGATGGCAGCAGGTTCTAAGTAGTAGAAATATAATGAATATTATCAGAGGCTAAAGCCATTCCCTGTCAGATGCATTTTATACTAAAGTCATACAACATTTACATGCAGAAAACTTTTCAAGTAAAACAAAGCTGAATGAAGCAAGTTCTCTTTTGAACATTTCGTCTAAGGCTTTGGAGTGATGTAACCTATACTGTACATTAGTAGCTAATTTAGCAACCCTAGTGTAAAAGGAAAAAAAAAAAGAAAGAAAAAGCAATTTTATTCAAATTAATTTGCATCAAGTTTGTAGGAGTCAAGACTGAGTAAAATCAACGTCTTTGCAATTTCAGTATTTTTATCATAATATTAAGCACCATTAATTGTATAGTAGTTGTTATAAATAGATAGTTAAGAATAACACAAGATAATACTTTGATAAACTTGAAAATTTGATAATACTTTGATGAACTTGAAAGTAGAATTTCATCAGCAGCTTTGATAAAATAGCTTGTCAAGATCAAGCTTTCTATAGTAAAATATCATTGTTTTAGTCTTACAGGAATTTAAAAACTAATCCATACTGATTTAACCAGTTTTGAAGCATTAAACCTACTCATTGCAGTCTTCTCTCAAAAGCACCAGTATGTGCCAAATGAAAATTAATGCAGACTCACCATGATGCTGAAAAAGTGCCAGTCTGTCAGAATGATACAATCTATTATTAGTATATTAGTGCAAGGGATGAAGTATATAGTTATAAGTACTAAAAAGCTGGTTACATAACAATGTATGTAATGGTTACAGGTTTTTCCAGGGCGATTCAGTTTAAATATAAACATCATAAAAGTTAGACCACATCCTCAGGCTCTCCATCTCATTTATTCACCATTCAAACACTACAGAATATCAATATATCCGCAGATGTGAAGAAATGTATTTGCTTTCAAGAGGTTATGTGTTTGGACGTACAGAAAAATAATTTGCATTTCCCCAAATGACTAATCTGCAAGCATTACAAATTCTCTCTCTGCAAGAAATTTGATAGTTGTGATTCCAGAAATTTGAAGAATTATTTATTTTACTATAAGTATATTAGACAAGAAGCTTCAAAAGATACAATGTGATACATTTCTACAGGTGAGTGAGGAAGAAGCCTTGAAGATATTTAGTTATTCTACTTTTCTTGAATAGGAACAGACAGGCGTAGCAACCATATAACAGCAATTCAGGAAATTATGCAAGCTAAGAAATAATTTTCTGTTAATTTGGAAATAGCTCTTTACAAAAGCAGAAGTTCCTCCAGAGATTACTGATACTTAAATCCAGTTCAAAAATCTATGAATTTTTTGAGTTGCATGATTCAGTAGTCACAGAAATAATAGTTGTGGTATACAAAATGATGAAATAAGTGGCATTTTTTAACAGAAAAAAAGACATGACCTTATAAAGAGCTGTGGATTTTTGCAAAGCAAGTCAAAACACTAGAACACAGTAATACATTTATTGAAGAAAATGATGCATGCAAGAAAAATATGAGTAAATAAAATGGCTAAAATGAAAAATAAATTCAGGGTACATTGCTAAACTAATAAATATATTACAGAGAAAAACTAAAATAAAATTGCTACTCTAAGGGCTTGTATATGAAAATTATTAAAGAAATCGATTAAGCTTCTAATTTGTATTTTCTAGAAAAATTAAAACATGTAGCTTTTCCAATAAAATACTTATTAACTACTACTGATGTTAAACTTCTGTACCCTGTTATTCCACAAGATTGGGGGTTGAATGTGGTAAGAAAATATTTATTAACAACTAAAAGCTTACCTGGTGACAAAATTGATCTAATTTATTGCCTATTATAAGTAATTCTTGCATTTTTTCTATGTTGCAAGACAAATATTTTCATCGGGTAAAACGGGTGCAATGGGAGCCTTGTAGCTCCTGCATTTGCTAAACTGTTCCTCATTGACTGGGAAAGAAACTCAGTTTATTGGTCAGAGCTTGAATAGTGGTTGAAATTTTATAAATACTTCATTGACAATCAAGGGGATTCAATAAACTCCATGTAGGTTTCATGCAGAGCCTACACGGAGTTTACATGTTAAAGCGACAGTGCACAGCATGCATCAGTGCGCAATGCATATTAATGAGGCACGGCGTGGCTAAGCTAGGTTTTGTGACTTGCAACAGTGTTGCTGGCCATTAAGCCTTTTAAGCAAACATGGATAGCAATTCTGTGTAAGGCAGAGCACCTACAGTGCGTGGATTTATGCAGAATGCCACAATGATCACAAGGGCTTTACATATAGGTATCATTCTGTTACTGCAACACATCTACGCAGAGGCCAACTTAATGAGAGGATAAATAACCATTAGTAGGGACATATTTGTAATAGCTGTCACTTAGGAATGTGTTAGAATGTAACAGTTTCAACTTCTTAGAGTGAGAAATATGGACAAAGCCATACAAATGGGGGAACAAAGGGGCAGAAATAGGGACAGATGTTTAATATTGCACTTCCAAACTTAGGAAGTAGATAGAATATATAGATTGTACATTAGCATGAACATTCTAAAGAGCAAATGTCAGTTATCAGTTTCTGACTGCACTCTGCTATGACATGTCAATGATTTGCCAGGAAAAAATGTTATGAGGAAAAGATCACAAATATGAGACAAAAACTGGACATTCTGCACAGATCAGGACAGTTGTAAGGTATACACTCAAATGTATGTAATATTGAGTCACAGCAGTCCAGAGATCATCTCAGTGATATGGCAGAAAGCCACAGATTTGATAAGGAAAACATCTGCACATCTTAGGAATGTCTGTACAGTTGAAAAGTATGAATATAAAGTATATGATTAAAATGCAGTACAGGACAGTGTACCTACAGTGCAGAGTATTGTGATAGCCCATTCCTGGCAATCTGTACTGAAGCTGTGTTAATGATCTGTAACAGGACATGGGACTGACATGTAAAATGATCACTCAGGGGAAGTGTGTGTATTGAATAGGGACACACAGATGAGTTGTAAGAATGAACTCAGGGAAAGAGTACAGGTGAAACTCCCTCACGTACAGCAGAAGAGGGCATGTCAATGGATGATGGTTTTAGCAGCAACATCAAGTGCATATCTATATGGTACAGTATGGACTGTACAGTGAAAATGTGTTGACTGTGACTGTCACACAAGGTGACATACTAATGGGGAGGATATGTGTGTGTGAGATAAACATCCTTACATGAATAATGCAGAGGGTGCATATTGGGAAACTGTGCAAACTGATATACCTGAATATGAGTATACTGTCAGCAGAGGTCTCCAGTAAGGTGGCCACAGGCAAACATTACAAGAACCAACCACAATCATGGACAATATCAGAATAATACCACCACTAATCCCATGCCTCTGACATAACATATGTGATGTGGATTTATAACAGATGAGCCTACACAGACACACACACACACACACATACACACACACTTGACAACTATTATGATATATCCATACCCTATGATGGTAACCATGCACACTGTCCTGGTACTGTAATATATGCAGGAGGTGTTAGGAGGAGCACTGCTGTACCTATAAGTGACAGTATGGGCAATACAAGCCAGTTGCCTTATGTACATGGCACATATCTATGGCACAGTCCACAATGTCACAAATTATATACATACCATTAATGTTGTCAAACACCTGTGTATGCAGTGAGTGCATAAGCTGAACAAGTAGCACACATGCATCTGGAATAGCAACTTAATTGATGTTCTGTACCATCAGGAAGTCATGTATATTCCACAGAAAGAATAGCTAAGTATGGCCAAATTGCTGTGTGACAGTGTACTGTGGCAAAAGTGGTGGCTTCAGTTACGCATCACTAGAAGATAGGTAGGGAGGTACATCAAGAAGGGTGCATTGTATGCTAGGAACCATTAAGTTATTATGGCATCTGATGTGCATGTCCTTCACATGCCCAGTACTTGTGTTACATTCAAGGGAATAGTCAGCACTGTGACCGCATGCTGGTAGATGTACCATTTACTCTGTACCCCAGGACACAGGTCACATACCTATTGATATGATTATAGGGCGTGATGTCCACATTATACTTGGATGGTGTGTCTGTTTCCTGATTCAACAAATCCCTCCACGTGTCTCATCAATGCAGGTGCTATCATGGCTGTGGCAACAGTCTCTGGTATGTGTTGATACTGTCTGTATTATACTAATATCACAGTTGGAGTCAATGATTGCCCACAAGCTGTAGTCCTTCAGGCAGCTGTTTGGACACAGCATGTGTATGTCATTGTGATGTTCATCACTTAACTAATGGACAGGAAAGAGCCTAGCGGACATCCCTAATGTACCAACCTGATCACTGGATCTGAGATATATGTCATATCACACATTTTTACACAGTGAGATGTCACGTATGTCATACACTGGTCTACCCATTTGGTGACATAGCTGTTTATGGCTACATATGACAGTGTTGATTGAATACTTCTATGTGGCTTTGTGTCAAATGCCTTGACCTGTTAAAGTTCCACAAGATGATACTGTTGTCATACTGCATGCACTCAATGATTCTTTTGAGGACATTTATCAGATGTAATGGACCTGATGTAGCAGTAGCAACTTACACAGGTCTGTTGCACACACCTGGAATATTATTAGTGTGCATGTAGAAGACGTCCATGATGATATGTTGGTCTACCTCACAGTCAAGGAGAGTCAGGATGTCTCTATACATGCATGCATCAGGTGCTGTTCCCCCAACTCAGGTGGGTGCATGCTGATGTACATCCTTATATGGGAACATAGGCCAAATGTAGGGAATGTTGAACTGTGTATTCAACTCCTTCAAGAAGGTATATGTGCTGGGTCACACCATAGGTGATCTGTGATGTTGTCACAGCACACTGATTCTGTATGATAAGCCTGGATGAAGATAAGACAATGCATACTGCCTGTTGTGATCTGGCCTAGGGTTTTGACACAATTTAACACTCAGGTATCAGTGAGAAAACCCCCAAGCTGGGGATTAAACCTTACATCAGTTGAGGGGTAAACAATTGATTCACTGACAAAACACATCATGGGAAAGTTGGTGAATCAACCTGTACCAGTAGAGCTGTCACTGTTGGCAAACCCCAAGGATCTGTTCTTGGCCCTTCACTGTTTGAACTGTATTTCTCGACAGTTCAAGGCTAAAGTATATGGCCTTTGGCTTACCAGGTTTAATGATTCTTGCATATTGTGTGCAATCATTGAGTCCACCAATGGTGATAATATAGTACAGGAGGAGCTAACACACACAACTGAATGGTAACAAAGGCACACAAATAAATACAGAAATGTGTGTTTGTAATGTTTTCCGTGTGAAAAGTGGAGTTCCATGTTATCATAGCAGTGACAACAGCCCTTCTATGCAAAAACCCAGTGATGCAAACAATGAAAATACATTTAGATAGCAATCTGAACTTTGACCACCAAGTGTCCACACTGCTATTGAAAGCTATGTTGTGCATATCATAAGTCACACCATCATACTGAGATCTTAGGATTGTATGACAGCACTGTAATCAAACTTCATGACAACACTAACAGAGTATAATGATCTTTTTTACATGTACTTCACCAAACACATGTTGCAGTTGGAGACACCACAGGGCTTTCTCAGCAAGATAACATAGGACCTACACACCATGTCATGATGTATGTGCAGTGTCCATTGAGGAGAAGATAACAGTGTCTCACATGCTGGTATCAAGCAACAGCTCTCACACACACACAGTTGACTGTAGTGAGAATAGAACCCCTACCTAAGTATATAGGCTACAGAACACAGTACTTTATGCAAGTGTCACAGCTGAAGTCTGACTTGGAGTGTATCAGACAACACTTTATAGCTGATCCCACATGCTAGTGTAAAATGCCCTCTGTCATGTCAAGCAATAGCTCACACACACACACACACACACACACACACACACACACACACACACAAACACACACACACACACACGCACACACACACAGACACGCACACGCACACACACACACACACACACACACACACACACACACACACAGTTGACGGCAGTGAGAACAGAACCCCTATCTAAGTACACAGACTACAGAACACAGTACTTAATGCAAGAGCCATGGCACAAGTCTGAATTATACAGGAATGCAGGTGAATGTAAAGTATATGACATCAACAGGCCATGTGGGAGACAAGAAGTTGGGACGCCTGTATGAAATGGATTTGTAGGCATGAGCAAATATCAAAATACTGTAATTGCATGGCATTGGAGCAGTAACTGTGGGATACACACTTTTGCTCTGCTGTCCACACACATACACACACACACACACACACACACACACACACACAAAGGTGACTGCAGCGAGAATAGAACCCCTACCTATTTAAGTACATGGACTACCAAACACAGTACTTAATGCAAGCACAACAGCACAAGTCTGATTTATACAGGACTGTAGGTGAACTTTTAGTAGATGGCATCAGCAAGCCATGTGGGGGACAACAGGTTGTGAGGCCTGCATAGGCACATAACTTCATATGAGGCTACTAGCCTAATATCAGCAGGGTGTTTAGAGGCCTAGCTATGTAAAAACATAAGTACCCTTATTGAGCATAGGTGGATGGTCATTTTTAGCAGAGCATGTTGGTGAGCAGCACCAACTGGACCTGTCCATGAGGGACATAAGTGCCAGCCCAGAGGTGACTTTACAATCACTCATCCAGTTGTCAAGATTGTGCTTGAACAGCGTAATTGAGGAGCACACTCAGTGGAAGCCTATTACAGAGGAGTGTGAATCATTGTGGGATATATCTGTCTTCCCAGCATGTTTATGTCACAGGCTAGGTTGAGAACCCTGGGGCAAATTATTGTTGTCCTCTTTGAATTGCAGATGCCCATCATTTCCAGAAGGGCAAGGTCTGAGACTGCTCTGCAGGGCAACAATAGGTCACCTCTCAGCAGCCTGCATGATACCAAGTACAGTGACAGATATGTCAGTATTTCTATGTATGTCGTGTTTGGAGGCCTGGAAGTTTCCCATGTAGAGCCCTGTATTCTCTCCAATTGCTGCAGGTGTCTGGTGAGGTACACAGAGATGAGGGCATTGGACTCCATTATTTCTGTGATAAGGGTAGAGTACGGCAGAGTTATGACTACCCTGATCCTGGATTTGATGTCCATATGTATGATGTCAACAATTCAGATTGTGGGGGTTACCACTATGGGCACATAGTGATGAAAGTGTAGATTGCTATCAACATGTGTTCCCAATTCTCACAACACTGTATTTGAGCTTAGGGGATTGCTATGTATATCATAATTAAGAGGGATACTTCATTGACAAAGGTGACAAAGAGTCATTGTATGCTTAAATTTCAGTCCATGAGTTTGTCACCAATCATCAGTCTGTGTCTGCCCCTTCTGTAATATTATCATCATTGGGGACTCCAGTCATCTGTATACTTGGTAAACCACAGGCCATCTACTGTTGCCTGTACTTTAGGGAAGTATTTCCCAAACAGTTAAGGGCCCAGAACAGATCCTTGTGGTATTCCTCTGGTGAGTGGGCTAGTGGTGGATGTGCAGTTCCCAACTTTGATAGTGTGTATTCTGTCATTGAGCCAGTTGGCTATCCATGTATTACTGTATGGCCTAATTCCCAGATGGAAGATCTTCACTATGAGATATGAACAGGGGATAGTGTCAAAGGCCTTGGATAACTCAACATAGGTGGTATGTCCTGTTATCCCTCATCCAGGTCTTTGGGGTCAGTATCCAAGAAGTCCACAGGGGTCTATAAGGAAGAGCTACCCTTGACAAAACCAAAACAATTAGGGTCAAGTGTGCTGAAGGTCACCTATGTCCCTGTGGATATGATCCATGCTGATTCCTGCATTACCCTTGCAGACAAGGCTTTTTAAGCATATGGGTCAATAGTTGCAGTTCTGCATGTTACCAGATTGATGTGCATTGCTTACCACACAGCCTTTTATATTACATTTTGTAGTGTGGTTGATATATGTGTGTAAAAAGTACTGAGACCCCAGGGTTGTAGTGCTTGGAGGATGCCAACACATGGATGTATTTTAAATATGTGACATATAAATAGATAGGGCCCTCAGTTTGTAATGTTTCTACATGTAATCTCATGTCATACAAAAGAAATGAACAGTAAATGTCAGGAATACAGCATAATATATACATTTCCATTGGGTGGCAAGCAGCGGGTTTGTGCAACAGTAAGTAAAGTGCATACACATGCGAGGTACACATGTTTGAGCACTGCTAAGCAGTGCACAAATGTGACCACATTGCTAAAGTCTGACAGTTAGTACTGAGTCTTTGGAATACATCTGCTACTTAACTGACTCTGTGGCAGGACATGCTAATGCAGTGATACTTTCCTTTTTTGGGCCAGATAGTACTGGGTTTGATTACAGCTGAATGTCATACCTTAATATACATTTTGTTGCAGAGTGATAATGCAATGACATTAATTATTTATACCGGCTGTGTTGCTGTGTGTTGGCATACTTCAGTGGTGTTAAGTGGCATTGTACAGGGGTAACCATACCTGTTTGCCACTGTTTACCATTAGTTCAAGATGCACACCTTCTCACAAACATGGAGCCCAAAATGTGAAGGGATTCATTGCTTCTCCAGCATTGCTAAAGTCTGACAGTTAGTACTGAGTCTCTGGAATACACCTGCTACTTAAGTAACTCTGTGGCAGCACGTGTTAATGCAGTTAATGCAGTGATACATTCATTTTTGGAACCAGATGGTACTAGATTTGAATACAACTGCATTGAATACTTTTAACTACTTTTGTATTACTGTTGCTGTGCATTGATGCACAATGTGCACCATCACACAATAACGCATTAAAGAAAAGAAATGGTGAAATTAGAACAGTGGTGAAATGAGAAGCAAGCAGGGGGAAGAACAAAGGAAAAGCAGTGCGGGAATGTGCAGGAGGGAGGTAGGAAAAAACATAGCTATCCATTTTTTCTACAGTAAAAACTGATAACATATGCAAAATATTAGCTGAATTTGGACTGTCACCTCCAGAGAGAGGGGTGACCACAACACAGTCATGTTGTATGGCCAATTGGACTGAATCAAGTGTGTCAAAAAGATATGTGTGCAAAATGAAGAGCTATGTATGAGACATTTTTTTTTTTTTGTGGGACAGGTCCCCATTTTTTTTTTGAAACAGAGAGGAATGCTTGGCAAGGGACATAGGTTGGGAAAGGGATGTAGATATGTCTGGGTCTGGTAAGTTGAGTAGGAGAGGAAGCAATTGCAGACAGACAAGACAAATAAGACAAGAGACAGGGACGGATGGACACAAGAGGTCAGTGGACACCATGGATGGGGTGAGGTTGGGGATGTCCAAGATGCATGGTCATCAAGCTGGGTGACAGTGAGAGTCCTTACCCACAGGACTGTCATCACTGTCACCTCACTCTGCCACTGGCTGAAGTGCATGACATCTTCTTCTCATATTCCTGGTACTTCATAAAATGAGGGCAAGCAGCTTCTCCAACTGGCATAGGAATGAACCAAAAGTGCAGTGCACAACCCTACACACCACCACTGGCAACTCAGTGTGGGTGGAAAAGCCACCAACTCCACCACTGCTTCCCTGAGGGAACCACTGAATTATCCCCCAGGACAGGGCTACCTGAGGGGGCAGGTAGTGCAATGGTACCAGAGGTGGTGCTGCCAGGTTGGCTCACAGACCTGCTGAGCAATGGTGCTGTAGCTGGTGGAGTGGGGGCAGGTGGATCCAGTGGGGCTGGCCTACCCCGCTATGCTGTGGAGCATTTTGTGATGTGGTACACATGGATGGCATTGAGACATTTTTGATGACACATAATAAAATAAAACAAAAAATTAAAAATTAAAAATAAAATAAAATAGACAGATAAGGGTTCGGGTGAGAGATAAGAAAAAAAGATAAGATTAGTACCTTCATATGTGACATACAGTGCATTAATACAATTATTTGACTATTATCTCAACCTTTATTCTTAAGACTACCACCCCCCAACAGATAACTTTTACTTTTAAGACCACCAACACCTAACAGATGCACACTATACTACAGATTGCAGCAAGTACTCCTTTACATGTGCACATATTGCACATATGCATGTTCCAGTTATACAGATTACAGTTTACAGCAAGGCATGTGTGCCACTGGTATAGAGCTTTTACTTTAAACCTTTAAGTTATATATAATTGAAGAATTAACAGTATTGTATGGTTGGGAAGTGTGGTATTTGCACCCACAACTTCTGACTAAAGTCTAATATTGTACTGTTTGTGCTACAGACTAATGCATGCATACTTGCCCTTACAGTTGAGATATGTATGCTCAATTTGATACAACTCAATAAAATACCAAAAAAGCTATCTTTAACTTTTAATGCTAAAATAACACCCCTCTTCTACTTCATACATACCACATGCCTCCCTCATCCTCGCCAATCCATTTCCATGGGTCCTAACATTCACCTCCCTTTCCATGGCAGCTGTGGAAAAAAACAAAACAGAACAGACTACCATAATGAATATCAGTCTTGCCTATATTCAACCTTTTAGCCTAACAAGTCCTCTCTGTGGGATGTCATCCATCCTATATTCCTTGATCTAAGCATCGAGGGTATCCCTCTTCCTGTGGCATAAGTCACTAAAGTGGTGCCTACATTGGTCACCAGTATGGGAGATACCGGTGGCACTGGTTACAGCCCAGGCCAAACTATCTCAAGCCTCTGACTTATACTGGGACTCAGAATAGTCCCCCTGCAGTAGGTTGGCACTAAGGTGTTTCACTAGGAGTCCAACAAAAATCTTGGACTTCTGGACACCCCATCTCTGAGCTCTAAATTTCACACCCTCTCCTTGAATGTCTGTCATGTCTACCATGGATCAAGAGCAATGGAGAATGATGGTTTCTCAACAATTCCAGTTATTGCATTTACTGAGAGTGTGCACACTGTTTGAAAATGTTGCACATCACTTACCGTTGTGCAAAATGATGCTCAGCAGTCCACACCCCAAAGCCCCATATTTGCACAATGATGATCTCTGCACCACCGTGGTAAGCAGTGTAAAATTACACAGGCAGTTGTATATGTGTGTGAGGCAAATGTGAAGGCCATGCCAGTCCAGATAGTAGAAATATATTACAGGAACATAATACACAGTATACCCACAGTAATATATTTGATAATAATGTGATAATACATAATAGGAATTGGGACAAAAGTAAAAGTGCATGGAATATGCTGTGTTCGAAACCAGGACCATGTCTATGGTAGTCCTACACTTACACCTGTTGCACAAGAGGGTTGAGAAAAAACTTTTCTATGTTGCAGTTTACTACTGTCATGGTCCTGTCTGCTTCCTAGGGGTCATTTTGTCCAGTTTGTGTACTGCTGCACTTTGTGCAAACCAGATAAACACAGCCAAACCTGACATTCATTTTTCCCCATTTCCCACATACACTGTCAGAAAAAAAGAAAAAAAAAGAGCAAGAGAAAAGGATTCAACCCCATTTCCATCTGGCCCCAAACAGGAATGTATCAATGCATTAACATGTGCTGCCACAGAGTCAGTAAAGTAGTAGGTGTGTTTCCTACACTCAATACTAACTGTCAGACTTTAGCAATGTGTCTCGTATTTGCGCACTGCTTAGCTACACGCAAAGATGTGCATCTTGCATGTGTGTACATGTTGCTAACTGTTGCGCAAACCTGCTCCTTGCCACGTTATGGAAAACTAAGTATTATTAAGTATTACTGATGTTTATTGTCCATTTCTTGCTTATGATATGACATTACATGTGGAAACATTAAAAAATGAAGGCCCTATCTCACACTAGGAGCTGCAAAATCATGCACACATATGTCACATATTTACAATACAGCCATGTGTTGCCACTCCCAGGCACTACAACCCTGGAGTCTCAGTACTTTTTCCACACATATATCACCTACACTATTGAAAGTAATATCAAATGTTGTGTTATATGCAATGCACATCAATCTGGTAACATGCAGAACTACAACTATTGACCCATAAGCCTAACAAGACTTATCTGCAAGGCTAGGGAAGGGATCAGCATAGATCTTATCCAAAGGGACATAGGTGAACTTCAACACCCTTGAGTCGACCCATGTTGTGTTTGTCAATTTGCCTATTGAACCTCATGGACTTCTTTAATACTGACCACAAAGACCTGGATGACAGGTAACAGGACATATAATCTATGTTCAGTTATACAAGGCCTGTGACAATATCCCCCATACATTTTTCTTAGTGAAAATGTCCCATCTGGGAATTAAGTCATACAGTACTAGATGGATAGCCAACTGGCTCACCAACAGAGCACACAATCTCAAATTTGGGGATGGCACCCCTCCCCACTAGCCACTTACCAATGGAATATCCCAAGGATCTGTGCTGGGCCCTCAACTGTGTGGAAAATAATTCCCTGAAGTGCAGGAAATGGTAGATGGCCTGTGGTTTACAACGTTTTCAGATGACTGTTAATTGGATGCACTCATATAGATTCCCCCAATGATGGTAACATATTGCAGAAGGAGCTGACAGAGACAAATGATTGGTGCCAAACTCACAGACTGAACCTTACAGCAAAAAAGACTCATTGTCCCCTCTGTCAATGAAGTACCCCTACTAATTACAATATACATAGCACCCCATCTGAGCTCAAATACAGTGTTGTGAGACTTGTGAACAAATGTTCATAGCAATCTAAAGTTTCATCACTATGTGTTCATAGTGGTGTGACACCCATTCTGCATTGCGCATGTCATACATTTGGACATCACATCCAGCACCAGGGAGGTCATAGCACTGTTGTACTCCACTCTTATCAGACTACTAATTAAGTACAAAGCTCCCTTCTGTTTGTACCTCACCAGACAACTGCAGCAATTGGAGAAAAGAAATAGAGATTTGTAACTGGAAGAATGCAGGTCCTCCAAAGATCACAAACATAGAAAGACTAAAAGACCTGTCACAGTACTCAGTATCCTGCAAGCTACTGAGAGGTGCCCTGTGCCTGACCTACAGAGAAATCTCAGACCCTGCCCTACTGGAAATGCTGTACATCTACAAATCAGATGGGATGAGAATACTTGCCCCAGGGTTTTCAACCTAGCCTGTGAAATAAACAGAACATGCTGGGAAGACAAATATATATCCCAGCAACACACACTCCTCTGTAATAGGCTCCCACTGCTTGTGAAACAGTGCTACTCAATGACTCTGTTCAAGTGCAACCTTCACTACTGGTTGGGTGATTGCAAAGTCACCTCTGAGGTGGTACATATGTCCCTCATAAATAGGTCCAGTAGTTGCTGCTCACAAAACTGGTCTGCTAACAATGACCATCTAAATATGCTTAATAAGGGTACTTGTGTTTTTACACAGCTAGGTTTCTATTGCCTCAAGTGTAGTGATAACCATGTACTCCTAAAACTTGCAAATATAATATGTGAGAGATGTAAGTATACAATGAATCTAGAATAAATGCTCTCTCTCTCTCTCAGGTAACAACAAACCAGATATCAAACAGGTTGTCAGCACACACATTTCACCTCCTCAACAAACCAAGCACACAACACAGAAACCCACATGCACAAAAGTACTCATTAGAAGCTTACCAAAAGAGCAGAGACATTGCAAATGCAAATCTTCTGTACACATTACAGTCCCAACAGAACCCACTACACATAAAAACAAATGTATCAGTGTCTCACTCATTAAGCCCTTAAGGCAAAACACCAAAAATACAATGTTCTGGTTATTGGCAAATCCATAGTGAGACACACAGATGTCCCCCTCACCAGACTGTACAAGGAGAAAGTCACAGTCAGCTGCCTGTCAGATGCCAGAATCTGAAAAATCACACATGCACTCAAGTCTTTTCAACAACAACCACAATTACATCTCTGTCTTACTCCATGTTGGAATAAAAGACTTGAGATGTACCTCACTGGACTATATGAAGAGAGATATGACTGAACTCTCAGATTATGTGTCCCAGACAGGTATATCTGTAGCCCTAAGCAGCATTATACCTTCACCCAGGATGATGCCACAATACAAACAAAATAATTATCGACATCAATAATTGGCTTAGTTACTGGTGTCAATCCAAGGGGATCTAGTATTTGTCAGCCATGGGATGATAAGGTTGACAGACCAAGCTGCTTTGCCAGGGATTGTCATCTGTCACCTCTTGCCTTTTAGTTACTGGCCAAGGTACTTGCTCCCTCATAGTGCCTTTTTAGGCAATGACATAAGAACAAAATTCCTGACGTAAAAATATCCTCAAAAGACAAACTCCAGGTTATGCTGCTTAATGCTAGTAGTCTAAATCAGAAACTGCACTCAGTGGAGGCACTTCTTATGTAGGAATATGTTGATGTTTGTGCAGTCACGGAGACATGGTTTAGGCCACAGAGAGTACTACAGCCATGAAAGGCTGTAATGCCTACCAGATGGTCAGTCCACAAAATGAACATGAAAGAACCAAAGGAGGAGGTGTATCTATCTTCCTAAAAGACAAATACAAGTTAAGACTGGTTAAGTAGTACAGATCCCTAGAGTTGCTCCAAGTCCAGCTAACTGTAGAAAAGACACCCCTTTAGCTACAGGTCCACCAGCATGAACCATGAAAACCACACAGTGCCTTCCTTAACCTACCTGAGTCACTCAAAATACAAACAGACACCCTAAGCATGGTTAACTTTAACTATCATTCCATTGATTGGGATTCATATATGAGCTCAATGATGCTCGTCCTAAGATTCCTGCAGTTTGTAAACACGAATGCTGTGGAACAGTTAGTCTGCACCCCCACAAGGGGCTCAAATGTCACTGACCTAGTACTCACCAATAGAGGAGATCACTGTACTACCCCATGTGTGAGACCCACCCTGGTAAGTCATGTTCAGTGTAGCAATCATATCTGAACACCCCCCCCCCCCCAGGATCCAAAACGTTGACAAATTTCTTCAAAGCAAACTATAGCCTCCTAAGCAATGGCATAAATAGTTTCAAACCTCCGGCCACCACTGACAGTAAAGATTCCTATATGGAGGTATATACAAATGCCATGTATAAACATGTTTATAACTGAAGAATTAACAGCATTATATAGTTGGTAAGTGTGATATTTGCACCCACAACCTCTGACTAAAGTCTTATATTGTACTGTTTGTTTGTGCTACAGACTAATGCATGCATACTTGCTCTTACAGTTGAGATATGCATGCTCAGTTTGATACAACACAATAAAATATCAAAAAAGCTATCTTTAACTTTTAATGCTAAAAATAACACCCCTCTTCTGCTTCATACATACCACATGTCTCCTTCATCCTCGCCAATCCATTCCATGAGTCCTAACATTCACCTCCCTTTCCATGGCAGCTGTGGAAAAACAAAACAGAACAGACTACCATAATGAATATCAGTCTTGCCTATATTCCACTTTTAAGCCTAAGAATTCCTCTCTGTGGAATGTCCTCCATCCTATATTCCTCAATCCAAGCATGGAGGGTATCCCTCTTCCTGTGACATAAGTCACTAAAGTGATGCCTACATTGGTCACCAGTGCGGGAGATACTGGTGGCACTGGTTACAGCCCACACCAAACTATCCCAAGCCTCTCACTTATACTAGGACCCAGAATAGTCCCCCTGCAGTAGCTTGGCACCAAGGTGTTTCACTAAAAGTCCAACAAAAATCTTGGACTCCTGGACACCCCATCTCTGAGCTCTAAATTTCACACCCTCTCCATGAACGCCTGCCATGTCTACCATGAATCAAAAGCAATGGAGAATGATAGTTTCTCAACAATTCCAGTAATTGCATTTACTGAGAATGTGTACACTTGCGCACCACTTACCATTGTGCAAACATGGTGCTCAGCAGTGTGCACCCCAAAGTCCCACATTTGCATGATGGTGAGCTCTGCACCACAGTGGTAAGCAGTGAAAAATTACACAGGCAGTTGTGTATGTGTGTGAGTCAAATGTGAAGGCACACATTACAGTCCCAACAGAACCCACTACACATAAAAACAAATGCATCAGTGTCTCACTCTTTAAGCCCTTAAGGCAAAACACCTAAAAAACAATGTTCTGGTTATAGGCAACTCCATAGTGAGACACACAGATGTCCCCCTCACCAGGTTGTACAAGGAGAAAGTGGAATACATGCATTTAACCGAACCTCAGTAGTCCGACATACTAAATGTCGAAGGCAGTGGCCCAAGTATGCACAATGTCGAATTTTCAAACACTGAATCCATGAACACCGAACGCCAGCCAGGCAAATACCCACCCCCCTTCTTGATCCATGGTAGCGCTTGTTTTGGTGGTTGAGCGGTTGGAAATGTCGAATTTGGTGTTATGCTCGACATTCCAACCATTCACCAATGTGAAATTCGACATTTAGGTTTGGAAAAAGTAACGTCTGGTGTTGATGACATCAACTAAATGCATGTATTCTGGAGAAAGTCACAGTCAGCTGCCTGTCAGATGCCAGAATCTGCAAAATCACGCATGCACTCAAGTCTTTTCAACAACAACCACAGTTACATCTCTGTCTTACTCCATGTTGGAATAAAAGACTTCAGATGTACCTCACTGGACTATATGAAGAGAGATATGACTGAACTCTCAGATTATGTGTCCCAGACAGGTATATCTGTAGCCCTAAGCAGCACTATACCTTCACAGAGAGTACTACAGCCATGAAAGGCTGTAATGCCTACCAGATGGTCAGTCCACAAAATGAACATGAAAGAACCAAAGGAGGATGTGTATTCATCTTCCTAAAAGACAAATACACCTCAAGACTGGTTAAATAGTATGGCTCCCTAGAGTTACTCCAAGTCCAGCTAACTGTAGAAAAGACACCCCTCCAAGTCATTTTTAGCTACAGGTCCACCAGTATGAACCATGAAAACCGCACAGTGCCTTCCTGAACCTACCTGAGTCACTCAAAATACAGCCAGACACACTTGGCATGGTTAACTTTAACTATCATTCCATTGATTGGGATTCATATATGAGCTCAATGATGCTCGTCCTAAGATTCCTGCAGTTTGTAAACACGAATGCTGTGGAACAGTTAGTCTGCACCCCCACAAGGGGCTCAAATGTCACTGACCTGGTACTCACCAACAAGGGAGATAACTGTACTACCCCACTTTTTTCTAAGCATCACTCTTTCAAAACCATCAACAAAAAAGGCACCTCCTTCCATAATAAAGGAACATTGCCTACAATGGCCACATTTTCTCATGAAACCCTCATAAGCACCAGATGGACCCCTATCTAGTAGACTTTTAAAACAAAAATCCTTTTTATATACAATCCTTGGTGTTTCCCCCACTATCTGCCTATATTCATCATCCAGACAGAATACTCTCCAATTCCTTTTCACTATGTTAGTAAGCCCATGAAAATCAGTGTTATAGGTAAGCACCAATGATCTTTCAAAATTCCCCCTTCCCCATTTTTACAACGTGCATTAAGGCTCCCGCCTTTTAGAAGGGGAACAAAATGTCCTGTGGCCCTTTTTATACAAACTTCAGCAAGAACTTCCACCACAAACTCCTCTGGGTACCCCCTCACCATAAGCATAGATTTCAGTACCTCACACTTTTTCCTGAATTCAGCCTCATCCAAAATCATCCTTGCCAAGCGTACATATTGACCCTTAACTAAGGACATTTTTTGATGATGAGGGTGCATGCTACTATAATGGAGCAGGGTGTTAGAGTAGGTAGGCTTCCTAAAAATATTGGATTCAAAAATCTTTTCCTTAATATTCTTCCTAATGGTGACATCTAAAAAATTCACCTCACCCTGTTGAATATTACATGTGAATTTCAAAAAATTAGTAGTCTCATTAAAGTATTCACAAAAGGCATTCAGCTTATCCAAACTATCTTTCCAAAAGAAAATTAAATCATCTAGGTACCTAGCATAAAATACCCAGCAATGCCTGAAGTCAGAATTTAGAACAAAATTCATCTCTCAATGGGCCAACACAGCATTTGCAAACTAGGGAGCACAAATAGCTCCCATAGCCACAAAAATAAAGAAATTATTTTCTAACACCAATTCCATGAAACATCTAAGCATATATGCTTTATCTACATCCATCTTTGCTTAACATAAATATTCATAAAACCATATGACACCTAATTTGTGAGTAGAGGTCCTGTACATCCAAGGTGACAAACACCAATGATTCATCAAACACCACATTCCTGGTTTTCATCAAGAAATCCCATGAATCTTTAAGAATACAAATACTGTCCCTAAAGATGCCCTGTGTATGATGGTCACTATATTTTGCCAAACAGTACATTTTTGAGGCCTTAGCATCAACTATATAACATAACAGTGGATTCATTACATCTTTATGCACCTTTGGTATGTCAAAGATGTGGGTTTTGGTGGTAGGTACAGAAACATAATTAAACTCTTCCACTGTGATGACATTATTTAAGACCAGTTCATCTAAAACAAGATCAACTTTCCTGAAAGCTATGCTCACCTCATTAAGAGATACTTCATACGTGTCAGTAAACAACATAGTCACCATCTTATTAATATAGTCATGCACATACATAATAACCAAACCTCCCCCCTTATCAGGCTTCATCACTCTAAGTTGCTTATTATTCAGAATAACCTTTAACAATTCAGCCTCAGCATTGTTTAAATTTGAAGCCTGAGTCCCATAATCAGCAGTCCTCAAAAATTCTCTAAACCCAAACTCACATATCTTCTCAAACAAGGCCACCATCGGGTGCATTGGAGGAACAAACACACTTGGCCTTTTTAAACTATTATTTGACAGGGGCCCTACACAACCACTTATATTCCTAAACAATAAAGTACAATTGAGCTTCCTAATAAATGTCTTAAAATGAAGTAAAACATCACTAATATTTTCCCTTTTAGTAGGCACATCCCCCTTTCCAGCAAATCAGCCCAACCTTGATCAATATTAGTTGAGCTGTAATTATAAATCTTAAAATCAGGGTGTTCATTATAAACAATGCTTAAGGTCTGCCCCTCCAATGGTTGACATTCCCCCTCCCTCTCCCCCTGTTCCTGCCTCTTCAGTTCTGCCACAGTCCATAATATTCCCATTGTACCTGGTTACTCCAACCATTCTGGGCCGTATAGTTTTTGTTTTAAAAGTCTACTAGAAAGGGGTCCATCTGGTGCTTATGAGGGTTTCATGAGAAAATGTGGCCATTGTAGGCAATGTTCCTTTATTATGGAAGGAGGTGCCTTTTTTGTTGATGGTTTTGAAAGAGTGATGCTTAGAAAAAAGTGGTCATGTAGCAATGTGTCAGGGGTGTTGTGCATTCTATGTTGATAAAACTAAGTTAAGCTTGAGAAAGAGAATTTACTGACATGTGTATGATATTGGAAAAGGGGATGAAAGGAATGCAAAATTCACTACAAATCAATCTTAGAGATCTCACCACTGTACTGCATTAAATCAACTAAACTGGCTAGATCTGCAAAATCTCCTCACCCTGACTCAACTGCTAACTGCCCACACAGTCATATACAAGCCTGACAGCTGCCCAGCTCTATCAGACCTAGTCCAACTCTATAGTAACCTAACATCCCTTAGATCTGCTGAAAAAATATTGCTAAAAGTTAGCAAAGCCCAAAACGTTTATGGCATCTCCCTATTCTCTCATGCCATAGCCAAGCAATGGAACTCTCTTCCACAGCAATAACACACTATCATTTAAACAGACCCTTAAAGAACATTTCTCTAAACATAGGATCTGCTCCTGTACTATCCCAGGCTAAACATCTGTACCTGCAAATATTTACCCATTTTCCTCACTTTCTCAGTATCTCCTGGCTTCCTTAAATAGTTCTCCCAAAAGAATTCCAGAAGAATAGTATGAAGTATGGAGAATGGACAATGCTTGATATAGTTTGATAATTGCTTATAATTGTTCAATATTTTTAAGATGTCTAACTCTGTTACTTCCTGATTTCTTTTTTCTAACACTACAGTAATAACTTGTAATTTGTATTCCTGTGTATGTTCTACAATAATCCACTTTGGAGCTTTTCTCCCCGGGTCTCTGCTGAAAACGGGCTTCTGGCCCAGCCGGACACTACCCGGTTAACAAATGAAATAAAATAAAAAATAAATAAAAATAAACATATCTTTGTTTGTTCCACAACAGTAACTCACCTTGCTCACCCCAAAAGAACAGTCTATGCTTGTTTGTGCCATAACAGTAACTCAGCTATGTTCCCCCTCAAAAGAACAGTGTACCCTTGTATGTGCCATAACAGTAACTCACCTTTGCTCGCCCCCCTAAAAGAGCAGTCTGTGCTTGTTTTTGCCATCGAACCTGCCCTTCAGTTGTTGGCAACTTCATATCATATCATATTATTCCCAGTTAATATCCTCACACATTTTAAGGCCAATAATATAAAATGGCTTACACACTGCATGTCTCAGAGTACTGGTCAAATAACTGATAAATGACCAAGAAAAACAGAAAGTAAGACAGAGTTGTATATTTGTAAGCAATAATCATAAGAGGTTGTATGATCAGCAGGTGCACTACATACAAATATAATAAATATAAGTGTACAAATAACGGTTTACAGTTTGATATCACTGTACATTCTGTTGCAGTTGGTTGTGTGAAGAATGACTTCAATTCTTTGCTGCAAAGCTGTTTGTGTGGTAAAGAGAGATAAGGCACCCATCCAGTTTTCTGAAGGTGCATGGAGTGAGAGTTGAAATCCACACATACGTAGAAATATCTCATGTGTGCTAACCATTTTTGTCTGTATATGTTATAGATTGTTTTTTCCTTATTTCAACTATTTCTCCCTTTTTTATTCTTTTTTTTTTTGTTTGTTTTGGCCACTGTTTGTGCGATGCACCACTTAGTACAAATACAGGAACTGGAGAAAAAGTGTCAGGTTTGGCTGTGCTTATCTCATTTTTGTGAAGCGCAGAAGTGTGCAGAATGTATAACTAGACCACCCAGAAAGTAGACAGCCAAATACAGAAAACATACACATTCAATTAATGCTATTGGGCATTGCACAAACCTGGTAAGTGGCGTTGCACAATGGTTAACAGTGAGACCTTAAGAATGATTAGTAAAATAAAGAATGTCACGTAACTATTCCTGTGTCAGCAGGTATAAGTGTAGAGCTGCAGTACAGATGGTTCTGGGTTCTACTACAGGATGTGCAACTTTTTTTCAATGTTGTGACACTGCAGTTTATAGAAATGAACAGAAACATGAATAGCTCTTATTTCAACTCTATTGTGGCAACAGGTGTAAGTGTAGGACTGCCATACAAATGCTTCCGGATTCAAATAGAGCATATTCCATACACTTTTACTGTTGTTCCACTTCCCATTATAGTCACTCTCACTTATAACACTTGATATAGTGTAGATTATATTAATTATATGTATGAGGGATGAGACACTAATATTGTCTCAGTTATTTATTTATTTATTTATCTATGCATTATCACATTTATCAAATGTATGACTATGGGTATACTATGTACTATGTTCCTGTAAGTATATTTCTGCTATCTGGACTGGAATGGCCTTCACATTTGCCTAAGTCACACAAACAACTACCTGTGTAATTATTCACTGCTTGCCACTGTTGCACACTGCTTACCATCATGCAAATGTGGGTCTTGGTGGTGCACACTGCTGTGCATCGTGTTCGCAAAATGGTAAGGGGTATGCAACATTTTCAGTGTGCACACTCCCAGTAAAAGAGACAACTGGAATTGGTGGGAAAATATCATTCTCCATTGCTTTTGATCCATGGTAGACATAGCAGGCATTTATGGAGAGGGTGTGAGATTTAGGGCTCAGAGATGGGGTGTCCAGGAGTTCAAGATTTTTATTGGACTCCTAGTGAAGCATCACAGTGCCACAGTACTGCAGGGGGACTATTCTGGGTCCCAGTATAAGTCAGAGGCTTGGAATAGTTTGACCTGGGCTCCAACCAGTGCCACCAGTATCCCACACATTGGTGACCAATGTAGGCACCACTTTAGTGACCTACATCACAGGAAGAGGGATACCTTCAATGCTTGGATCAAGGAATATAGGATGGAGGACATCCCACAGATGTGCAAGTATCAACTACAGAGACTACTTGAGAGGCTTAAAAGCTGAATATAAGCAAGACTGGTATTCATAATGGTATTCTGCTCTGTTTTGTTTTCTCCACAGCTGCCATGGAAAGGGAGGTGAATATTAGGACCCATGGCAACAGACTGGCGAGAATGAGGGAAGCATGTGGTATGTATGCAGCAGAAGAGTGGTGTTATTTTAGCATTAAAAGTTAAAGATAGCTTATTTTGGTATTTTTATAGAGTTGTATCAAATTGAGCATGCATATCTCAACTGTAAAAGCAAGTATGCATACATTAGTCTGTAGCAAAAACCAAGAGTACAATATTAGACTTCAGTCAGAGGTTGTGGGTGCAAATACCACACTTCACAGCTATACAATACTGTTAATTATTCAATGATATGTAACTTAAAGGTTTAAAGTAGAAGGTCTATACCAGTGGCACACATGCCCTGCTGTAAACTGTAGTTTCTATAACGGAACATGTATAGGTGCAATATATACACATGTAAAGGAGTACTTGCTGCAACCTGTAGTATAGTGTGCATTTGTTAGGAGCTGGTAGACTTAAAAGTAAAATTTATCTGTTAGGGGGTGGTAGTCTTAAGAGTAAAGGTTAAGATAATAGAGTCAAATAATTGTGCTAATGCATTTTATATCACATATAAAGGTACTAATCTTATCTTTTTTCATCTCACCCCAACTCTTATCTCTCTTTCTTATTTTATTTATTTATTTATGTATTTATATATATTTTTGTTTTATTTTATTATATGTCATCAAAATGTGTCCATGTCATCCATGTGTACTACATCATGAAATGCTCCACAGCACAGTGGGGGTAGGCCTGCCTCACAGGATACACCTACCCCCACTCCACTGGCTATGGCACCATTGCCTAGTATGTCTGGGAGCCAACCTGGCAGCACCACCTCTGATGACCCTGTGGTACCTGCCCCCCTCAGATAGTCCTCCCCTGGAGGATAGATGAGTGGTTCCCTCTGGGAGCAGTGACAGAGGTGGTGAGTTTATTACCCACACCAAGTTGTCAGGGATGGTACGTAGGGTTGTTCACTGCACTGTTGGTGCATGCATGCCTATGCTGGCTGGAGAGGCTGCTCTCCCTCATTTTACATAGTACCAGGAAGAGAAGGAGACATCAAGCACTCCAGCCAGTTGCGGAGTGAGGTGACAGTGATGACAGTCCTGTGGGTGAGGATTAATTTTTCACTGTCACCCAGGTTGATGACCATGGGTTCTGGATGTCCCCACCCTCACCCCATCCGTGGTGTCCACCGACCTCTTGTGTCCATCACCATCCCTGTCTAGTTTTGTTTGTCGTGTCTGTCTGCAATTGCTTCCTTACCAACCAACTTAACAGACCCTGACATACCCACATCCCTTCTGCAATATTCCTCTCTCTTTCAAAATAGAAAAATGAGCATGTTTACAGTTTTTTTATTTTTCCCATGTTGAAATTAACACCTCTTGTTTAAAAAGTATGATTTTATGCGTTGTCTTTCTTATTATTATTGCATTCAACTCTAAAACATGCAATGTATTCAGTAAACAATAAAGCAACCCCCTTCCCCATGATGGGTGTTGAATCTATCCTTAATGTTTACTGTTATTTAGGAGGTTGTTTCTGTAGACATAGGAACCTCTGGCTATTTTCTCCCCTAACTCAGGTTTCCCATCGATGCCTACTTTTAAATCTCCTTCTCCCTCTCTATTTCTTTTGGTGCTTTTCTCTTCCTTTATTCCCATGTTCTCTTTCGTCCCCTCTGGTAATTGAATCCATTATTTTTTTATTATTTCCTCCCCTACTGGACTCGTCACCTTTTTTGTTATCGCTTTATTACATATTGTCACCAGTAGTCCCACATTGTTTTTTACTGCTTCTGGTATTCTCCTTTGATATCTGAGTAGAAACAGTTTGGGTGTTAATCCTATGTTCCCTAATCCTGTTCTTATTATACTATCTCTTAGAATGTGACTTATTTCCACTTTAAATTCCCTAGTACACTATCTCTTAGAATGTGACTTATTTCCTCTTTAAATTCCACTAACTTAATATGCTCCTAAAATACATCCTCCCATGTACTGTATCTGTCTGTTTTTCACATCTGCAGTATATCCCTGCCATTGCTATGAATATTCTGGCTAAGTTGCTTGATGTATAAAGATATTTATGGAGACATTTCCATGCACAAATTCTAAGTCTTCAAGCTTTTGATATATTCCTTGGGACTCTAAGGATTTCTACACGATCTTCTTCTTCCTCTGTATTTGTGGCTGTTCCTGATTCCCATGTCTTTGCTGCATTTCAGTTCTTTTTCTGTTATTGCCACAAAGTCATTTTCTCCCTAGCCTAATGAGATCTCTGGTACCTCTCTCTTCCACTCTCATCACACCTGTTTCTTTTATTAGATATAAGTCTGTTCCGCCCTGCATCCATTTTCTACCTTTGTTATTTCAGCTACTTTTTCCTTAGGTATTCCCATTCCAGTCATAGGGGGTAAATAATTTTCTTCCCTTACTTGATCTCAGATTTTTATGTCATCTCTAACTAGCAGTTGGGACTAGTATTTAATATCCTGTTGTTTTTCGTCCATCTCCACATATCATTTTTCTGCACTTTATCTGTCTTCCTTCCATCCTTCCTGCTACAGCTATTGTTCTCTCTATTCATCTTTTAATATTCTTGCACAAACTGTTTCCATCTCCTTACCTTCTGTGTCCAACAGCCTCTCTACTATATCTATTTCCTGTTCTCCCCAGCTCCTTCTTTAGTACCATTGCTTTCCAATCTGCCTCATAGTGAGTATACAACAGTCATAATGCACTTGCTATGAAGCATACCTGAAGGTTCTCCAATAGAACATGAACTTCCAAAACCACCACTCTTGATTGGTAGGGTTAGTTTCTCCCATGCCACCCTTGGCTTCTCTTCATCCCATATGAAGTCCCGCATCAGCTGCTTTACTTTCTTCAATATAGCAATTCTTGCTAAGTTCCAAAATGAATTCTTGCATATATAAATTGTGGGATAATACACATTTTCGTAGCTTGAACCTTTGATCTAAATCCAATTTTACTGTTGACCAACCTTGTATTTGTCGCTTTATCTTGTCCACTATTTTCTTATATGTCAGTTCTTCTCTTTTTTTCAACAATTTACCTAACCATGCCCCCAAATATCTCAGCTGTGTGTCCCAGAATTCATCCATCTCTCCTTCTTATTCTAGTGTTTCTCTTCTTCCTACTAAAACTGCTTTGATTTTATCCCTGTTTCTGTTTCCTCTTAACCATATATCCTGATTTTTTCCAAAACTGCCCAAGAGATCACAGATATTGGAAAGCTCCTCTTTGTGATTAAATAAAACTAAGACCACATAATCATCACATAATGTGATTTTTTTTCTCTTCTTCTTCCTATGTAAATCCTTGCTATCCTCCCTGTCTCACTTTTATGGCTATTGGTTCAATATACATAGCAAATGGGGGGGTGGTAATGGGTAACCTTACCTCATACTTGTCTGTATGCTGCTGCCCCACCCCCATAATCTTGCTCTGATCTGTACTTTGTTTCTTTGTCTGTTGTTCATTGGTAAATTCTCCTTATCATATCCATCCATTTATCTGGGAACCCTCATTTTTCCATGACTACAAGTATGTGATCCATTCTACTCTGTCAAAGGCTTTCTCTGCATCCAATGACACTAACGCTATTTCTTCCTCTCTAATCTGTGTCTCCTGCATTATCAACATGACTTTGATGAGGTAATCTGTTGCCCCCCCCCCCCCAAAAAAAAAATCTGATCATTGTGTATGGTCTTTGGGAGTATTTTTCCTAATCTATCTGACAACAATAGCACTAAGGACTTGTAGTCATGATGCACTATTAATACTGGATGGTACAAGGCTGGGACCATGAGGTCTTTATCCTTCTTCGTGTAACACATATATTGCCTCTTTCCATGAATCTGTTGGAGGGGACCCATCCATTACTTTACTGAAGAGTTTTACCCATATGTCTACTATTTCCGCTTTCTTTAATTCCCATACCTCTTTTGGTAGTCCATCTGAACTTTGGAGTTTCCCTCTGGCCATTTTACTGCAAGTTCTTTCTGTCTCATCCTTGCCTATTGGTGCAATCAGTTTTCTACTTTCTTCTTCATCCAATTTCTTGAATATTGGCCATTGCCACTCCTCTTCCTCTCCAGAATCCTGCTCCTTCAAATTGGTCCAATAATATCCATATTAATGGGGTCATGATAAAATGAAGTATTTAAGAGTATGGATTAGAAATGACTCTGTTGCAGCAGCTAAGGGTATGTGGGAAGAGACTAAACAGAAGATAATACAAAAATTGAGAAACTGGAAGTTTTGTTATAAAATATGGATACTAAGATACAAACAATTCAAATATATTTAGTCCCTTTAATCTTATACACAGGTCAGGCATATTTTTATCAACCAGTGGAGAAGCTGTGGATAGCAATTAAAAAAGAGTTGAAGGATTTTATGTGAGAAGGGAAGACAGCAAGGGTCAAGTGGGATAAGCTGATTCTTCCAATAGAACAAGGCGGACTAGGCTTACCCAATTTGAGGGATTATTTTAGAGCAACACAGTTAAGGCTCTTATACATAGCACAAGCAGAAAACTATAATTCATAGTGGAAAGGAATGATGATGATAGAGGGGGAAAGCTCAAGAAATAAGAAGAGATTGGGATTCTGGATGCAGACTCTTAAAGAGAACAACAAAAATCATACAGAATTTTGCATTCATAAAACAGCAGTGAGTATTCTAAGAACTAAACCAGCATGAGAATGGAGAAAAGAGATTCAGCCAATAGGGATGACTGTGGTTAGGGATACAGATAATAAGCAAGAGGGGGCTGGAATTTATTGGAGAAAACTGGCAAAGGAACCAAGGTATTGGGAGCAAATAACTAGAAAGGGAAAGGTAATAGAATGGGAAGAGGCTAAGAATGTATTTGTACTGCAGTTTACAGATTGCCTTCCCTACTGAGGACTGATATCAAAGTATAGGCAAAGAGAAAGAAGTAGGGGGCTTTTAAATGAAAGATCAGCACTGGTAGAGTTTTTAATTGAATCTAGAACAGAAGCTGCCATTAAAAAGGAATAATTAGTAGAGCATATAAAATATTGATGAAAAAGCGACTTGTAAACCAAAGGATGTCACCAAACGCAGCAAGTTCCCAAAAGGATGTTTTATTGAGCTCTTTCATCTCACTTGTACCAAAAGACTTCATCAGAATGAAATAAAATGTTAAAAATCACACAAAATAAAACACCAAAAATAATCACATGGTGTAAATGTGGCAATGTTTGTCTTTACGGCTTTTCCCGGTTAAGGGTCGCCACAGCGGAACTCTGGTCTGCTAATGATTGGCAGTAGATTTTTATGGTGCCGAGTTGCCAGCCTGACACCCACCCTTCAGCAAAGGCACGGCCATTCACACATGTCTTCCGGAGGCCACTCGACCACGGGGAGGACATGCAGACTCCACACAGTAGGCACTCCAGCCGAGAATCGAACAGGAGAACCTCTTGCTGTGAGGCAACAACGCTACCGCTGTACCACCGTGACATTCACTAAGCAATTAGTCAAATGCAAATAGCATTTTTAAATAGGTACTTCATTTAAGGTGTGGAATACTAAATGCAATAAGAATGTAGCCTAAGAATGCTACTTATACTGAAGGTGTCATTTAATCCAGGAAATACATGTGCATTTAACCTAATTTGCCAAAGAAGCTCTTAAAATTCAACCATGTCAGCCCAAGGCCCTCCCCTAGGATCTTTCCTAACCCCTTCAATAGCAAAAAACTGAAACTGATGACTGGGGTAATGTTCAATATGTCTATACAAGGCATTGTTTATGTTCATATTATGCATGTCCCTAACATATTCGTAAATTCTTTCTCTTAACTTGCGGACAGTTTTCCCAACGTAGAAACTTCTACAATGGGAACAGATAGCCACATAAACAATCCCACAAGAGTTGCAGTTGAATAAACCATTAGGTTTGATGTTCAAATAATTAATCCTCACCCTATCAGACTCTTATATGTGTACATTGTGTGCAAAAAACAAATTTTTTAGTGCCTACCCTGCCTTTTACCAGCCGAACCTCTTCTTTTTGTTCTAACAAGTTTTTAATAGTAAAACCTCTCCTGTATACAATTGAGGGTTTTACACCAAATTTTTCTAACAACCCCATATGTCCTAGTGCTAGTTGCCAATTCCTGATAAGAATATGAAAAACACTGTCATGGTCAACTGTGTATGTAGTCACAAAGGGGCATACATATTCTGTCCTAGGTTTGTTCTGATCGAAACCAATACTTTCAGCTACAATGTTGTCTCTAGGTTTTAGCAAGGGTAAAAACACCCCGTTGTTTCTTTTATGTATAACTTAATTTTTAACCCCTTCAATAAGCATCCTTGGATATCCTCTAGAGCAGAACATTTTGCTCAAAATATCACACTGCTTAACAAAATCATTTTCACAGGTAGTCATACGTGCAATCCTCACAAATTGTCCTTTGACTACACCTTTTTTAACATGATCTGGGTGGAAACTGTTGTAGTGGAGCAAACTATTACTGTATATGGGTTTCCTATAAAAATCCCTTGTATACTGCTGATGCTCCAAGTTCTTATGAATCTACACATCCAAATAATTAATCTTCATGAAATCATAGGTGTATGTAAATTTTAAAAAACTGGTTGTGTTGTTGATGAAGGTAATAAACTCAAAGAGGTTAGTTTCATTTCCCTCCCACACAAAAAAACAAATCATCCAAATATCGTAAATATAAACGCCAGCTGTCCTTACAACTGGATGATAATAAAAACTTCCTTTCCCACATCAACTTAATGATGTTAGCAAATATGGGAGCACAAACTGCCTGGGATTCTGGATACTGGCTAAGGTTCTTGCTGCTCCTATAGTGCCTTTTTTAGGCAAGGTTCAAATGACAAATTCACTACCGTAACAGGAACAGGCAAGCAAAAACTGAGGGTGATGCTACTCAATGCTAGAAGTCTAAATCTCAAAATGCACTCACTCAAGGCACTCCTTAAAATGGAGAACATCTATATCTGTGCAGTGACTGAGACCTGGTTCAAGGCTCCAGAGAACACCCCTGCACTACCAGGCTATAATTCATACCACACTTTTCGGCCATGTAACCTGGACCGGAACACCAAAGGTGGAGGTGTGTCGATATTCATTAAGGATATCCACACCTCCAGGCTAGTTGCTCAGCATAATGCAGCTGAGGTTATCCAAGTGCAACTAACTCTGGGCAAAACTGCAATCCAAATTGTAGCTTGCTACAGATCCCCCACCATGCTCCAGGATTCCCACTCCTCTTTTCCTGATGTACTGGAAAATATTAGGGTTCAACCAAACACCCTAATAATGGGCGATTTCAACTACCCCACCATTAACTGGGAAAACTACTCATGTACCAACTCCTTTGATCAACGCTTTCTGAAATTCATAAACTCCAATGCCCTGGATCAACTTGTCCACACCCCCACAGGGGCAACAATATCCTAGAGCTAGTCATTACCAACATGAGTGACAGGTGTTCCACTCCTGAAGTCAATGCCTCATTGGTCCGATCTGACCATAAGCTAATTACCCTAGATATCCACATCCTGCCCCCACCCCCCATTAAGGAAACCATGATAAAAAAATTCTCCAAAGCCAACTTAATACTTCTTAAGACAGAAGTGGTGAACTTCATGACACCCATGCAGATGGACAATACAGTTACAACTACTGAATCCTACACAATTGCACTTTATAAGCACTTACAAGAGTGCATGGATCATGCTATGCCAAACAGAACCAAGACGCTATCCTCCAAAAAAAGGAAGCCAATCTGGTGGTCCCCTGCCATAAACAAACTGTACAACAGAAGGAAGAAACTGTTGCAAAAGAGAGTAAAATCCCATGAGTGGAGGAGCTCCCTGGTCAGCTCAGTAAGAAGCTGTGATCCCTGATAAAATCCTCCAAAGCTAATTATGAAAACAAAATCGCCACTGATTCTAAAGACAACCACAAAGCATTCTATAGCTATGTCAAAAATCTCAATGGCAACACTCAGATCTGCTCTGAGTTACAGCACAATGGCACTAAGTATACAGACCCAACTGATATTGCCAACATCCTGGCAGATAGGTTCAGTGCTAACTTTACTCTCCCTCTTACCCCCTAAAGAGCCCATCTCTATACCGGAAGAATGCAAAGTTCCTGTAATCATGGCTGCACAGGTAAACACCACACTCTCCAAAGCCAAGAACACAGCATCCATGGGACCAGACAACATCCCAGGCTACATTCTACATGAACTACAGAATGGACTGGCACCCCACCTAAGTACCATGTTCAATCATAGCCTCACCTCAGGCTTTGTGCCTCTGAATGGCACACAGCAACGGTTATCCCACTCCACAAGGGGTGAGCCACCACAGACCCTGGGAACTACCACCTCATTAGCCTGATGAGCCTGGTCTGCAAAGCCATGGAACGTATCATCATGGAACTTATAAACAAAGACATTGGTAATCTCCAAACTCTGGACCCCACACAGTTCGGGTTTGTAAAAGGCAGATCATGTCTCCTAAACCTGATAGACTTCTTTGAAGCAGTCACCAAAGCCATAGACGAGGGTAAGGTGGTTCACACAGCCTATCTGGATCTTGCCAAGGCTTTCAACACCATCCCCCACTCTGGAATTATAGATAAACTCACTAAAATAGGTATAAATCCCTATGTCACAAGATGAGTTGCCAACTGGCTCACTGACAGAACCCACACTGTGAAAGTAGCAGACTCCAAATCCGACTTCAGACCAGTGACAAGTGGAGTACCACAGGGTTCAGTCCTGGGTCCTCTCCTGTTTGGTATCTACTTCTCTGAAGTACAGGATAACACAGAAGGTATATGACTAATGAAGTACGCAGATGACTGCAAATTAGGAGCCATAATCAAAACTCCTAATGATGTGGACATCCCACAAAAGGGCCTCACTGAGACAGATGCCTGGTGTCAAAGCCATGGCCTCAAGCTCAATGCCAAAAAGTACATTGTCATCCCCTTTGGTAAAAACTCTGTGCCCATGAACTACAACATAGTTGGTAGTATACTTAACACTGAAAGTGTGATAAGAGACCTTGGGACACAGGTGGACAGTAGTCTCTCCTTTGATAATCACATCTCCACAGTAGTCAGGAAATCCTTCTACATGGCACACCTCATCACAAAAGGTTTCTCATCCAGAAAAAAAGAGGTCATTGTTCCCCTCTATTCATCACTCATTAGACCCATTATAGAGTATAATGCCCCTTTTGGTATGAAACTCACAAGACATCTACAACAACTGGAAAGGCCACAGAAATACCTCACAAAGAGGATTACCAGTCTCAAACAGATGCCCTACGCAGACCGTCTCAAAAAACTCCAGCTTTACTCCATCACATATCGCCTACTCAGAGGTGATCTCTGTCTAAAATACAAAGCTATGTCAAACCCAGAGCTGTTGGACATGCACCACTTAAAGAAGTCCCAATCCCTTCGAGCTACACGCTCTAGGGACCTAAACCTTGTCACCACAATAAACAGAACATGCCGGAGGGATAGATTCCTGTCACATAGACTTCCCATACTCTGGAATAAACTACCTATCTATATCAAACAAAGCTCCTCATTAGTACTCTTCAAGAAAAATCTTGATGATTGGATGTGGCTCTGCTTGACAGTGGCACAGGTAAATAATTTTCTTGGGTGGCAAAAGCCAGGGTACCTTTTTGGCTGAGCTTGTATAGGCCCTAGGGCCGATAGCCTAGTACCTACCTATGAACCTATGAACCCATAGCCACCCCAGTTTTTTACAAAAAATATTGTCCTTCAAAGTATACAAAATTATTATGGAGAATTGTATCCATAAAGTTCACCATAATGTATACTTTATCATTAGAAAACTGCTTAGTGTCAAATAAAAATTCTTCAAACCACTCTAAACCTAGGGTGTGGGGTAAAACATTAAATAAATTTACCACATCAAGCATAAAAAAATGCTGTTCTTGAAAACTAAATAATTTAGTTTCTTAAGACAATGCCAAGAATCAATACAAATGTGAGTTTCTTCTTTCAAAACTGATTTTAAATGTTGATCCAAGTATTTACATAAAGAGTGTACTTTTGACCCCCTAGAACTAACTATGGGTCTCATAGTGGTGTCCCATATGTTTTTGTGAATTTTAGGGATGCTGAAAATACTAGGTACACAAGGGTACCTAGTACTTAGAAATTCAGCATCCTCAGGTTCAGGCTGTCCTTGGTCAACCATATCTTTTATCAATAAATCAATTTTATGATATGCAAGGTTGACCAAATTAAGGCTCACTTCTTCATACATTTCCCCATCGAGTAAAAACACATTCATACGGTTGATGTAGTCCTCCTTGGACATTAACACTACCCCCCCATCCTTATCAGGTTTCATAACTCTTATAGGTTCATAGGTTCATAGGTAGGTACTAGGCTATTGGCCCTAGGGCCTATACAAGCTCAGCCAAAAAGGTACCCTGGCTTTCTCCACCCAAAAACATTATTTTCCTGTGCCCCTGTCAAGCAGAACCACAGAAGTGATCCTCTCAGTGAATTTCCTATTACCCATCCAATCATTAAGATTTTTCTTGAAGAGTGCTAATGAAGAGCTCTGTTTAACATAGATAGGTAGTCTGTTCCAGAGTATGGGAAGTCTCTGGGACAGGAATCTATCCATCCAGCATGTTCTGTTTATTGTGGTGACAAGGTTTAGGTCCCTAGAGCGTGTAGTTCGAAGGGATTGGGATTTCTTTAAGTGGAGCATGTCCAACATCTCTGGGTTTGACATAGCTTTGTATGTTAGGCAGATATCGCCTCTGAGTAGGTGTATGCAATGGAGTAAAGCTGGAGTTTTTTTGAGTCGGCCTGCGTAAGGCATCTATTTGAGGCCAGTAATCCTCTTTGTGAGGTATTTCTGTGGCCTTTCCAGTTGTTGTAGATGTCTTGAGAGGTACATACCAAAAGGGGCATTGTACTCTATAATGGGGTCTAATGAGTGATGAGTCGAGGGGAACAATTACCTCTTTTTTTCTGGATGAGAAACCTTTTGTGATGAGGTGTGCCATGTAGAAGGATTTCCTGACTACTGTGGCGATGTGATTATCAAAGGAGAGACTACTGTCCACCTGTGTCCCAAGGTCTCTTATCACACTTTCTGTGTTAAGTACATTACTGCCTATGTGGTAGTTCATGGGTACAGAGTTTTTACCAAAGGGGATGACAATGCACTTTTTGGCATTAAGCTTGAGACCATGGCTTTGACACTAGGCATCTGTCTCAGTGAAGCCCTTTTGTAGGATGTCCACATCGTTAGGAGTTTCAATTATGGCTCCTAGTTTGCAGTCATCTGCGAACTTCGTTAGCCAAATACCTTCTGTGTTATCCTGTACTTCAGAGAAGTAGATACCAAACAGGAGAGACCCAGGACTGAACCCTGTGGTACTCCACTTGTCACTGGTCTGAAGTCTGATTTGGAGTCTGCTACTTTCACAGGGAGGGTTCTGTCAGTAAGCCAGGTGACAACCCATCTTGTGACATAGGGAGTTATACCTAGTTTAGTGAGTTTATCTATAATTCCAGAGTGGGGGATGGTGTTGAATGCTTTGGCAAGATCTAGCTAGGCTGTGTGAACCACCTTACCCTCATATATGGCTTTGGTGACTGCTTCAAAGAAGTCTATCAGGTTTAGGAGACACGATCTGCCTTTTACAAACCCAAACTGTGTGGGGTCCAGAGTTTGGAGACCTCCAGTGTCTTTGTTTATGAGTTCCATAATGATATGTTCCATGGCCTTGCAGACCATGTTCATCAGGCTAATGGGGCGGTAGTTCTCAGGGTCTGTTGTGCCCCCCCCCCGCGCTTTGTGGAGTGAGATAACTGTTATGGTGCGCCATTCACTGGGCACAAATCCTGAGGTGAGGCTATGATTGAACATGGTACTTAGGTAGGGTACCAGTTCATTCTCTAGTTCATTTAGAAGGCAGCCTGGAATGTTGTCAGGTCCCATGGATGCTGTGTTCTTGGCTTTGGAGAGGGAGGTTTTTACCTGTGCAGCCATGATTACAGGAACTTTGCATTCTTCCGGTATAAAGATGGGCCCTTTAGGAGGCGAGAGAGGGGTAAAATTAGCACTGAACCTATCTGCCAGGATGTTGGCAATATCAGTTGGTTCTGTATATTTAGTGTCATTGTGCTGTAACTCAGAGCATATCTGAGTGTTGCCATTGAGATTCTTGGCATAGCTATAGAATGCTTTGTGGTTGTCTTCAGAATCAGTGGTGATTTTGTTTTCATAACTAGCTTTTATGAGGGATATCAGCTTCTTACTGAGTCTGACCAGGAAGTTCCTCCAATCATGGGATTTTACTCTTTTTTGCAATAGTTTCTTTCTTCTGTTGTAGAGTTTGTTTATGGCAAAAGACCACCAGATTGGCTTCCTTTTTTGGAGGATAGCATCTTGGTTCTGTTAGGGATAGCACAATCCATGCACTCATGTAAGTGCTTATAAAGTGCATTTGTGTAGGATTCAGCAGTCGTACCTCTATTGTCCATCTGCATGGGTGTCATGAAGTTTGCCACTTCTGTCTTAAAAAGTGTGATGTTGGCTTTGGAGAAATGTTTTATGGTTGTTTTCTTAATGGGGGGGTGGGAGCGGGATGTGGATGTCTAGGATGATTAGCTTGTGGTCAGATCTGACCAACGAGGAGCTGACCTCTGGTGTGGAACACTGGTCGCCCATGTTGGTGATGACCAGGTCTAGGATATTGCTGCCCCTGGTGGGGGTGTGGATAAGTTGATCCAAGGCATTGGAATTAATGATTTCCAGAAAACGTTGAGCAAAAGAGTTGGTACACAAGTAGTTTTCCCAGTTAATGGTGGGGTAGTTGAAATCACCCATTATTAGGGTGTTGGGTTGTACCTTAATATTTTCCAGTGTATTAAAAAAAGAGGAGTGGGAATCCTGTGGCATGGTGGGGGGTATGTAGCAAGCTACAATCTGGATTGCGGTTTTGCCCAGAGTTAGTTGAACTTGGATAATCTTGGCTGCATTATGCTGAGCAACTAGCTTGGAGGTGTGGATATCCTTAATGAATATGGACACGCCTCCACCTTTAGTGTTTCGGTTTGGGTTTGGTGGCCGAAAGGTGTGGTATGAATTATAGCCTGGTAATGCAGGGGTGCTCTCTGGAGCTTTGAACCAGGTCTCTGTCACTGCACAGATGTCGATGTTCTCCATTTTAAGGAATGCCTCAAGTGAGTGCATTTTGAGGTTTATTCTTCTAGCATTGAGTAGCATTACCCTCAGATTTTGCTTGCTTGTGCCTGTTACGGTGGTGAATTTGTCATTTGAACCTTGCCTAAAAAAGGCACTATAAGGGTGGCAAGAACCTTTGCCAGTATCCAGAATCCCAAGGGTGACAGGTGCAGGCCATCTCTGGCAAAGCAGCGTGGTCCATCGGTCATGTCATCCCAAGCAGACAGATATTGGATTCCCTTAGAATGACACCAAAAGCTTAGCCAACTGTTGAAGTCAATCATTTTGTCCTTGTACTGTGGTATCATTCTGGGTGAATGTATGATGCTACTCAGGGCTAGGGTCATACCTGCCTGGGCTACAAGATCGGAGAGCTCCTGCATGTCTCTTTTCATGTAGTCCAGGGAGGTACGTCTCAGGTCATTCACACCAACATGGACAATGACAGTCATATTTGTACTTATTGTGGAGTGACCTGAGTGCGTGCATTATGCGGCGGATTCTGGCACCCGACAGGCAGCTGACAGTAACTTTCTCTTTGTTTAGCCTGGTGAGTGGAACATCAGTGTGCCTGAGTATAGAGTCACCTATGACTAGAGTGTTGGGTATGTTATGCCTTATGGGCTGCAGTTGAGTGGCACACTGAGTATGTGGGCTATGTGTCATTTGGGTTGTGTTGGGGTGTGGAAGTTGCTTGTATTCCTGCTTTGGAGGTCTTGTTTGTTTGAGCAGATTTTTACTGAGAGCCTCCATGAATATAGGTGTGTGTTTTGTGCTTCTGTGTGTGTGTTTTGGTGGTATAGGTTTTGAGGGACTATGTGATGAGTGTGGTGCAGTGCAATTGTTTACCTTCTCCTCTTGACTGTCTAGTCCAGTCTTTGGTGAAGAGAGCTTTGCTTCCAGTTTGGCTATATAACTGCATCTCTCACAGGTCGTAGGGTTGGGTGGTAGGAGGAGAGGGTTGTCTGTGTACATGAGGCAATTGCTGCATTGTCCCAAGATGGCCTGATTCATCAGGTAGACAACAGAAAACACCGGGAGCTGACCTTTAAACATGCCTGGATAGGTGCTTATTTATTAAGTACTAAAAACTGTTTTCCTCTAGACAAGTGAGGGAAGTTAAATGCTGTAGTAATTTGTAGCTTATTTAGTGATTACAACAAGTTCTGAACAAGTGCTGAGCTCAAAGAAACAGATCTGAGTGCTAAAACTAAATGCTGGCTAGTTGCAAGGGAAAATTTGATGAGCAGACTTTATGGCGCCAGGAATAGTTTATCCTTAGTTAAGTGGGGGGGGGGGGCTCAGGAGCTCACAAACAGTCCTGGACACAGCAAATCCGTATCTGAACAAGACCTGCCACAAGAAAGGTGGGAAGCAAGCTTAGAATTTTTTTTTCAGTGAAGTGGAAATGGAGAAAGCTGGAACAGAAGATTATTCAATGTTAAGAATCTGAGTGGGTTGGCCTTCAGAAATGTTCTCTTTAGATTGAATGAACTAATGACACTAGACTGGGAGGAGTGTCACAGATCAAATATACAGTATGGTTGGGCAACTGCAAAGCAACTGCAAAGCCACCAAGTATAAGAACACCACAACACTAGGGAGAGTGGGTGGGAAAAATTACAGTTCCTAGCTGTAGCCACTAAATGAAAGTTTTAAACAGATCTAGGAGCAAGCAGACTCTAGAGAATGCTTTTAACTGTAAACAGACATAGTAATGCACACTATTACAGTTCCTAGCTATAGAACACAGAAACCTCAAAAAATCAAAAATGCACAGAAAAGCTCGGATAGAGCACTCACAAACACAAAATACAACTCTCAGTATGAAAAAGTAGTTTACAGTTAAGTAATTCAGTAAACATGCAATTAGAGTAATGAAACCGTATCTAGCAATGAAAAATACAGTTAAAACAGTATAAAACAGTACATAAATGCAGTGAAACAATAAAAAAAGCTTTATAACAGTGCAAAATGTAGCAGGTCAACTGTATAGCACAATTAAAGTGTTCCAGAAGTGCAGTTCAGTGAAATAAGTATAAGAAATAACTTATCCTGCTCTTGGAATCTTAAGGAAATTTCGCTTCATTTCAGTAATGAAATACAATCCACAGCCTGGTAAGTTTTGTCTCTACAGAATTCGAGTAGCAACTCCCTTTCTTCTGTAGTAAGGTTGCCAATAGTATCTGTCTTAGTGGCACTACATAGGTTTCTAAAGTCAAATTCACACATTTTATCCAATGGTGTTAAGCAACTAGCCACAGGGGGGTTAAATAAACTTTTTTTCCTAAGTAGGCTACTGGGCCTATTCTGTGCCCTGTCATCAAAAAACAGCTTGAAACTAAGATTTCTAATAAATAATTTTAAATCAGTAACCAACTCTGTAACTTTAGAATGACTGTTGGGTACAAAATTGAACCCTTTACTGAACAGTTTGGCTACATTTATGTTAACCATTTGAGACGAAAAATTATATACCCAAAAGTCATCTTTGAAGTTATACACAACATTGGAGTAAGCAATGTCCATGTTGTAAGCCTCAAAAGAAGCTTCACTCACAGTCGTTATCTCCTGTTCCTCCTTGTCAATCGTTTGTACACAACAATTAGGGTGACAATTGTCCATAATATGTGCTTCAAAAGAAGCTTCACTCATTGTAAGTTTCTCAAGTTCCATCACCTCTTCATATGTTACTGGCACGTAAGAATTCCCTTTAAAGTTATAAACAGCATTCAAATGAACAATGTCCGTGTCCAAAGTTTCAAAAGAAACTTCACTCACAGTTAATATCTCCTGTTCCACCCCCTCTTCATTTGTTGATTGGGATGGTAGTTTGAATTGTTGTAATTCGTCCATGGACGAAAGTTCTGTTGCTCTCTGTAATTCACCGAGCGGCCCTGGCTCTGAATTCTTTCTGACCTCGGCTGGTCCTGCTCTAAAGGGGTGCGGTTACTAGGATTATTTGAAGATTCATCGTCCAATGTTTCAGCCCTCTTGTTAGCTTCTACATCATCTGGGCGTGTCCCAGCTGAAGAGGGAGGTTTGGGATAGGCAAAGCCTTCACAATAGGCTTTCAAGTCCCTATGGCATTTATTTTCTTTTCTTTTTTTAATTTCTTTAACGGTATTGTCAATATTTAAAAATATCTCATTATACTGGTAAGCAGACCTCTCAAAAAGGTCGTCATTGATTTTTTTGTCCATCTCCTCAAGATCTTGCTGTAGACCATCAATGGTGGTAGTATTATGTTTAACAAGAACTTCCATAAGTTCACAGCCCTGTTTATTAAACAAGGCTATGAGTTCACGATGTAACACAGAATCCAGTACCAACCCATTCAGGTATTTCTATGACCTTAGTCCCTTTGATACCATTTGTGATTTTATGCAAGACATGAAATATAAATGTTCCATTTGTAACTTCCTACATTTGAGCAATTTCTGTTCAAGCAACTGTAAAGTCTCCTTGAGAGTGTATGCCTCATTGGCAACAGTAGTGTTAAAATTAAAGTCTCTGTTAAACCACGCTTGAAAGTTAACTGACTGTCTCACAGAGTCATTAAAATTAGAAGCACTTACTGAGTTGTTACCAGAAAAAGGCACACCATTCCCCACAACATTGCAGTGCTTAGAAGAAGTACTCAAACCACGTGAAGTGCTTCTTTGGCCATTAGCATCTACTGCTTCCAGAGAAAGTTGCTAAATGAGTTGTGTCAACAACCCAATATTCTCCACTGGATCCTCCCCAAGGGTAACAGTCTGCGCTAGGGCTTCCATCAGGTTCCAAGGCACAGGAAACAAACCAAGAACCACAAAAATCAGCAAACAAAGATGAAAAAGTGACTAGTAAACCAAAGGATGTCACCAAAAACAGCAAGTTCCCAAAAGGATATTTTATTGAGCGCTTTTGTCTCACTTGTAACAAAAGACTTCATCAAAATGAAATAAAATGTTAAAATCACACAATATAAAACACTGAAAATAATCACATGGTGTAAATGCACCAATAATACTATAAAATTCATTAAACAATTAGTCAAATGCAAACAGCAACTTTAAATAGCTACTTAATTTAAGGTGTGGAATACTAAATGCAATAAGAATGTAGCCTAAGAAGGCTACTTATACTAAAGGTGTCATTTAATCCAGGAAATACATGTGCATTTAACCTAATTTGCCAAAGAAGCTCTTGAAATAAGAGAAAGACTTTACAAACATGTTAGGGACATACATAATATGAACATAAGCAATGCCGTGCATAGACATATTGAACGTTGCCCCAGTCATCAGTTTTGTTTTTTTGCTATGGAACAGGTTAGGAAAGATCCACGGGAGGGCCTTGGGCTGACATGGTTGAATTCCAAGAGCTTCTCCTTATCACAATCTCTCTAAACATTCTGGTGCTGATATGGTTTAAGGAATTAGGAGTTGCACATTTTGATAATTTTACTTGGTCAGTATTCCTGTTTGGTCATCACCTTCCCAGTATCTATGGCTTTTGTCCTGTATGTCTCCTTTATGCTGTTTTAATGTGATTTTTCCTTGTTTTATTTAATTAAATCCTAGCCCCCCTGCTTGGTGTTCCCTAATATAAGCATTTCAAATAGTTTTATTGTACAGTAGCCTCGTACTAGCCAGATAACGGTGCATTCCTACTTCCTCTGTACATCCCCACATTCTACTCTAGAATGTCTAAAAAACTCAACCCTTGTTTACCTCCCCATGTATTCCAAAACATTTGATGTCACATTTTATATAAACATTGCTTTTATTATTAATTAAACATTGATTAATTTTCTCTGATTTCACAGATTCAGTCATTTTGAAAATTTTAAATAGTGCTGCAGCCCCTGTTATTTCCCACAGGCAGAATCAGGAGCACAGCTTCGATGAGATGAAGGGGGTAGCTGCCTCAGGCATAAAGTGCTGCAGGGTGTGACTTACTGATCCCAATTGCTCTTTAATGCATGCCAGCTTTTAAAAGCCAATATTGCATTTGCAGTCAAACTTGAACTCTGTAGTACTCCATGTGTGGTCTAAAGTATAGCAATTGCATGCTGCATTGTAGAAAGCAGTTTGTGGCAGTTTAAAAGTAAAAAAAATGTAAATGAAACCTGAATGCTGTAGCAGTCTGCATGTGGTATAAACTGTAGCAACTGCTTGCAACAAATGTGATAATCACTTTGCTACAGTTTAAATGGGGGGATAAAAAAAAATATATATATATATATATATATATATATATATATTTTTTTTTTTTTTTTTTTTTTTTTTTAATTAAAATTACAAAAAGGAGAACTGATTGACTGGGGCGGAGGGGGGTCTTGTAGAAGGAGAGGACTTTTGTTTTTCACTCTTCACTTGAAGAGCTAAGAGGAATGGTTACAGTCTGCAGAAAGTCAGGCAGTTGAAGAACTTTGAAGTACTGGCACAAGGCACCGAAAGAGCAAGATACACTTCTGGGTAGAATGAGCCTACCTCCATTGCAGGACCAGTTCACACTCAACCTCTTGCATTAGAGCTCCACCTTCTCTATCCATGCACGAAAAGAAATCTATACATTGTGGAGGTAAAAATAAGTTGCCCTTTCCTTAGTGCATGTTCCCAATATTTAACTCAATCCCAAAGAGGTCCAATAAGCAGGACATCAACATAAATGTCTTTGTTAAAGTTCTGTACATTCTAAAACATTTGCAGTTTTGAGACAGGATATCATTCTCATCCACATCCTGATTTGTTTCCTCTTCCATTCTTTTCCTCAAAATACTCAGGTCAGTTCCTCCTTCACTCTCGCTGATGTTGTTCAATCAGCCTGTCACCTATCCTAGAGCCTATGTCTTTTCTCTCAGTCTTTCCTGTTTCTTAAGCCAGTGGAAATATCCTGTCTCCCTATCCACAGAATTATCTAGTGACTCTTCTGTTTCAATCTGTTCTCTGGATTTTTCAGAACCCTTCAAAGCTGAATGTCTTCTGAGATTCATAGGCTTCTTTAGTAATTTAAGAACATCCTTGGCTTAAGTAAAAGTTTTTTTTGGCTCTGTAAGAACGTTCTGGAAATTGCCAGGTAAATCAGTCTCCACATTATGCCCTTTTCTTTGCATGATTTTATCACAGGTACTAAGCTATTTGTTTTCCCTCAAGTCTCAAATGAGACGTCCTGGCCAATATAGATGCAGCTTTCCCCATCTCAGTCTTTTGCCTGATTGCCAAACTTCTGCCAAAATCCTCTCTCTTAGAGCATAAATCTGAAATCTTATTATTACCATTTGCATCTTCCTTCTCTCCTCATTACCTGCATGTCATGTGGTCCTGTCTGCTCTTTCTGTGTGAGGGGTTCCAGTATAAGAGTCCACTGCACAATTAGGCCTTCTACTGCATTACAATAGTCCTTCCAGTTATGTTTTTCAATAACTTCCATTATGTTGATATTTTCCACTTGGCTCTGTCCTCTGCATCTACTACTTTAGGTTCTAAGCACTTGAGTATTACCTCCACACCCTCTGCTCATGCCTTTATCTTTTCATTCTCTGAAATAATGTTCATTTTAAGATTTCAGTTACTTCTTCCGTTCTTTGTTCCTGCTTCAGCAGGTTTTCTTGCAGTGAATTCTTCATTTCTTTTATTTCTAGCCACATGCTCTCGAAGGTTACTTTTCTGATGCTTTGTTGTAATGGTTCTGTCATCTGTTTTCTACCCTTTTCCTTTCCTTACAGAAGCTCCCCTCCTACTTTTCATTAACATCCACTTTCTTAAGCCCTTCTAGTTCCCTTTTTTGAATCGTCTCCTAAAGGCACTTCTATATTTTTCTCTCAATTAACTTACTTTCTGTATGGAGCTCCAGAGTTCTGCTGTCATTCAGAGCAATGCCATACCAAAAATCCTAAAATATGCATTTTCGCTGAACAGAAATATGTAAATTATCAATGCCAACAACCACCCTTATTACTGTTTTTAAAGTGAAATTCTATACAGTGAAATCTGGAAATGTACCAAAAGCAATGCAACAAGAATGACTGTCAGACTATAAAGAAATAAGTTGTGCTCAGGGTTTAATTTCAAATCTGACAAAATATAGACAACTAAATCAGTCAACTAAAATGATAAATGCTAGAAAGGATACTTGAATGATCTCTGAGAACAGTAATGTACAAAGAAAGAGAAACTGAAATAATGTACTTATGTACTTCTATGAATGTCATCACAAATAGAAGTAGTAGTAGTAGTGGCTGGAGGAAGAATATATTGCTATCTCATTTGCAATGCATACCATAACAACAGTCATTACCAGAATGTCCATGTAGTTGACTGGGAATTGAATAGTTCCAATTCAAAGATGCCATCTCACCTGTGTTGTTGATTAATATTTCAAGTTACCTGAAATAATAACACTTAGAAGAACAGTAAGTACAAATGTGATTAATTCATCAAAGTCTATACACTTTGACAAAGGATACCTAATTTTGTCATATTTGCCACTGGTTTATAATAAAAAAGTCAAATATTCAGAAGTTTTGTAGGCAAGTGTGAATTCAAATGCATAACATCCAGACCACACACTTTGTTATCTAAGGACAAGTGAGATGATTGCAAAAGCAGTAGAAGCCCTCATGAAAAAGCTACTAGGAATCTAATCCTTGTACTTTTGAAATATAAGAATACTCATTACTGAGACCCATTTTCTCACCAACTCATTTGTTAATACACAAAAGGATAAAAAGCAGATTAGCTACTTCATCTGCATTACTAATGCCAAAAATCAATACAGAGCACCATGAAAGGCGACAGATACACTACAGACCACCAAAGGTAAAGTAAGACTACAAAAGCCTCAGAAAAGTTGACAGCCTAAAGCTGAAGTAGTTGGTTAAACATCCAAACCAACATCCTGTTTTGTTAGAGGGGAAGATGCAAAGCTGTATATCATGTACAAGGCATCAAAGTAGAAATTCAAATAATAGCAATCAAAGTGTCACAGCAAGTCCTACTGTATGAAAATAGAGACTGTGATAACTGCAATATCAATGAGCTGCTAGACAGGCTTCTAATCTATTTTATCACCTTTTTTGAATTATCACTTAAGACAAAGGCAAACATACATTTATATAAAAGAAAACAAACCACATTAACATATTCCCAGGTGCAAACATTATATATCACATATATTATTTTTTGTATAATTATCATCAATTCAACATTACATAAATTGATCAATTCCCACATTCCTTTAGACCTCATTCCTCCTCCAAAACAGTATTCTGTATGCATTCTTCCCACAATTTACATTTTTTATGTAATTTGCTCCTACCCTTTTCTAAAGATCCCACTTCCATTTTTTTATCTCTGCTACAATATTCAGTACTTCAAATACAGTTGGTTTAGACTTTCATTTCCATTTTTTTTGTAATTACTTTTTTGGCAGCCACCAGAACTAAACGTAACAAGGCCTTATTATTTCTACGTGAATCAGATTCTGTAGCCTAGCTCAAAAAAGTCATTTCCTTAGTTACACCTATTTGCTCACCCAATATTTCTGGCAAAGTACTCTGTAGAGAATTTTTAAAGTTTGCCAACATATTATACTCACAAAATGTATGTTTTCTGTTACCTGTTTCTTCCCCATCGCACTGCCAACATTTACTATCTACCTGAGTAAAAAATCTTCGGAGCCTGCTTGGGATATAAAAATGCCTATTCAAATATTTCCAAGCAAAAATGCTAAATCTTCTAGAGTTTTTTTGCACATTTGGGAGCCATATATATGTCCTCCCATTGTTTCCTTATGAGTTTCTCATCCAGTTTGTCTTCCCAATCTTTTCTAACCTCATCTTACTGATTCCTATAGTTTTGTAATATTTCATATGCCCTACTAATTATCCATTTTTTAACAGCAGCTTCTGTTCTAGATTCAGATAAAAACTCTGCTAGTGCTGGTCTTTTCGCTTAGGATCCCCCTATTTTTTTCAATTTGCCTGTACTCTGATATCAATTCCTGATAGGGAAGGCAGTCTCACACCTACCATCCATATGAATTATTGGCCTCTTCCCATTCAATTACTTTTCCTTCTCAGATTATTTGCTCCTAATACATTGGTTCTTTTGCCAGTTTACTCCAATAAATTCTTGCCTATTGTCTGTATCCCTAATTGAAGTCTTTCTCCATTCCCATGTTGGCTTAGTTCTTAGAATACTTTCTGATACTTTATGAAAATAATATTCTGTATGGTTATTGTTATTCCCTTTAAGGATCTGAATCCAAAATCCCACTCTCTCCTTGTTTCTTGAGCTTCCCTCCATTTCGTCATAATCCCTTTCCACTTTGAATTATAGGTTTCTGCTTGTGTTATGTATAGGAGCCAACTGTGTAGCTCTGAAATGCCCCTTACAATTGGGTAATCCCAAACCATCTTACTGAATTGGAAGGCTCAGCTTATCCCACTTGATTCTTGCTGTTTTCCCCTCCCAGATTAAATCTTGTAGCTCTTAATTGCTATCTACAACTTTTCCTCTGGTTAATAAAAATATGCCTGACCTGTGTGCTTTGAAGTTATTATCCAAAACATGGTTGCTTTATTATCTTTCTAAACTCTTGCATATTATCCATATTCTCCTTTTTTTCTCTTCAGCACTCTGCAGCTGGGCCGCTTCTTGTTCTGTGAGACTCTCCTTATTCCCAATACCTTTGTCGTCTACTCTAAATAATTCTTGTTACTTCTTAACAATATCGCTTTTTCTTTCATTTCTACCTTATTTTTAAACTCCACTTTCCATTCATTAACTATAATTTCTGAAGAAATGTCTATCTTCCCTAACTCACTCAAGCTTATAATGCCCTTTTTGTATACTTCCAATTCACACCAATACCTCATTATGGCATCCAGAAATGTTTAGGGTCTAGCTTCCTTAATTAAGTGACTTACAAGCTAATAATAGGTAGCATTAGAAAGGACAAGGAGTTATTAACAAAATTACACCAATATTTTTAGTCTATGATATCCTGCAGTGGATAAATTAATCTTTGGCACTTGTATTTACAAGTGTATGTTCATACTTTCATAACTGTAATTCCTACATTTTATTGAGGTATATACTGTGAAACACCAAAGTGGGAGACAGGACAAGTCACTGGAAATGCTGGTTTATATCCCACTATAACAGAAATATTGCTAGTTATTTGTTAGTAATTAAAAAATAAGCAATATTTATTTTTATTTTTTTATTTTATTTTATTTATTTATTGGTATTTGATTACTGGGAAAGTCCAATTGGGTAGAAGCCCATTTTCTGCAGATGCCTAGGGAGAAAAGCTTCAAATTATTGCAAAACATTTTAAGAACAGTAATTTTACAATCTTCAAACATAAAAACATCTGCAGTTTAAATAATTATATCAAATTTGACATAATATAAAAACATTCGTTAAGAATTGATACAAGGTATGTGACGATCATTTAATATTTAAGAAAATTTTGACAGTTTGTAGAGAAATTAAAGGTAAGTTTGTCTAATACAAATAGGAATTGCAATATGAAGTGAGGGAAAACAGGTTTATGGTATATTTAAAGAGAAAGCCAGAGAAGAGAATTAGATAGCAGTAAGGAAGTAAGTGAAGAAGGGAGAATAAGGAGGTATAAGGAATGAAAAGATATTAGTTCACCTTTAGGCATATAGATTATTTTGGTTTTGAGCAAGAACAGAGTCAGATTTTAGCTAGGAAGTCTTTCAGAGTGGTTTTGAAAGATGGGAGGGTGGGTATAGACCTGATGGATACAGGCAAGGAGTTACAGATCTTAGCATCCTTGTACTAGTATAGACTGTACCCAGCTGATTTGCTATATTTATTGGCAGACAGGAGTTTTTGGTCACTGGATCACAATGACCGATTGTGAGCATAGTTGTGTATAATGTTTTTTAGTGCTGGACAGACAGACAGATGGATGCTGGATAATTCTATAAGTGGTAAGAAGTTGTGTATATGTAAGTTGATGTGGCAGTTATAACCAATTTAGGCTTTTCAGTGTTATACAGTGGTGGGTTCTGAATGGTGTATGTGCTGCAAATTTAGCAACATTGTTATAGCATTGTTCGAGTTTAAATTGTTGTGAAGCCTGGAGGTTAGTAAGGATGGGAGCACCATAAAGAAGAGTGGGGAGGAGAAAAATAGTGCAAGTATAGTTTTAGTTGCATGGGTGAGAAAGTTTTTGACTCTGTAAATCATCCCTTTTTTATTAGATTTTCGTATGCAGTTTTGTATATACAGATCGAATGTAAGATTATTGTCCACTATCACCCCTAATAGTTTGCTATGAGAAGTGACTTTAATGGTTGTATTATGAAGAGAGAGGACTTTAAATTTAGTTTGTTCATAACAGAAGGATTTAGGGGAAAAAGTAGTGGTTTGGTCTTCATTGGGTTGAGCATGAGTTGTGAGCTACAAAGCCATGTTTCATTGGCTGCTAAAGCTTTCTGAGTAATTTTTTGGAGGTGTGCCACATTGTCAGATGTGCAAATGAGAATGGAATCATCTGTGTACTGTATTAGGGTTGCCTGTTGTGTGGAAGTATAGAGAGTGTTGGTGAAAATGTTAAAGGGGGGTACCAAAGATAGACCCTTGTGGTACACCTGTGGTGACTGGGAGGTAAGGAAAGAGCATACAGTGCCATTTTACTGACTGATATCTATTGGACAGGTAGCTTTTGAACCACAGAAGGGTGGGCTGAGAGAGACCTAGTGAGAACAGTTGAAGAAGAAGTTTACTATGACAAACTAAGTCAAAGGCTTTAGACAAGTCTAGAAATAAGGAAGAGATTAATTTGCCATTATCTCTAGCTTTATTGACAGTATCTATATAGGTTAGAAGGGAAGTGCTAGTACTACAGGAATGTGTAGGTGACAGGAGTTCTTTTTGCAGGTGTTAGTCTAGCAATTGTGTTTGAATACATTTTTCAAGTATTTATGTGCTTAATACTTCAAAAAATAAGTGACTTACAAACTGTTGCATAACATTAGATGAAACCTTAGCTGTTGTTGAAGAAAACTGCCTTTCATATTTGCACTGCAAGTTGCATATCTTGAGAAATAACCAGTATTATTTGTATTGCTAATTAGACAATTAAATGTGTTCATATTTCTGTAAATATCTCCATAAATATGTACTTATAGAGGAATTTCTTATTGCCATGTGGAAGTTTATGCATGCATAACAGAAGCACGTTCTAACAATATATGTTTTGGTTGTATGGTTTTCAAGATATGAGCATTTGTTTGTGAAGGTTTAGAAAAATATAATTTGGGGGTTGTGGGCATTATAATGTATTATGGTATTTATGGAAAAGACTACGACTGCACTGACTATCATCACTGTAAAGAAAATTACTTTGCTATTTGTAAAGTCTTAATAGCTTTTTTGTTAAAAATATTTGCATTTGTTATCTTATGCTTTTTAAGTTCATGTTTCAGAAAAATGGTCTGGAATGCAAGATGTGTATAGGCTGATGGAAGTGTGACATTCCACACCAAATAGGTGCTAATCAGCAAATAACTCCCAAATAATTTCCACTTCCCAATCCTTAAATTCTTTTCTTATAACAGGTAGGTGGGGAAACAGCAGTTTCTCATTTTTACTTCATTACCCTGCATTTTTATCTTAGTTGTTACTCACAATGATCTGATTATTTGATGTGTGAAGAAGCTTTCAACTAAATGCACATGTTCCTGTGAGATATATTTTTGTCCAGTCTAGTCCAGTTATTGCATTTTGCACATCTTCCATACCAAATGTTTTCATAATTTTTTTCAGAAATCTACCCTCTTTTGTTATATTTTCCTTTCTAGGTCCACCTGATACATCCTCCCTGCTGCAAATCAAATTCCACTCCCCACCTATAAGTAATATTCTACACTTAAAGCTAATTAATCCTCCCCACAATTTCTTAAGATCCATAATAGATTTGGGTGGACTATAAATACATGTCAACATAATCTTCTTGCCTTTCCAGTAGCCCCTTATTACCCTAAATCTACTATTATTACCTTTTCCCTCCACTCCTATCACTATTGGAACTCCTCTGTCAGTTAGCATAAATACTCCCCATTTCCTTTGTCCCTGACACTTTGCTAAATATCCATCCTGAGATCATTTCTTTTTCAAATTGACATGCCCACTTCCTTACAAATGTGTTTCATATAGCATTGCTATTTGAACTCTGCATTTCTTAATATAATTAAATATTTTTTCTTTTCTCTATACCTGTAAGGCCATTCACATTCCAAGATAATAATGAAAGTTTTGCCATTATGATAAGACAGTATTGTTCCCACCTATTATATATGACAGCTTTTTAAATGTCTTTTTCCAGATTTTTTGTTACATACATACATTAATGTTTGGCAGTTTGAGCTTTTATATGTTTACTTCTTGCCATCTCTCTTTGAACCACTGTCACATTTTATAAGAATTTTTGTTTTAATGAAAATCCTCAAACAAACAAAAAAAACCACCACAGAACATTCCCATAATATTAACTTCAAACAAACATACAAAAGTATGTATACCTTCAAATAATGAAATTTTAACACTCCCGATAGGAACAATTATCCCAAATCGAAGCAGCGCAGACAGACATTACCTAACCTAAAATTAAGCTTATCCATGCTACAATACATGATATAGCTTGTGCTCCTACTTATACTAATTGCTGTCTGTTCTTGCATTATCTTTAGTCCCCTGTCAGATGTGAAAAACAACTTGTATGCTTTCAGAAGACATTAACTTTTAGTCTGCTATGGCTGTTATTGCTTGACCATGTAGTCAACTTGTCTCCATGGAAACATAAGAACAAAATGTACAGGTGCTCTCAGTTGCAGACTTCTCAACTCATACTAAACATTTATTTGCTAAAGCAAAACTTTTCATTACATTCAGTGTTATCTTATTTAATTGCTTATACTAAAGTCTTTTTATAAGATTAAGCCAAGGACATAATCCAAACATTCATGTATGAAAAAGTAAGACTTATAAACTACCTATCTTATGATCTGTGCACTTTTACATCCCATAACTCACATCAACAACCTAAGATTAAAGCCCATAACTTTAACATGCTTTTGTCCAGCCTTTCTTTCATTTTACATTGTAATGCTTACATTTCTTAAAACTAAAAAGAAAAAAAAGTGGCCATTTATTTTAATATCTTCATCACATAAAACAATAGATGAAATGCTTTACAAAATAATGTGCATTTTATATCATGAAAGGTTTTAAATGAATACTAAGAACAAAAATGGTTGTACTTACAGTTAACTTTTTCTTTTCCCTTTCCTTTAGCATCTTTCCAAACATTAATGACATGAAGTGGGTCATATGCTTTTTAATCACCCCACAAGTTTAACAAAGTCAACAAAAGTTCAATCTTTCCAGTTTTTCTAGTACAATCATATTTCTCAAATGTGACTGATGCTCTATAATCTCACATTTATTCACTAATGTCAGTGATGTTATCTTCCTGTTCATCTCCATCTCCCAACTCCAGATTCCAGTTCACTTCCAAGGTACTCCCAGTTCTTCTGACCAATTCCTGTGCTTTTCACTGTCTCACAAAAATTTTCCTTTGGAACTGTGGAAAAGGTTTCACTGGCAAAGTATTTCCATGTATTTTATTATCAGATGAATGAGAAAAAGAATCTTCCTTTTAATGGCTCACTTTTTGCTAGACAAACTTTTATATTTCCTCCTTACCCTTTTCTGGATCAAAAATGACTTTAAACCTCCAGGAAAAATATTCTGAAGATATCTAGATACAGAAGCTTAAGTTTCACATATTCATCTCACCATTCCCTGATTGCTGGGATAACTTTGCTTCTGTTTTGCCTGGTGTACAGTGAATAATCATTTCCCATAAATACTCTACTGTCTCCAGTTTTTACTACTTTGCTCATAGGTTTGTCAGGATATACTCTTTCTGCTGGTATGACTGTATCTTTATTAATGCAGACCGTGGCTGTTTTCTCATGGCCAGGTTTGGAACATACACACAATGTGCTCTTTCAATTAGCAAATATGGTTGTGGGATACCAGTACAGTTGCTTATTTGTGCTTTCATAAAATTAATATAGTCTGTTCCTTCCAGTTTCTCTGGTACAGCAGAAACTCTCAGGTTTTCCTTGCATGCTCTGTCCACAAACTACAATTTTCTGAAACATCTTTTCTTGAGCAGTATCATAATCGGCCAACAGTTTCTCCATTTCTACCTCTGATTTTTGCAGTTTTATCAGATCTGTAGTGAGAGTACAGAACAGGTGGAGGACATCCTGGATAGATGGAGATATGCTCTGGAGAGAAGAGGAATAAAGGTCAGCAGGACTAAGACAGAATATATGCGTGTGAATGAGAGGGAGGCTAGAGGAATGGTGAGGATGCAAGGAGTATAGGTGGCAAAGGTGGATGAGTTTAAATACTTGGGATCAATAGTTCAGAGTAATGGTGAGTGTGGAAGAGAAGTGAAGAAGGGAGTACAGGCAGTATGGAATGGGTGAAGAAGAGTGTCAGGAGTGATTTGTGACAGACGAGTACCAGTAAAAGTGAAAGGGAAGGTCTACAAGAGGGTAGTGAGACCAGCTATGTTATATGGGTTGGAGACAGTGACATTGACAAAAAGGCAGGAGTTTGAGCTGGATGTGGCAGAGTTAAAGATGTTAAGATTTGCACTGGGTGTGACGAGGGTGGACAGGATTAGGGATAAGTATATTAGAGGGTCAGCCCAGGTTGGAAGGTTTGGAAACAAAGCCAGAGAGGTAAGATTACATTGGTTTGGACATGTGATGAGGAGGGATGCTGAGTATATTGGGAAAATAGGCTAAGGATGAAGCTACCAGGTAAAAGGAAAAGAGGAAGGCCTAAGATAAGGTTTATGGATGTGGTGAGAGAGGACATGCAGGTGGTTGGTGTGACAGAGCATGATGCAGAGGACAGAAAGAAATGGAAACAGATGATCCGCTGTGGTGACCCCTAACGGGAGCAACCGAAAGAGGATGATGATGATCAGTTCATCTGTATAGCTGTTTAAAGCTTCTTCCAATTTACTCTTCTTTTATTTGATTTAATATACTCCTGCGATCCTGCGATGTTTCATTTATTTTCATCAGCTCAAAACAAATTTGATTTATTTTTTTCTCTAAATTACTGGAAGCCATCTCTTGTACCAAAACTGGAGCATGGACTGAATTTTGCTGAACAGCTGCAGGATTTTTCCCAATGCTTTCTCTTCACTGTTTCTAGTTGATTTTCCTTCAGGATATCTAAGTTTCTTCTTTGCTGTCATCCAGGCAGTGTACTTACCAGCCAGTAACTACATTTTACTAAAACTTATCAGAATTAGCCCTTATCTCTCAGTTGTTTCTTTTTTCATACTGGGAAAGTTGCAGTTCATAGGTTCATAGGCTGATACTGGGCTATCTGCCCTATGGCATTTATAACCCTAGCCAAAGTGTGTTTGGCTTTTGCCACCCTTTTAGATTAGTTGACTGTGCCTCTGTATAGTAGGTCACAGAAGATAGCCCTTTTAAGGTTAGTTTACTGTGCCTCTGTCTAGTAGGGACACAGAAGAGATCCCAGGGGTAAACCTATGATTTCCTATCCACTCGTCAAGATTTCTCTTGAAGAAGGTCATTGAGGGGCTCTGCCTAACATGGATTGGTATTTTGTTCCAGAGTGAGGGGAGCCTCTGGGATATGAATCTGTCCCTCCAGCATGTCCTATTTATTTCTGTGCTGAGGTTTAAGTCCCTGGAGCGTGTAGCTCTAAGGGATTTGGATTTCCTGAGGTGGAGCATGTCCATTAATTCTGGTTTGGACATGGCTTTATACGTCAGGCACAGAATGTCTCTGAGTAGGCGGTAAGCAACTGAGTAGAGCTGGAGTTTCTTTAGCCTAACTGCGTAGGGCATCTGTTTGAGTCCATTGATCATCTTGGCGAGGTACTTTTGGGGTCTTTCCAGTTGCTACAGGTGTCGGGTAAGGTACATCCCAAATGGGGCACTGTATTCAATTATGGGCCTGATGAGTGATGAGTAGAGGGGCACAATGACCTCTCTTGATCTAGATGTGAACCCTTTTGTGATAAGGTGGGCTATATAGAAGGTCTTTCTAACCACTTTGGCAATGTGATTGTCAAAGGAGAGATTGCTATCTACTTGGGTCCCCAAATCCCTAATTACTTCTTCCGTACTTAATGGATTACCACCTATGTGGAAATTTGTGGGCACTTTGTTTTTTCCAAAGGGGATGACTATGCACTTTTTGGCATTTAGCTTTAGGCCATGGCTCTGGCACCAGTTATCCGTCTCTGTGAGACCCTTTTGGAGGATGCTTGTGTCAGTCAGCAAGTCGATTATGGCACCCAGTTTGCAGCCATCTGCGAACTTGGTCAGCCATAGTCCTCCTGTGTTAGCCTGTACCTCAGAATAATATATACCAAACAAGAGAGGTCCCAGGACTGAGCCTTGTGGGACGCCACTTGTAACTGGTTTAGAGTCTGACATGGCACCTGCAATTTTGACCATGTGGGTTCTATCCCTGAGCCAGTTTGCAACCTATCTTGTGCCATAGGGGTTGATATTTAAGCTGGTGAGCTTATTTATGATGCCCGAGTGGAGTATTGTGTCGAAGGTTTTTGCGAGGTCTAGGTAGGCTGTGTGGACTACCTTCCCTTCATCTATGGCCTTGGTGACTGTTTCAAAGAAGTTGACCAGGTTCAAGAGACAAGCTCTGCCCTTAACAAAGCCGAATTGGGTAGGATCCAGTGTTTGGAGGTTTCCAATGTCTTTGTTTATGAGTTCTATGATGATACGCTTCATAGCTTTGCAGACCAGGCTAGTCAGGTTTATAGGGTGATAGTTTCCGGGGTCCATTGTGGCACCACCTTTGTGGAGTGGGATCACTATTGCTGTACGCCATTCCTTGGGTACATATCCTGTAGTAAGGCTGAGATTGAACAGTGACTTTATGTGAGGGTTCAGTTCTTCTTGGAGCTCATGTAAGACGCAGCCCAGGACACTGTCTGGTCCCATTGATGCTGTGTTTTTTTGCTTTGGAGAGGGCAGCTCTCACCTGTGCATCTGTGATGTCAGGGAGGCTACACTCTGTTGGGATTGACATTTGCTCTTTTGGGGGGGAAGGGGGGAGAAGTTTGCACTGAACCTGTCTGCCAGGATGTTGGCAATGTCTGTGGGTTCAGTGTATTTTTTGTCATTTTGCACTAACTCAGAGCATTCCTGGGAGTTGCCACCCAGGTTCCTGACATAACTAAGGAAAGCCTTGTGATTATCTTTAGCGTCTTGTGCAATTTTTCTTTCGAAGCTGGCCTTAGATAATTTTATGAGGGATCGTAGTTTTTTGCTAGTACTGATCAGAGATGCCTTCCCTTTTTGGGATTTTGCTCTATCATGTAGTAGCTTCCTCCTTCTGTTGTATAGCTTATTTATGGCTGGGGTCCACCAGACAGGTCTCCTGCCTTTGGAGGAGTGAGTCTTGGTTTTATTTGGGATAGCACAATCCATGCATTCCTGTAGGTGTCCATAGAATGTGTTTGTAAAGGATTCTGCGGTTTGGGCCATATTTTCCACTGGCCTGGGGGCTTTGAAGGATTCCGCCTCGGTTTTGAGAAGTGTGAAGTTTGCTTTTGAGAAGTTCTTCACCGTGGTTTCCTTGGCTGGGGGTGGGGACAGGATATGGATGTCCAGTGAGATTAATTTATGGTCAGATCTTACCAATGAGGGGTATACCTCTGGTATGGAACATAGAGTCCCCATGTTGGTGATGATCAGGTCCAATATGTTTTCCCCTCTTGTGGGAGTGGTGACCAGCTGTTCCATAGCATTTGAGTTTATAAATTCTAGGAAGCATTGGGCGAGGGTGTTGGGGCTTGAGTAGTGCTCCCAGTTTATGTTTGGGTAGTTGAAGTCACCCAATATGATGGTGTTTGGAGAGACCTTCATATTCTCCAATGTTCTCAGGAAAGCTGAGTGGGGTTCCTGAGTTTGGTAGGATGGTCTGTAGCAGGCTACAAACTGAAAGGCAGTTTTGCCCACTGTTAGTTGCACATGGATGGTCTCTGATGCTTCGTGCAGTGCCACTAACCTGGAGGTGTGGGTATCTTTGATGAATATGGATACTCCCCCTCCTTTTGTGGTTCGGCACAAGTTTTGGGGCCAAAAAGCATGGTATGAGGTATGACCTGGTAGTGCTGGGGTGCACTCGGGAGCCTTGAACCAGGTTTCTGTTACTGCACAGATATCAATATTCTCCATACTGAGGAGAGCCTCGAGTGCATGCATCTTGAGGTTTAGACTTCTGGCATTGAGCAGCATTACCCTTAGTTTCTTTTTCTTTGTGTTGTCTATGGAGGTGGGTTTGTCTTTTGAGCCTTGCCTAAAAAAGGCACTATGGGGGTGGCAAGAGCCTTAGCCAATATTCGAAAGCCCAGGGGTGACAGGTGCAAGCCGTCCCTAGCGAAGCAACATGGCTTGTTGAGCATGTCATCCCAGGCTGACAGACACTGGATCCCCTTTGAATGACACCAATACGTTAGCCAATTGTTAAAACTGATCATTTTGTCTTTATACTGTGGTATCATTCTTGGTGAGGGTAAGGTGCTACTCAAGGTCAGGGTCATACCGGCCTGGGCTACATGATCAGAGAGCTCCTCTATGTCTCTTTTCATGTAGTCCAGGGAGGTACGTCTCAGGTCATTCACACCAGCATGGACAATGACGGAGTCATATTTGTACTTGCTTTGGAGTGACCTGAGTGCTTGTGTTATGAGGCGGATCCTGGCACCCGACAGGCAGCTTACAGTGACCTTCTCCTTGTTCAGCCTGGTGAGGGGGACGTCAGTGTGTCTGACAACAGAGTCACCTATTACAAGTGTATTAGGTGTGTTGTTTAGCCTTAAGGGCTGTGACTGTGTGGCACACTGACTTTGTGAACTATGTGATACGTGGGTATTGTTGTGGGGTAGAGGTTGCTTGGATGTCTGGTTTGGAGGTCTCTGCTGCTTGGGAAGATTTTTATTTAGAGCCTCCGAGTATGTTTTTGTGTGTTTATGTGTTTGGTTTGCTGTTGCGATAGGTCTATGTGAGACTGGATTTGTGGTGTGTGTGGTTACCTTCTCTGCCTGACTGACTGCGCCAGTACTGGGTTGAGAGAGTTCAGCCTCCAGTTTGGCTATATAGTTGCATCTCTCACATATATTTGAGCTTGTTGGGAGGAAGAGAGGGTGGTCTGTGTACATAAGGCAGTTGTAACATTGCCTCAAGATTCCCAGATTCACCAGCTGGACTGGAGAGTAAACCCGAAACTGACTTTTGGACATGCCAGAATAGTATAAGGAACTACTTTTTGACTGATCAAAAAGGACCAATAAGGAACCAAGTACTTTAAGGGAGTATAAGAGGCTGTAGTGCTTCAGTTTATTAGTGCTTACTTACAGTGGCGTAACTACGTTAGAAGCGCCCTGAGGCAAACTTTTCCTAGGTGTCCCAACACCCCCCCCCAGGAACCCAAGCCATCAAGATGACCAAAGCCAAAGAAATCACATATAGTCACGTTCGCTTGGCCTATGACAGTGGCATAAAACACTGAAATCTGGAGACGTGCTATTTCAGCAAAAAGTAAAAAAAAAAAAACAATTATAAAACAGTACATTATATAGATACCAGAATGCGAATTGTACCTCCATTGTTCAATCCTACTCCTAGTAGGACTTCTTGCGGGCTTTGTAATCAGCAAAACTATCAATGATCTTGTCAGTGTCCATGTCTTCCAGGCGTCGGCTCTCAATCGACAGAATGGCTAAAGAACTAAGTCGAACCTCAGACATTGTACTACGCAAGAATGTCTTTATCAACTTCAACTTCGAAATACTTCTTTCAGCGCTGGCAACTGTCACAGGAAGTGTCAGATACAGCAAACAAGCAGTGATTATATTCGGAAAGCTGGAAGATGATTCTGAATGAGTTATCAAGATGAATTCGGCCAAGTCCTTGATAGATTTCAGTGCTGACAATGTGACACTGAAAGTCATTTTGAGCAGGAGCAGTTGGTCAGACAGCTCATCTGAAATGTCATCCGAGTACTCCATGATCAGACTCTTCGACATCTTCAGCAGTTCGTCATCATTCGTTTCAGTAATTGTCATAGGTTTCAAGCATGTGAAGACTTGGTCAGTATCTCGCAGTGACTTGAATTGTGTTGTTATCTGGACAATGACGTAGTCGATGATTCTGTTCAACACTTCGACCTTATAGCGCTGTTCTGCTGACTCTAGTCTGCAGTCATTTGAAAGTTCATCGTGAAACTTCTTGGCACGAGAAACCCTCTCTGAACTGTCAGACTCGGATGGCATGCCCCAACTTTGAGCTAGCTCCTTGGCCGAGAACAAAACAGTCTCCCAGTTGTTGCGAAGTTCACTCAGGTCCTTCAGTAGTGATTCCAACAGAATGCAAACAGATGTGACATCGGATCGTTGTGACTGCATTTTCTTGGAGATAAAGTCTAGTGGTCCCAGAATGCGCGACAGTAAAACAATGTTCATCATTGACGAAAAGCGTTGAAAATATTTCTTCAGCGACAATGCCTCGCCTTTCTCATTACTGTCCTTGCCAGTCAGTGACAACACAGTCAACAGTTTCACCACGTCGACAAACCGGCTGCAAAGAGCTATCAAGGCTCAATTCCGTGATGACCAACGTGTAGGACAAAGTCCCTTTAATGTAAGTCAGCAGCAGCTACTATCTTTCTGTAAGCGATTCCATCTGCTAATAGCACTGTGGAATACATACAGCTTTTCCAGCATGTCAAAAAAGTTCCGAATGTCCTTCATGTTCTTAGCATCGTTTATGACTAAATTTAATGCATGAGCACTGCAGTGAACATAACGGGCCTTTGGTGCTTTCTGCTTCATTAAAGACTGGACACCCTTGTAAGCACCACTCATGTTGGCGGCTCCGTCATATCCTTGACCGCGAATCTTCTTCAGGTCAGTGACACTTGTAATTACGGATGTCAAATCTTGACCCTTCTGGCTTTCAACATCGGTGAACCCCAAGAACGATTCCTGGATATGCAAGCTTACCGCCTCCCTTCGTCATTCTTTTTGACAGTCACATACCGAAATGTTTTGCTCAACTGATCCATCTTTGAGCAATCCACTGTTGTATCCATTATAAGAGATACAAACGGTGCGTCGGCCATTTCGTCTACGATCTGCTGCTTTACCTCTCTTGCCAGAATTTAAATGATTTCATTTTGAATCGACCCGCTCAAGTACTTGGTGGTTCCTTTTGGCTGTTTCAGCAAGTTTTCCAAAACAGGATCATACTTGGCAATTAAGTGAATGAATTCCAGGAAACATCCTCGTGAGCCGGGCCTGTCATCATCGGTGTAGCTGTCGTTTTCATGGTGACCTCAAAATGCGATGTTGCATTTTGACATGGTAATGATCAGATTCACTATGCGATCCAGAACACAGCGCCAGTACTTACGGTCTTGCATAATCTGTTTGTCGGTCAGGACATCGACAGTGACATTGTTCTTCCAATTAGTAAAAATCTGACAAGCTTTTGTGTGGGTCACTGAATTTTTGTGTATCTGTATGGAACGCGACAAATTCTTCCAGTTACAAGTACTGTCAGTCCATGAATCACCAGTTCTTATCGGTGATGCAAACAGCCAACATGGAATGCAGTAGCACTTGTCACCAGCCATGCTGTAGGACAACCATGTTCTTCTGAAACTCAAGCCAGACTTCGTTTTGCATGTGTAGAAATGTTCCTGGAAGCTGCGGCCTTTATTAAGACCTTCTGCCTGTTTCGGGAATGGACCAGGCGGCTGCAATGCACCACCCATCACAACAAATCTCTTTTCAAAAGCGCTTAATGTCTTGCTTCCAAAATATGCTCGGTCAGCAGAGGGCGGTAGCAATTCTGTCGATGCACTTGATTCTGGTAGTTGAGCCTCATGTTTAGGAAAATTCTGTTCATTCAGGGCATCATCGGATTCGGAGTGAGTACTGGCATTCTTCTGATCGTCCTCTGGCTGCCGAATATCTTCGTTCGTTATCCCTTGTCCTTCTTCCCGCTGTTCCATAGTAACACTACAAGATGCTTGTGGAGCAATAAAGTATGCACTCAGTTTTGGTACTTTTTTCAGCAGTTCACTTTCTGCAACCTCTTTCTGTCTCTCTCGCTTTCTACGCTGAGTGCCACTAAGCTTTTTCTTGCCACCATCGTGGGAATTCATACTCATCCTTCTGTCTGGATGCAAAGCAGTCAGAGCAACATACCACTATGCCAAATCAGCTGCTTTGTGAAAGAAAAATACTGTGTTACCACCATACATTTTACTACCAAGGTCCCTGTGCAAAACAGTCAGAGCAACATACCACTATATATATATATACCTGAATGAGGAAATCATGTGTCTCATCTGACATTTTCTGTTGTGTAGAGACAGTGATAGTGCACTGTAGAAGAGAAGCTGGATGATGCAAGATAAGCAGCCACCCCCCCCCCAGATATATACTATGTCACCTCACCTCTGCTCTCTTGTAAATCAAATAATGCAAGGATAATGCAGTTGATGCTATCAGATGCACAAATATCATAAGAAGACTGACCCACATTCAAAGAAAATAAAAAGTCTACTCAACCTTCTATAGTCCACCAGTATCAGTAGACATGCACAATCTCTGAAGTAGTAAAATCCACATAAAAAAAATCTGTAACTAATAAAGAGGTTGCTGCTAGCAAACAACTTTATATGTCATTGTTTCATCTACAAATAAAGTGCCTGTTGCCCTTGAAGAATAAATTGCCTTTGTTGCATGCATTAAAAACATAAGCTAGTAATACCGCAATAGGGAATGGATAGCAAACTGATAACAGGTTCATAGTTACTAGGTATCTTTGCCAAAAAGGACTGCAGCATCCACCCCCTTTACAACACAGTACAGTATCAGCAATGCATCTACCTACTGTGGGAGTAGAACCCACAGCCTTCAGCATCAAATATAGCCCCCAAACATTCAGTGAATTCAGTTCTCACCACAGCTCTCAACCTCTTAGCAAAAAACACCTGGACAAAGCCAGTAATGGGGCAATATAGCCCCCAAACATATTCAGTGAATTCAGTTCTTACCATAGCTCTCAACCTTAGTACAAAACCTGGATGAAGCCAATAACAGGGGGAATACAATCCCAAATATAGGGATAAATTTCAAATATCCATCTTATACACTTAGAAAATTGCTAGAATAAAAGCTTTTGTGTTACCATGCACTTTCTGAAGAATATGAAGTCTGATATTCAAATGAGTGCCATTTTTTTTTTTAACATTTGTTAACCAGGAAAGTCTGACTTGGAACAAAAGCTAATTTTTAGCAAAGGCCCAGGGAGAAACACTCCAGACACACACACCTCTCACTCTGAAATCCCCCACACACACACCGCTCACTGTGAAATCCCACACACACACCTCTCACTCTGAAATCCCACACACACACCTCTCACTCTGAAATCCCACACACACACACACCTCTCACTCTGAAATCCCACACACACACCTCTCACTCTGAAATCCCACACACACACCTCTCACTCTGAAATCCCACACACACACCTCTGTCACTCTGAAATCCCACACACGCAATTGCCTCACTTCGCCTCTCGTAGTTACGCCACTGTTCAACATACTCAAGAAGACAGTGTTGTGGGCAAAACATCAAGCACTCACAATGGAAAAGAGAACACTACAGTTGTGTTTTATTCTGGAGCCAAGAGAGTCTAATCAGTTTCTTGGCACATTGTGTTGATTACCAAAAGCATAAATGTGTTCAACAACAACCAAGATGACTGCCACATCATGTTCACATACAACACACAAAGACAATAAAAGTAATCAATAACTTTGCACCAAAGTCTACATATTGGTCTTTAGCCACAGGTCCCCATCAGGCTGACCCTCTAAACAAGTTTTCTGCAGCAAAATTAGTCAGTTAGTTACTAAACTCAGAAAGCATACACATCCATCATGAAATCCTTGCAGCCACCCAGTAGTATTTAGCATAAGGAATAGATCATAGTTTAGAAAGGAAAGAAAATGTCAACACCAAATGTACTAACAGTATATATTTTTTCATCAAATCTTCCAAACTGCTACATATTCTAGCAATTTGGTACCAATTATTCAAATGTTGCCTTTGAAACAGGGAACCAACAACCTGACATGACAGCCAAGAACAGAAATTGCTCATCACTACAATATTCAAAAGGTATGTCTCACAAAAGCCACCAACAAGACAGAAAGGGTTGACTGCATAACACTTCTCTAGTAAAATCCCCTGAAACAAATGGTACTCAAACACAAGCATTTCATGCCAGCCACATAGGCCATCGAAGCACATTGCCTTAAAGAATACATAGTACCTTTCACATAATATCTCAACAATACCAGCTACAAGAAGCAATGAATCATCTGCTCAGTTCATGCAACTAAATCTGCCCAAGCAATTACAAGTTCCCCTCACCCAGTTAACTGATACATGCATTCTACATGAAAACCACCACTTTGAACTGTCAGAACTTTCACAGAGTTAAACAAGAAAAAATACAACTACACAGAAGAACTATTCCTTTTAAACAAGTCAAATAATAAATTAGACAGCTCTTAGCAGTGAAATCTGTGCCTGCAAATAACCTCTATGAACCAATGTGTGAAGTGGAAAGCTAACTATCCCTAAATTTAACTTGTGCGCAGTCCCACAAACATTTTATAAGCAGCTCTGTGCTTACAAACAGCAACAGGAATATGTTTTCTAAATTTCAGTAGACAACTGTCTTACAGAAACTTTTCAGAAGAATGAAGTGCATTAATTATGTCAATGTTTAATACAGTTTAACAAACATTTTCCTTTTTTCTAATTTTCCAAACGTGGACTATGTTAGTACCATGGCAAGGACAAACTCCATCTCCAACTCAGGGCAATGATGTTCATGAAATCAGTTTTGTTTCAGTTTTTAAATGTTTGCCAATTGTGCCATTTTCAACACCTGCAATATATTCAAAATTGCCTCCTTCTGTAGTTCATATGGGTTTACCTATACTGGTGACATAATTTAATAGGGCTTGAAATTCTTTTTCTCCGAACCCAATTGCTCCTAATACCATTGGAATTGTATGGATGTCCTTAGTAGGGATGTAACCCTTATACGTAAAGACATCTAGTTGTGGACAGTCCTCTTGAAAATGCCAGTAGTAGGCTCTTCCAGTGTTGGTTTAGGCTTCAAGGCTCCCTTCTCCCCCACTCTGAAATCCCACACACACACCTCTCACTCTGAAATCCCACACACACACCTCTCACTCTAAAATCCCACACACACACCTCTCACTCTGAAATCCCACACACACACACCTCTCACTCTGAAATCCCATTTTCCACACATTACTCACTCTGAAATCCCATCTTTCGTCCGTCCGTCCATTTCAGTTCCCGCTCGCAAGTAGTCCTCGACTAAACCGAACCGCTCACTCACAAGTAGTCCTCTAAACCGTCTGTTTCGGTTCCCGCTCGCAAACTTGAAAATAAGTGCTGCACTGCGCGCGATGATGTCAGCACGCCCGCGGCCCTCGACTACACTTCTTAAAGAAGAACACCCTAAAAAAAAAAAAACTATTTTTTTAAATTAAATGCCCTGCCCAAAGTGCCCCCTGCCGCTTGGCGCCCTGAGGCAATTGCCTCACTTCACCTCTTGTAGTTATGCCACTGCTTCTTTGCTTAGTATGGTGTTGCCTGGAGGTCAAGGATAGGTTGTTTTTTCAAGGTATGCCAGGCACTGTCTCTGAGACTAAGGAGGCATTTGAGTTTGTGCGTGAGACAGTTGTTTTTGTTTGGGGGGGTTATAGACACATGTGATTTTAGGGAAAGTCACTCCTGAAAATAAGTGAGAATTTGTGTGAGGAGAGTGCTGCAGTGGTTAGGGTTAGTAGAAGAGAGAATAGGAAACCAGTCTAATGAAGCTAAAACTGTCTTTAGTCTAGCAATGTTGGATTGTGATTTGTTCAGGAATGATATGAGGGAGGGAGGGACAGATTTTCTATGTGGTGAAAGATATTGAAGATGACTGGACCATGGTCACTGAAGGCAGGTAGAATCTGAGAAATAATGTTAGGATTATTATTGAAAATAAAATGCATCAAAATATAATGTTCACAAATGTAACCAATGAGTTTACATCTACAATTAATCTCAGTTGTCATCACCCAAGCTCCCTAATGTAAACACTATACCAAAACATACCTAACCTACAAACATACCACTCCACTAAATAAATAACTTAAAAACTACTTTTTACATGGGGGCTCTCCCTCATAACCCATAACTTATATAAACTAACTCTGTATAACCAGAAAGAAAGAGAAACATCCAAGGATTATGCTAAAGTCAATAAGCCATCATTGGACTATAACATAATTTGACAAACTTCACCAAAATCAATTTTAAGAGTAAGAGCTGGCCATGAAGAAAGCAATATGTGACCAATCCTACAACCAAAACATGTGGACAAACCAAAAGAGTGTACGATGTATAATATCAAAAATAATTAACGTAACTACCAGCATTCAAAATAATGAATCTTTAATATTAGCAAAATTGTCAGGAAAACACAGTACATAGACCTCAGTTTCACTCTTCATGCTTTATTAATGCTAACAGGCAATGAACTAAGAAACACTTATAATCACAGTACATGTCATGTGATGGGTCAGCTGACAAGGTTAAGCAAATGACCATCATTTGTATATCATAATAGTATTTGTAAAACAAAAATCATTAAATGACATACAAAGAAATAAAAAATAAATAATAAACAATATATGGAAGATTCTTTTTGCAATTACAGACTGAAAATCAATAATTCAAATCAAACTGATGATTAATCCCCATTGAATATATCATCCACACTTTAAAAATAGATACCCATTGGGCTATGAACTAAGAAACCACCTTACATATAAATGAGCACTAAGTCACAGAATTATAGATTTACATTCAGTCCCGGAGAGAAAAAGTAGGCCACAAATTAAATATCCATTTCTGTTCTATATGATAAAGTAAATGGTGGTTTTTTAAGCAGTCCAACCACATTTATCAATGATTGAGGGAGTATCTAAATAGGGCACTTCTAGATTTTTTTTACAGTGAATGTCACTGAGGTAGACCACCAGCCATGATTTCCAAGAGTGAGAGGTCAATCCCACGTAGAAGCCTGCAGGAACCCACTGCCAAATAAATGAGATACTCACTAGTGCATGTCAAAAAATTTATCTCATAGATACAGGAAATATTAATAGTTACAAAATACTTACCTTTGCAAAGTGTGCTACAATAGGTATAATTATCACAAGGGTAACAACCCTTTAGAGACAGACTGGTAAGAAACGTTTGAATAGACACTGGTTATAATGATTTTTTTAAAACCAGAATAATTGGAAGGGGGTTAAGATTTAAACCCTTGCAGTAAGCCAGCTGGACTTTACAGTCCACAAACTGTGAAAAACAATTATCATTGGATAAAATCTGCCAGTATTTTCCAGGACTTTTCTAATTTGAAATCAATTGTTCCCAAATGTAGATACAAACCTACAAATGTTAGACAAATTACTACAGCTCGGACAATCCTTATAATACAGTGTCTGGAAATGCTCTATAGTTTTGTTGCTTTATAGGCCTGATCAACTATGTCAGTAGAATATTGCCTTACCTTAGCCTGAATCTGAAATTTATTGCAATTAGTAAAGAGACATCTAAGTCGCACAACTGAAAAGCTGGAATGTTTGAACTGACATGAGGATGATGACAGCTAGAAATCAAAAGTAAAGAGTTATAGGTAAAGGTTTCCCATAACTACTAGTACTAATAGAACCATCCAAATGTTTGGTTCCTGTAATATGCAGGAAGTTGTTAAATAAATAGCCATTGTAAGTGAAAATGACACCAAGGGAATTTTGATAAAAATAATGAATAAAGGATTTTAGACTGTCTAGGTCAGCTCTTCATAAAAGGAAACAGTCATAAAGGCATCTTCACCATAACTAAAAAAAATATTAATAATTGCTAAATGATGAGTGTATATCATTTGTACCTCAGAATAATCCATAAAATAAATGGACAATCTTTGCCTCATCACAGTGCCCCTAGACTGTAAGATTTCTTTTTAAAACAAGAAACATCTTTATTAAATTATCAGTTATGACATAGGCAATCATATATTTATATAAACAAAAACAAACCATGCTGACATATTTTCAGTTGCACACATTATACATCACTTATAATCTTTCTAGTAATTTTCATTCAAACATTGCAAAGCTCATTCAGATCCTGCCTTTCCTAAAAACTCATTCCTCCTCCACAACCTTAATCTACATATATTGCTCTTTTAATTCCCATTTTCCATGTAATTTGCTCCTACCCTTTTCTAAAGATCCCACTTCCAGTTGTTTTATCTCTGTTACTATATTCACAACTTCTAGTACAGTTAGACTTTGATTTCCATTTTATAGTAATTGCCTTTTTGGCAGCCACCAGAATTAAACTCAGCAAGGCCTTACTATGTCTAGGCAATTCTGATTCTGTATCACAGCTCAAAAAATAATTTCCTTAGTTACACTAATTTGCTCACCCAGATTTCTGATAGTGTAGTTTGCAGGGAATTTTTATGTCTGCCATCTCATTACACTCTCAAAAATATGTAACCAATTACCTCTTTCTTCATCATCACACATCCAGCATTCGCAATCTACCTGAAGAAAAATTTTTTGGAGTCTGCTCTGGGTATAAAAATACCTAGGTAAACACTTCCAAGCAAAGATCCTAAATATTCTTGACTTTGTTTCATATTTAGATAGTAATCTCTGCTTTGATAATCATATTGCCAAGGTGGTTAGAAAATCCTTCTATATGGCCCACCTAATCACAAAAGGGTTTGCATCTAGAACAAAAGAGGTTATTGTGGCCCTCTACTCATCACTCATCAGACCCATCATAGAGTACAATGCCCCATTTGGGATGTACCTTACAAGACACCTGCAACAGCTGGAAAGACCACAGAATTACCTCATCAAAAGGATTACTGGCCTCAAACAGATGCCCCATGCAGACCAACTGAAGAAACTCCAGCTATACTCGGTTGCATACCACCTACTCAGAGGTGATCTCTGCCTGACATACAAGGCCATGTCCAACCCAGAATTGATGGACATGCTCCACCTAAAAAAAAACAAATCCCCAAGAGCCACACACTCTAGGGATCTAAACATCACCATAACGATAAATAGGACTTGCTATAGGGATAGAGTCCTGTCCCAGAGGCTCCCCATGCTTTGGAACAGGATTCCAATCTACATTAGGCAGAGCCCCTCACTAACACTCTTCAAGAGAAACCTTGACGAGTGGATGGGAAACAGAAACTTTACCCCTGGGATCACTGCAGTGGCTCTGCTGGACAGATGCACAGGGAAATAATGGCTCTGCTGGACAGAGGCACAGTGACTAATCTAAGGGGGTAGCGAAAGCCAACACATTCTGGCTAGGCTTACAGATGCCCTCAGGCAAATAGCCTAGTACTTACCTATGAACTTATTTGGGAGCTATACACATATCACTCCATTGTTTCTTTGTGAATTGTGTATCTAATCTATCTTCCCAATGCTTTCTAACCACCTCTGATTTATTCCTATAGTTATGCAATATTTTATATGCCCTACTAACTATCCCTTTTTTGACAGTAGTTTCTGTTCTAGATTCTACTAAAACTCTACCAGTGCTGGTGTTCTGCTTAGGATCCCCCCTATTTCTTTCTTTTGCTTATACTCTGAAGTCAATCCTTGATAGGGAAGGCAATCTCTAGCCTGCAGTCCAATTGAGCTCTTGGCCTCTTCCTATTCTATTACCTTTCCCCCTCTAATTATTTGCTCCCAATACCTTGGTTCCTTTGAAAGTTTTCTCCAGTAAATTTCATCCCCCTCTTGCCTATTTTCAGTGCCCCTAATTGCAGTCATCCCTCTCAGCAGGATCTTCTTTCTCCATCCTTGTATTGGCTTAGTTCTTAGAATACTTTCAGCTACTTTATGAATATAATATTCTGGATTGTTATTGTTATTCTCCTTAAGGATCTGCGTCCAAAATCCCAGGCTTTTCGTTTCTTGAGTTTCACCCCTATTTCATCATCATCATCCCTTTCCACTTTGAATTATAGCTTTCTGCTTGTGCTATATATAGGATCCTTAACTAAATAGCTCTGAAATACTTCTTCAAATCAGGTTATCCCAAATCATCTTGCTATATTGGAAGGATCAACATATACCACTTGACCCTTGCTGTCTTCCCTGCCCAGATAAAATCCTTCAACTCTGTATTAATTGGAATCCACAGCTTCTCCTCTGGTTGAAAGAAATATGAATGAACTGTGTATAAAACTAAAGTGATTAAAAACATTGTATCTTGCTATACATATCCATAAAACAGAGTTTCCAATATCTCAGGTTTTGTAAGTCTCTTTTTTAGTCTCTACCCACATATCCTTAGCTGCCATAACAGAATCCTTTTTAATCCATACTTAAGCACTTCATTTTATCATGTCCCCATAAATATGGGTATTGTTGAACCAATTTGTGCGTGGGTACATAGTTTACAGCTATTGTCTTTATTATATCTTCATTAATTTTGTATATCAAAAATACATTAACCTGTCTCAGAATATTCCACAATACTGAAATGCCCCTTTCTGCTTTTATCATGTATAAAATAATATCATCTGCAAATAAAGCCAACTTTTCATGATTACCATCCCAATTATATCCTTAAATTTCTGAGTCCCTTATTTTATCTTTGCCAGTGGTTCTAAATATAATGCAAATAACAACAGGGAAAGAGGACACCCCTGTCTGGTTCATCTGCTCAAACAAAACATAAAAGGGAATAACCCCTATACTTTCATTTTTGCCTGTTATCCCTCATATACCCTCCTAATCATCCTTTGCAAATGCTTCCATTGCCCTACTCATAAAATACCAGCTTACTCTGGCACATACTTTCTCTGCATCAAGACCTACCAACAGCAGTGGTATTGTCTTACATTGTGCTTCCCTCTGGATCATCATCATTCTATTAATACTGTCAAGTGTTTGCCTCCCCTCCACAAAACCACATTGATCCATATCTATTAATTTTGGCATAATCTTTGTAATTACAGACATAAACACTTTATAATCATGGTTTAAAATCAAAACAGGCCTATATAAAGCTGGGTTTGATGGCTGTTTACCATGTTTAGGCATTACAGCCACCACAGCTTTCTTCCAGTATGCTGGTGCTTCTCCTCCTTTTAAAATACTGTTAAACAAAACCTTCCAAATCTTTATCACATTCTTCTCTCCTAACTTCCAAATTTATACAAGAATACCATATATTCCTGGGGACTTTCCTGTAGATTGGTTACACATGATAATTCTTATCTCATCTCCTCATGTCCTGTTAGTAATTAAGCCTCATCTTCATCTAACATTGGCATATTTCATTCTTTCATAATCATTTCCATCTATATTTTTCTTGATTTCCATATTTCTCTGCTTTGTACAGATTTTCATAAAATTTCCAAAATATTTCTAATACCTCTACAGGATCTCTGGTTATTTTCCTTGTTATAAGCTCCCTAAGCTTGGCAATAACCTTTCCTATTTTCTGTTGTCTGAGCCATTGTGCTAAAAGTTTTTGTGCTCTGGAGTTATCAAAAACAGTTGCTTAACCAAAATCTTTCTAGACTCATGCATAGTATCAAGGTAGTCCCTTGTTTTCTCTTTAGCACTCTGCAATTGCACCTCTTCTTTTTCTGTGAGATTCTCCCTATTCTGTAATTCTTTAATGCCTGTCAGCCCCTCTAAATAAATCTTGTTAATTCTTAACCATAGCTCTTCTTTTATTTCAAAACTGTTTGTAAACTCCACTTTACTTTTATCCCACTCCTTATATTTTCAGAAGAAATTTCTATCTTCTCTAATAACTACCCATTTCTTAACTTCCTCTCTTTTTAACAGCTTGGTGGGGAAGTAACAGTGTCTACTTTTTATTTAGTTACCCCACATTTTTATTTTAGTTGTTATTGGTGTGTGATCTGAAACAGTTATTGGATGCATATCCAAATTTCAATTAAATGCACATATGCCTGTGACATATAATTTCTGTTTAGCCTACCCAGTTTTTGCACCTTGAGGAACAATACATAAATTTTCTCCAAAATCCTACTACTAAATTCACATCTTCTATACCAAATATCTTTGTAAATTTCTTCAAGAATCTGCCCTCTTTTGTTATATTTTCCCTTCTAGGCCCCAGATACATCCTCATTGGTGCAAATCAAATTCTTGTCTCCACCTGTAATAGTCCATGCTGAAAGCTGAGTATCTCTCCCAGAATTTTCTTAACCTCTATTGTAGCAGTTTTAGGAGGAATATAAATACATGCTAGTGTAATTCTCATCTCTTGCTAGTAGCACCTTAGTACTACAAATCTACCATTATTATCTGTTTTTCTTCTGCTATTATTATTGGAGCTCCTTTTGCAATTAATATAAATACTCCCCTTTTTCTTTTTCCCAATATTCCACTGAATAACTATCCTGAAATCCCTTCTTTATCAAATTCACATGCTCATTTCCTTACAAATATGTCTCCTGTGGCATAGCTTTTTGTAATCTGCATATTTAATATAGTTCAGTATTCTTTCTTTTTTGTATATATCTGTGAGGCCATTCACATGTAAAGAAAATATGGAAAATGTCATTATGATGAAAAGTTATTATTCCCATATTCTACCTGTCATTTATAACAGCTTTTTTAAAATGTCTAGTTTGAGCTTCTGTGTTACATGTATATATTAATGTTTGTCAGTTTGACCTTTTATATAGTTGTTTCCTCTCACATCCATTTGAACATATGTCACATTTTACAAGACTTGTTATTTTAATAAAAACCCTCAAAAAAAAAAAAAAAAAAAAAGAAGAAAAACAGGCCCCCAGAACACAAAACCAGAACCTATTAACTTAATACTAACGCACAAAAATTAGGTACATCTTCAAATAATGAAGTTTAACCCTCCTACTAGGAGCAATTGTCCCAGATTGACAGCCACACTCACAGGCTTGAATTAACCTATAATAAAGGTTGTCCATGCTAAGATGTATGATACAGCCTGTGTTCTACTTCCACTAAGTCATGTCTGTTTTTCTCTTATCTTTGCTCCTCTCACAGGTGTAAAAAACACATTGAATGTTTTCAGAAAATATTATCTCCTAACCACTGAAAGAAAAAAAAATCCTTTTTATTGTCCCTTATCAGATTACCCCCACATAAAAAACTGAGAACCACATACACAGCTGCCCCAGATACACAGTTGCCCTTCACAAGCCTTCCACATTGTTGTGTGAAAATTCATGTGCTAGAGGAAAACTTCTCATTATATTCAGTATTGTTTTATTTATTTACTTCTCCTTAAAGCTTTTTAAATCAAGCCAAGGGCCTTAATCCAGCCATTTCCCTTCGCAAAAGTAAGAAAAAAGTCATCAGTTTTACTTATATCATGCTATTTTGTCCAGGCTTTCATCTCCTTTTATATTACAGTGCCTACGTTTCTTAAAACTGAACAAGAAAGAAGAAGGGAAAAGGAGGGGCACCTGTTTACTTTAGTATCCCTGTTACACACAAAATAACTGAAAACAATCATCACTTTATAGCATGCAGAGTATGCCATGCACTATAAAAATACTGCTAAGAACAAAATTCTGTTTTACTTACACTTAACTCTGTCTTTCCTCTTCCCCTCTCCTAAATGTTCTTCCAAACATTAATGACATGAAATTAGGGCATATGCTTTGGAGTCCACTACAAGTTTGACAAAGTCAAAAAAGTCCAAAATTTTCCAGTTTTTTTTTTGGTACATCATATTTGACAAATGTAATTAATATTCTGAAATCACATGTTTATCCATCAGTTTCCAAGTTGTTGGTTTTCTTTCTGTTGATCTTCATCTCCCCAAAACAGTCTTTTGTTTATTTCCACTGTGCTCCTGGTTCTTTTAGTCAATTTTTGTGCTTTTTTCTGTCTCTCAAGCATTTTTCTTTGGAACATTGGAAAAGGTTTCACTGGCATACTGTCTCTGTTTGCTTTATTATCAGAAGAATAAGAATCATATTTCCTTTTGTTTGATAGCTCACTTTTTGTTGGACACACTTTTGTATTTCCTCCTCAGCGTGTTCTGCTTCAAAAAATGATTTTGAACCTCAAGGAAAAAATATTCTGAAAATAACTGAATACAGCAGCTTGAATCTCAAACCTGCTTCTCTCTGTTCCCTGATTCCTGGAATAAACTTACTCCTCTTCTGCCTGGTGTACACTGAATAGTCATTTTTCACAAATACTCTGCTATCTTCTAATACTTCACCCTTCTGCCACAGTTTTGTCAGAATCAACTCTTTCTGCTGGTAGGATTGCATTTTTACTATTAAAGGTCTGGGCTGTTTTATCATGACCAAGTTTGGAGCATACACATGATGTGCCCTTTAAATTAGCAACTTCTGCTGTGGAATACTAGTCCAGTTGCTTATTTGTGCTTTCATGAAATTAATATAGTCTGCTCCTTCCAGTTTCTCTGGTATAGCAGAAAATCTCAAGTTTTTGCTATATGCTCTGTCCTCTAATTCTACCATTTTTGAAACATCTCATTTTGAAAAGTGTCATAATCATCCAGTCTTTTCTTTATTTTGACATCTGATTTTTGCAGTTTTATCAGCTCATCTGAATATCTGTTTAAAGCTTCTTCCATTTTTCCAACCTTTTTTTAATTTAAATTGATATACTCCCTCAGTGTTTCATTTATTTTAACCAGCACTGAGCATATTTGACTTATTTTTCCTGTAGATTACTGGAAGTCATGTCCTGCACCAAAGCTGGAGTGTGAACTGCTTTTTGGTGAAACTGTCAGGATTCTCCCTGACAGTGTTTCCTCCTTACCTTCTGAAAAATTATATAGAGCTTCTTACTTGCTGCTTGCTGTGGGATTTGAAGTCTTCTTAAGGCACTCAGTCTTGCTGGCTGGAATCAAAGTCTGGTTATAGTTGCATTCACAGTCTGTTGCATACAGAAACTTGCAGAATATACATTGATGAGAGAATATACTTTGCAGCATCAACTTTAGAGCAATAACAAATAACTTTTTATAATAAACCAAACGGACTAATGTTGCAGCTTAAAGTACTGTTCCACTTTACTTCTCATATAGTACAGATGATGTGAGAGATATAACATTTACCTCAGGACAACAAATGTGTCCCTACCATACCCCTAACATAACTGGATTTAATACAGACTTTATATATATTTTAGTTAAACATACAGCCTCTTGGTTTTGGAAAGATACTGCCTTGATGACGCAAATGCTGACACATCTGCTCTTGTGCAAATGCTGATAAGTAAACTGTCTTCAAGGAAACGCCTTGTGGATTAACTTTCTTAGAAAAACATATTTTTAAACTTTCTTAGAAAAACATGTCCTGTTGTCCATTGAAAGCAGATTACATTCTTGTCATGTCTGTAAGAAGTCAGCTTTCTTGATGTGTGTATAATACACTCATAAGCAAGTTCCTTATTTTTTTAAGCCACAGTCATTTAGTATGGTTGCTGATCACATATTACTAAACTCTGTTTCTGCATTTAAGCAAGCTTTTTCTTTCAGCATATTTACAACAGAATTAATTTCAGCCTTATATTCATAATATCTAACAATTCCCTCTGTTTTTAAACATACTCAAAACATTTTATAAGAAACAAACCTTTAGTCTTTTGATACAGCAAATCAAAATGCAATTTTACATAGTTAATACAATTATATTAAAGTATTGCTACCAAACTGAATGTATTTAACAACTTATTCTTTTGCAGACCATTCTGTGAAATTATTTTATCAGTTATGAGCTGTGTCTGCTTTAGTTTAACTTGATTAATTTATTCCTTTGCAATTACAGAATTTAATTTATGACTTAGAACTGTTTCATTAACTCTTTGCAACTGTTGAATTAACTATAAGAGACAAGAACCATGTGCTAGTGCAAGAATTTATACACTACTGAAAATATACAGTTTCAATGTCATTTTAACCATAACATTGTAATCATGTTTTTGAACTGCTCATTAACATCTTGGTAAAATACTGAACTGGGCTTAGATAAAAAATATTTGAAAGCAATTATTTTACTGGGGTAAAACCAGTGATATTACAACTTGAATTACTTTTAAACTTATTACAATGTATTCTGTACAGTATGTATTTACACAGACTGTTTGCTATTCATGCATTTTAATCTAGTAGGTACCCTGGACCCATTTTTTTTTTTTTTTTTTTTAAACGTGTATTAATTTTATTTGTACTGAATTCTTCTGCATTTGTACATACAAAGACTATAAAGTACATTTGGAAAACTTTTATGTCTCTTTAGAAGTATCTAGTGGAATTGACACCAAAGGCATACGTCCTGTTATTTTAAACTACATATTCAACAATTAAAAGTATTCATGCTTTTTTATACCAACATTGTTTTGTCAAAAACATATTAAAAATATTGACCAATCTTGTTCAGTTTTTTACATATCTTTACTCTCTCTTAGCTATTAGCAATTTTAAGCCATCTCTTGTTTTTTAAACCATCTCTTGTATAGCTTTACAGTTTAACAGGTTGTAAATACAATTTAATACTAAGCAATACAATAATAAGCATTATGATAGCTATTAACAACTTGTAAAATATCTTATCCTGTCAGGTTTAATCCAGTTTACCAGTATTTCTAATACACTAATACCTGTTTTTCCTCCCCCTAAAAGAGTATTGTCAAGAAGGAATGAGATATTATTTTTCTTGTAGCTTTATTTCTGACTCTTGTGCAATACTGCTTATACAGTCAGTGTAAAATTGAGAAAGTACTCCTCCCCCTGTAGTATTGCAGCACTGTTTATCTGCTTTATACTGTGAGAATAGAATGTATGTCAGCCCAACACTTTGGTTATACATTTATTTTATTAGGTTACCAATCTATAGACCCCCGTCTGATTTGATATTTTTTATAAAGTGTTTCTGTTTACTGCCACTAGTAGGTATTTACCCCCTGCTGCACAATTGATTTGAACTGTATGTATACTATAGCCCATTTATTGGCTGTACTTGATGCAACTGAGTTTTTTTCTTTTAACATTTACTTGCAAACAGATTATCAGTGACATCTATGCACAATTGTGACATTTTATTACAATTACCAAATAGTGTTACCTGTAAACATTTTAACAAGCTTGTTTTAATAACAATGATGCTTTAGAAAAACTCAAGCTACTTGTCTGGCAATCAGTCTTGTTGTTTATCTTATCTTTCCAACATTTCCTGTAACTATTCTATCAATCTAGGAAGGTCTGAGCTCACATTTCATACTATGTAAACTATAGTTAATTATTTTGGCATTTTTCCTTTAATGTGATTGTGATTTGCATAACTATGCATTTATACTACATAAACAGACATTATTTTACAATTAGCTTAAATGGATTTCAGTATTTTATTTATTTAACTATTTAACTGTCCTGCCATTAATTTTACAAAAACTGTTTAACTAATACCATCTGTGATTTTATTTCTTTTTAAAATTCAGAACTTTAACTGTTTAGTGTTACTATATAATTATAAAAAAATTGTAAAAAACAAAATAGATATTAGCTTAATTAACATATGTTTATACTTACATTATTTATATTTGCTGTTGTCTGCCTTTTGCTTTTGTGCATTGTAAACAAATGTACTCTAGATGAAAATAACATACATGCATGTCTGTCTTGTATCTGTATATCTTTATACAATCATGTCAGTCTTGTGACTTTAACTTTTTACTCTTATTATCTATTTTTATTTAATTTTATATACTAGAACAGTTTTGTTTACCTTTTGACTATGCTAAGAATGGAACTCATATGCTCTACTTTACTGTAGTACTGATAAATGTCTTGCTTTAACTGAATTAAAGTAAAACATTTGAGAATGATTTGTCAGATCCTATCATCCTACCATGTAAGCTTAACCATTTTCAAAACACAAACATATTATAAAATATATTTCTTTTGTACATATCAGCTGTAGTTTCCTACTCTTTCCCAATGTATGTAGGAAGTCAGTCTCTGTCAGTTCAGCTAATCTATTTTCTTCATCTTGTAACTGTTGTTTAAGGGTCTCCTGTAATGTTGCATGGTCTTTCTGACATTTTTTAGTAAGCTGTTCTGCTGAATTTGAATCTCCTATGCACTTTTGAAAAGAAGGTATAACTTGTCTAAATTTCCTGAACTCATTGTGTCTGTCTTTTAGAAGTTTACTACATTCCTTAGTAACAAAATGTACTAGGGGTTCTATCAGTAACTGATTTGACTCGCATGTGGTGACAGGACATAACTGTTCAACATCTGAATATAATAGAAACAGTTTACCCTTAGTTAATTCTTTATCATGAACAGATCTGTCTTTTCAGTCTATTTTTTTAGCAATATCATGCAATACTTTTTTATGACATAATACACAAAATGCAGTTTTTGTTGATTAACATAATAAACATTTGTCATACTCCACATGGCTTTCTTTGAGATACCAGTCAAATATTGTAATACATTTGCATAATGCCTTACTATCAACCTGCCCTAATAAGGTTTTACATTTACTAATGTGCTGTGTATACCAACATTGCAATTTACTCCATATTTTATCTGGTTGTTCTGCTACATTAAGAGTAAAACTTGGCTTACATTTGCTAGAATTCTGCCTGATAGCATCCATACTAAAAAAAAAATGTGACGCAGAAAAAAAGTCTTACCAGTGAGCAAGAAAACAGGTGATCAGGCTGTTATTGCAGATGGCTGGAAATTTTTCAAAGTCACTCGAAAAGCTGGGAAAGCACTGCTGTGCTAGTGGATATCCAACTTTTCTTAGCAAAGTTATGGCACTGCGACTGGAACTTCAGTCTCACTCCGGATGTAGACGTCTAAAAAAACTTTACTACTGCAAGCTGCATAAACTGGAATACTTCTGTTTAGGATTTACACATACGTACAAATGTTAGTTACTGCAATTTAACTGAAGTAACCCTCTACAGGGCTTACCATCACTCCCCCTGTGTTTGAATGCAGATTATAGGTTCAAATGCAGGCTAGCTTGCTATTGAAAAATTCTATGGAGCTTCTTACTTGCTGCTTGCTGTGGGATTTGAAGTCTTCTTAAGACACTCAGTCTTGCTGGCTGGAATCAAAGTCTGGTTATAGTTGCATTCACAGTCTGTTGCATACAGAAACTTGCAGAATATACACTGATGAGAGAATATACTTTGCAGATTTAATACAGACTTTATATATATTTTAGTTAAACACACACCCTCTTGGTTTTGGAAAGATACTGCCTTGATGACGCAAATGCTGACACATCTGTTCTTGTGCAAATGCTGATAAGTAAACTGTCTTCAAGGAAACGCCTTGTGGATTAACTTTCTTAGAAAAACATATTTTTAAACTTTCTTAGAAAAACATGTCCTGTTGTCCATTGAAAGCAGATTACATTCTTGTCATGTCTGTAAGAAGTCAACTTTCTTGATGTGTGTATAATACACTCATAAGCAAGTTCCTTATTTTTTTAAGCCACAGTCATTTAGTATGGTTGCTGATCACATATTACTAAAGTCTGTTTCTGCATTTAAGCAAGCTTTTTCTTTCAGAATATTTACAACAGAATTAATTTCAGCCTTATATTCATAATATCTAACACCTTCTGTGACTGATTTTCTTTCAAGTTCTCTGAATTTCTTTTTGCTGGCATTTAGTCAGTACACTTACTAGCCAATTACTAAAATGTTCCCAAAAAGACAAATTCACTGATTCTCTTTTCTGACTTTCTGTTTTCACACTGGGAGAGCTGAAAATAAGGTGTTACTTATTGTGCCATCATCTTGGAAGTCCAATTGTAAGAAACATCTTTTCTGAAACTAAAATGAATAAATTTCCAATACCATACCTTAAGTCTCAACTATCTAGAATATTGCAGAATGTCTAGATTTTTACCTCATACTTTTGGTCTGCTCTCACAGAATTTGTGTTTTTCTTGGCAAACTGTTAAGGAATTAAGTCACTAAATAATGACAGACATTTGAGTATCAGTTTTTATATCCTTCAGAAAATGGTACTAGTGCAAAACCTGTTATTCTATCAATTTTCCAAGTTTATAGGAGCAATGTTTAAAATCTGTCCCTGATTTTGGATGTTTGATCCCCCATTCGTTTTGGCCTTGCCCAGAATTCTTGCAGTAAGAGGTTTATAAGTGTGTACCATACAACAATCATAAAATAAGCTCATTCATAAAGTCATCATAAATATGTGCAGTATTTAAAAAAATTAACTGCTTTCAGAGCAATGCAGTGTAGGATACTAGTACAAAGAGATTGAATATCAAAAGTACATATGTATGTACGATGGCACGTTCAGGATTGCAGCACCCCACTTATGTTACACCACTGTGTCAGCAATCAATTTACCTGGTGTGGGAATAGAACCCGTAGGCTTCTTCTTCAGGTGTGTGTGCTTTCTCATATATACATATATCAGTTAATCAAAACACTAAATGATTGAACTATAAAAGACATCTAAAAAGATCTAAATTAAATATATTATATACATATGTGCACACATACATACATATCTATCTATCTATCTATCTATCTATCTATCTATCTATCTATCTATCTGTCTCTCTCTATATATATATATATATATATATGTGTGTGTGTGTGTGTGTGTGTGTGTATCTGTGTCTGTGTGCATGTTTATATGCACACATGTGTATATAAGGGTATGTAAGAAAACACTGAAGACTACCAACACTGAACTACAAAAACCTGAAAAAATAATCCCAACTGCACACATTAGTAAATGCAAAAAAACACTGATATAAATAATAATTAAAAAAAAAGAACTTTTACACCAAATAATACAATGAATTGAGTGTTTTATGCAAAGGCAAGCCCCTCCTGCACCCCCACACCCCCAACTTAAATATAACAACTTCACAGTCACACCAACTCATAAAAGGGAGATATCTCTTTACCTAAACAAATCACTGTTAGCACAAAAAAAAAAACTGAAGCAACAAGTACTTCACCTGTACCATCTTAGTAATATGTGCTAACCCTTACCCTGCACTTACCCTAACCCCACACCTTACCTTAAAAAAATTCAGTAACATTACCACTATTTAGACTGATTAGAATATAGTGTCATGGAGAGGTTTTAGTGTAACATTATTAATACATTAATAATCTTTTATCCTGTTATCTAAACACATCTACCAGCACTGCAATAGCTTGGTGAAACATCTTTTTAGTATGTTATACTGCAAAGTTCATTAAATCCAATTAAGTTTAATGCCATAACTCCTATAGAGCTCAAACCATTCACCCTGTAACCAGAAACACAACAGTATCAACCATAACCCAGCCACTGGGGATGCACAAGCCAGTGCATTTCTTTGTGCCGGTCCCAAGCCTGGATAAATGGGGAGGGTTGCGTCAGGAAGGGCATCCGGCATAAAATTTTGCCAAATCATACATGCAGACAACAGTACAGATATACATACCGGATCGCTCGAGGCCCGGGTTAACAATGACAGCCACCAGTACTGTTGGCCAACAGGGTGCTGGTGGAAATTGGGCTACTGTTGGCTGAAGGAGGAGAAGAGGGGAAGAGGGGGAAGGCATGCCAGAAGGCAGGTAAAGGCTAGGACTGTGGTAGTGAGGGTCAGAACTTTGAATGTTGGCAGTATGACTGGTATAGGGAGAGAGCTAGCTGATATGATGGACAGAAGGAAGGTTGGTATATTGTGTGTGCAAGAGACCAGATGGAAGGGGAGCAAGGCTAGGTGTATCGGAGGTGGGTTCAAATTTTTTATCATGGGGAGGATGGGAGGAAAAATGATGTAGGGGTTATCCTGAAGGAACAGTATGCTAAGAGTGTTTTGGAGGTGAAAATAGTGTTGGATAGAGTGATGTTTATGAAGCTGGAAATTGATGGTGAAATGATGAATGTTGTTAGTGCATATGCTCCACAAGTTGGGTGTGCGATGGATGAAAAAGAAAAATGTTGGAGTGAGTTGGATGAAGTGGTGATGACACTACCCAAGGGTGAGAGAGTGGTGATCAGAGCAGATTTCAATGGGCATGTTGGTGAAGGGAACAAAGGGGATGAGGAAGTAATGGGTAGGTATGGTGTTAAACAAAGGAATGCAGAAGGTCAGATGGTAGTGGATTTTGCAAAAAGGATGGACATGGCTGTGGTGAATATGTATTTTAACAAGAGGGAAGAGCATAGGGTGACATAAGAGTGGAGGAAGATGCACACAGGTGGATTATATCTTATGTAGAAGGGCCAGTCTGAAGGAGATTGGAGACTGTAAAGTGGTGGCAGGGGAAAGTGTAGTTAGGCAACATAGGACGGTGGTTTGTAGGATGACATTGGTGATCAAGAAGAGGAGGAGGAGTGTGAGGGCAGCACCAAGGATAAAATGGTGGAAACTGAAAAAAGGGTAATTGTGAAATGGAGTTCAGGGAAGAGTTAAGACAGGCACTGGGTGGCAGTGAAGAGTTACCGAATAGCTGAGTAACTACAGCAGAGCTAGTAAGGGAGATGGCTAGAAAGGTGCTTGGTGTGACATCTGGAAAGTGGAAGGAGGACAAGGAGACCTGGTGGTGGAATGAGGAAGTACAGGAGATTATACAGAGAAAGAGGTTGGTGAAGAAGAAGTGGGATTGTCAGAGAGATGAAGAAAGTAGACAGGAGTATAAGGAGATGAGGTGCATGGCAAAGAGAGAGGTGGCGAAGGCTAAGGATAAGGTGTATGAATAGCTGTATGAAAGGTTGGACACTAAGGAGGGAGAAAAAGACCTGTACCGATTGGCTAGACAGAAGGACCGAGCTAGTAAAGATGTGCAGCAGATAAGGATGATAAAGTATAATGAGGGAAATGTACTCACAAGTGAGGAGAGTGTGTTGAGCAGCTGGAAAGAGTACTTTGAGGGGCTGATGAATGAAGAGAATGAGAGGGAGAGAAGGTTGGATGATGTGCAGATAGTGAATCATGAAGTGCAGTGGATTAGCAAGGAGGAAGTAAGGATAGCTATGAAGAGGATGAAGAATGGAAAGGCTGTTGGTCCAGATCACATACCTGTAGAAGCATGGAGATGTTTAGGTGAAATGGCAGTGGAGTTTTTAACTAGATTGTTTAATGAAATCTTGGAAAGTGAGAACATGCTTGAGGAATGGAGAAAAAGTGTTTTGGTACCGATTTTTAAGAATAAGGGTGATGTGCAGAGCTGTAGTAACTACAGATGGATTAAATTGATCAGTCACAGCATGAAGTTATGGGAAAGAGGAGTGGCAGCTAAGTTAGAAGGGAGGTGATGATTAGTGATCAGCAGTATGGTTTCATGCCAGTAAAGAGCACTACAGATGTGATGTTTGCTCTGAAAGTGTTGATGGAGAAGTACAGAGAAGGTCAGAAGGAGTTGCATTGTGTCTTTGTGGACTTAGATAAAGCATATGACAGGGTGCCTAGAGAGGAGTTGTGGTATCATATGAGGAAGTCGGGAGTGTCAGAGAAGTATGTAAGAGTGGTACAGGATATGTGCGAGGGTAGTGTGACAGCGGTGAGGTCTATGGTGTGAGTGACGGATGCGTTTAAGGCGGAGGTGGGATTGCATCAAGGATCAGCTCTGAGCCCTTTCTTATTTGCAATGGTGATGGACAAGTTGACAGACGAGATCAGACAGGAGTCCCATGGGCTATGATGTTTGCAGATGACATTGTTATCTGTAGTGAGAGTAGGGAACAGGTGGAGCAGCCCCTGGAGAGGTGGAGATGTGCTCTAGAGAGAAGAGGAATGAAGGTCAGCAGGACTAAGACAGAATATATGTGCGTGAATGAGAGGGTGATAGAGGAATGGTGAGGATGCAGGGAGTAGAGGTGGCGAAGGTGGATGAGCTTAAATACTTGGGATCAACAGTTCAGAGTAATTATGAGTGTGGAAAAGAGGTGAAGAAGAGAGACAGGCAGGGTGGAGTGGGTGGAGAAGAGTGTCAGGAGTGATTTGTGAGAGACGAGTACCAGTAAGAGTGAAAGGGAAGGTCTACAAGAGGGTAGTGGGACCAGCTGTGTTATATGGGTTGGAGACAGTGGCACTGACAAAAAGGCAGGAGTCAGAGCTGGACGTGGCAGAGTTAAAGATGTTAAGATTTGCACTGGGTGTGACGAGGGTGGACAGGATTAGGACTAAGTGTATTAGTGAGTCAGCCCAGGTTGGAAGGTTTGAAGACAAAGCCAGAGAAGCAAGATTACGTTGGTTTGGACATGTGCCGAGAAGGGATGCAGTGTATACTGGGAAAAAGATGCTAAGGATGAAGCTGCCAGGTAAAAGGAAAAGAGGAAGGCCTAAGATAAGGTTTATGGATGTGGTGAGAGAGGACATGCAGGTGGTTGGTGTGACAGAGCAAGACGCAAATGAAAGGAGAAATGGAAACAGATGATCCGCTGTGGTGACCCCTAACAGGAGCAGCTGAAAGAAGAAGAAGAAGAAAATCAACCATAACCATAACATTTTCAAATTTGTTCTTAGTAGATAGGAAGGTACCTGAACCAATTGCTATAATTAATCAGACAAAGTATAAAATATCTAACCAATTAAAGCCCTTTAGAAGTAATATGAGGCCATTGAAAAATGATCTTTCTTAACACTTCAAAGTTCCTGTGGAGAAGTGGGTGGCAGTGATCTGAAGAAGGAAAAGAAGGGAGGGAATCAATCATTTAAAAAATTCCTTTCCTCAAATAACTTTACTGTTGAAAATGTTTGTTCATAATAGGTTCATAGGTTCATACTAAGCTAATGACCAATAGGATGTTTACAAGCTTAGCCATGCAACCCAACCTAATTTTGTCCTAGAGTTCTTTGGATGCCTATATGGTTGGGTATGTTACTAAGGAAGTAGCTATGGGTTAAGTGGGGGAGGTGTGTTAGTTTAGGATTAATTTACTTACTGTCAACGTGTGCCCATCAGAAACATGGGGACCAGGCCAGGGGAATTTATGATTTCCCATCCAATGATCAAGGTTTCTTTTGAAGAGGATCAGAGATGAACTGTGCTTCACGTAGATGGGGAGCTTATTCCATAGCATGGGGATTTTTTGAAGCACATATTGGTCTTTCTGTGGGCTGTATTTATGTCACAGACAAAGTTCAGGTCTTTGGATCTGGTGTTTCTGGTGTTGTTTATCTTACAGATGTGTAACAGATTTGTCAGAGCTGGATTTGAGGATGTCTTATATGCTATATATAGAGTGCCTCTCAGTAACCTGTAGGAGACTAAGTACAGAGGTAGGACCTTAAGACAATCCATTTAGGACAGGGTATTCATACCCTGAATTCTCCTGGTGAGGAACCTTTGGGAGTATTCCAAATGATGCAACTGTAGCAAGTGCCTAGCTAAGTACATGCCAAAGGGCATATTGTACTTAATGATGAGTCTAATAAGGGTTGCATAAAGTGGTACTATTACTTCCTTGGACCTGGATGCCATACCCTTTCTGAGCTGGGCAACATAGAATCATTTTCTTACTATCCTGGCTATGTGTTGGTTAAATGCCAGATTACTGTCTACACATGTTCCCAGATCCCTAACTATTCAACTATTAGGGGTATTTTATCAATGAAGTAGTTTGGGTGGGCGCTTCTACAAAGGACACTATAATGTATTTCTTTGGACTGAATTTTAATCCATGGTTTTCACACCATTCATTTATTTGTGTTAGACCTTCTTGTAAGGTTGATGTCATGGAGGAACACTATGATAGCGCCCAATTTACAGTCATCTGCGAACTTGATGAGCCAAAGACCTTTGACATTAGCCTGGACTTCTGAGATGTAGATGTCAAACAGGAGTGGTCTTAACACAGACTCCTGGGGTACTCCATTGGTGACCAGTCTTTTGGTGGAGGTGGTCTCACCGATCCTGACTTTTTGAGTCCTATCTATGAGCCAGGTAGCAATCCAGTGAGTTATGAAGGGACTTATGCCTAGTTCTGAGAGTTTACTGAGTAAACCTAACTGCACAAACCAATTACCACTGTGCAGTCCCTCAATGTAAAATGACTTGTCTGGGAGACCAGTCAAAAAACTTAGAAAAGTTGTTAACAAAGAGGACCAGTGCCACGCCAGGGAATTCTCCTATTAAAATGTAAATTGTTATCCAACATAGAACAATCCAAACTTAGAAAGTTAGAAAAAGAATTTCCTCTAAGTTGAAAAATCCATTAAAACCATTAAAAAGGAAGGCTTCCCGTGTTTTCATAAATCCTTATTATCTTTATTATTATAGAGCAAAGCAGATGAATGCTGTGTTCAACATTTTAATACAATTCAGTGTTATGTAGCTTCTTTAGATTTATTTATACATGTGCTCAAATAGAGAATATTATGAAAAGCCAAGCCAAATTGACCGTTTGGGAACAGGAGAATAATATGCTGATAAATACATCAAAAACTAAGTATATGAGATTTGGTAGGCATAAATTGAAAGGTGAATATTTAATTCAGCACACAGTGATTGAAACTGTAGACTCATTTAAGGACCTGGGTATATGGATAGATTCAGCTATGAGGTTTTCTAATCATATCAACCTATTGGTTAATGATAGTTATAAAACTATAGGTTGTATAAAAAGATTTATAAAGTCTAGAAAATAAAAAATAATGAAGTCATTTTTGTTAGTTACATTAGACCCAAACTTGAGTATGGAATAACAATAGGGAAACCCTATAAGAAAACAAGCATGAGTAAATTGGAAAGAGTACAATGGACATATACCAAGGGCATCCATGGATGTGAAAATTTAAGTTATTATGAAAGACTAAAATATCTGAACTTGTACAGTGTCTTTTATAGATATCTAAGAGGAGATCTTATTCAGGTATATAGGGCAGTTCAGAGTAATGGCGAGAGTGGAAGAGAGGTGAAGAAAAGCATATAGGCAGGGTAGTGTGGATGGAGTAGAGTGTCAGGAGTAATTTGCAACAGACGAGTACCAGTAAGAGTGAAAGGGAAGGTCTACAAAAGGGTAGTGAGACCAGCTATGTTATATGGGTTGGAGACAGTGGCATTGACAAAAAGGCAGGAGTCAGAGCTGGATGTGGCAGAGTTAAGGATGTTAAGATTTGCACTGGGTGTGGCAAGGGTAGACAGGATTAGGAATAAGTATATTAGAGGGTCAGCCCAGATTGGACAGTTTGGAGACAAAGCCAGAGAGGCGAGATTGCGTTGGTTTGGACATGTGCTAAGGAGAGATGTTGGGTATATTAGGAAAAGGATGCTAAGGATGAAGCTGCCAGGTAAGAGGAAAAGAGGAAGGCCTAAGATAAGGTTTATGGATGTGGTTAGAGAGGACATGCAAGTGGTTGGTGTGACAGAGCAAGATGCAGAGGACAGGAAGAAATGGAAACAGGTGATCCGCTGTGGCGACCCCTAACTGGGAAAAGCCGAAAGAAGAAGAAGTGACAACTACCTCTAGGAATGTTCGGGGTTAACAAAAAGTACTAAAGAATCATCAGACAACCTACGTAGGAGATTCTATAGGAATGAGAAGTGTACTAATTGGTTCTCTGACAGAGTAGGTGATGCATGGAATAGACTACCAAATTACATTAATGCAAGTACTAGTTTAGATAGTTTTAAGAACAGCCTGGATACTTATTATGGGAACAAGTGTTTTTGGTATATTGGCAAGCTAGAAGGGCATTAATGCCCTTGCTTGAAATATTTGTATGTATGTATGCATGTATGTATGTATGATAATTTGTTTCATGGCCTTGTATATTAGACTTGTCAGATTGATGGGTCTGTAATTAACTTCATAAAAACACCTATATTTAAATACTTCATGAAGGCTTTGACCATTTCCTCCGTACTAAGATGTCCAGCTTCATTGTCAGTTATGGTATAGTCTGTCAAGTCCCATTCAATCTGTGAACCATTTCAGCAAACCTTCTTCATCAAAAATAACTTACTCTGGGCAAAGTGGAAGGGGTAGACTCCTCACATCCCCTTATTTAATATAACATCTTCTCGGATGACAGCCTCAAAGAAGTTACCAGTTTTCACTGAAATTTTCAGCTGGCAACTGAGATTTTGTATGGGCCATGCAAATCTACCATTAACACATTCAGCAATCAGTATCCTCAGTATTAATGATTAGAGAACAGGGAGGCATAGGGTTTCTTTCTCTGCCAGACTGCTTATTTAAAATAAAGACAAGAACAGAATTTATCTTTAAAATGTTTCAACAACTTTTCAAAATCTAATTCTGTAAAAGAAGTGATGTGGCCTTTATCATCACCTTTAATTCATTCAGCAATTGTTGCTCTTCTGTGATGCAAAGGAGGCAATTTCCTAAATTTTCTTTGAGATATTAAGATCATTAAATTCGCATAGTTTTCATATGGAATTCATGCCTGAAGCGCATCATAACACCTCTTTGGCTTCAGGCCATTGATAAGCAATTTTTTTTTTTCTGCCTAAAACACCTAACAATACCTGTATGATATTGAGGAGCGGAGAAGAGAGATAAATAATTGATTGTTGGGCCACTTTCAGTTTTACTCAGAAAAAAAATCCTTACAGTGTTTCTTTCTGATTACAACCTCTGTAGCAGCATAATCCAGTAATGGAGGGTAAAGCAAGACATCCCTACAAAGAATTGCCTGGCACATTAGCAATTATTCCCTTCATGTCTGCATATAGACAGGCATTAATGGCCAGCCAGATGAATGGAAAAAAAAACAGTTCTGCTTTGTCTGTTTATAGTCTTGTAATTTTTTCCTTGAAATGGAGTTAAGATAAACAGTGTACAAAAAAGTACTACTTATTTATATCTGAAACTAAATGTTATGGGTATGTCTGTGCATGTTTGTGAGATGGGATGTGCCTCATATTCATGAGGTTACTGTACGTCCATAGATATGCAGGGGATTCTTTCTTGCTATGGCTGCTCCCAAACTGTGATCCCCTTTAGTTTCAGGATACAGCTTTTGTGCCAGTGTAACTATTTCTGAATCATGCTAATACCCATATTTATGTGGTGCAGTTCATTTACATATGTTCTGAATACCATCTCCCTTCTTGCTATGCAGTAGTACGTTGTTGTCCTTGAGATATAAAATAGCCTTTTCCTGCATTTCAGTGTAGGCCAGGTTTCAGTCTCACCCACTATCAGAGATTCGATTTTGAGAAAAGGGATTTTTAAGGGATAGACTCGAAATCAGGATGGAAATATCACAAAAGAAACTTAATGGAAAAACTGGCAAAACTTATGCATTGTGCAGTAATATCTTCACAAGGGAGATGATTTGTTACATATTATATTCAATTTTATGTGACATATACAGCAAATGAAAAAGTCTCGAAACTATTTAGCTAAGAGCAGGTGTTGTACAAATAGATTAATATTTTAGCAATACGTTTGACAGAATGGACTACAACAACCTTTTAAGTAAATTGGTAAGGATAGGTATAAATCAGCATGTTAGCAAATAAATAAGAGGCTGGCTGAAATGATGAACATGAGTAGTGAAAAGAAAGGAAGTGAGTGAAAAGAAATACTAGTTGGATGAGGCATCCCCTAGGGATTAGTAGTGATCACATCTGTTTTCTACATACATTACAGAGCTTAAATGTTATTTTGATGTGTTACGTACTAAAAATGTAAATGATGCAAAAACTACCTAAAATAAGAATAGCTCAAGATATATAGCACACATACAGGAATGGAAAAATATAAATGAATAGGTATGATTCAGTGACAAACACTGGTACCGGATCTTTAGCAAAGACAAGTAAAGGCCTGACTTTGACCCAGATGATCCCTGAATTATTGGTGATTCAGGCCCTGAAGGAGCCTACCAGGACTTGTGGGACTAAGCTGCCAAAAACAGCTTGACTACTTGGGAGAGAGAGACATCCAGGTTCACTGCTGTTCTCTCGACTATTGGAGGCTGAGTGTCATTGCAGGAGTCATCAGCAGCCACTGTAGTTACGTTAGGGGGCAGTCATAGCAAGCAGTATACACTGCAGCCAGAACAAATATGCAGGAAAGTGTCTATGTCCAGTGCTGTTATGGAAGCTGTCTCTGACAGCTGTCATGAAAGTGTGTGTGTGTGTGTGTGTGTGTGTGTGTGTGTGTGTGTGTGTGTGTGTGTGTGTGTGTGTGTGTGTTCTGTTGTCCTACTTATTGTTTGATTTGTAGTAGGCATTCTGAGATGCCCTGCATTCTTTGATTGTGTGTCTAGCAAGAAGAGAAGTTTATATTTTTTTAATAACCTTGATTATTGTTAGTAGCAATTTGCTTGGTAACATTTACAGTGCTTTTGAATGTAAACTTGAAACATTTTAATGTGGTTGTTTTTCTTCAAGCTCAGATCTCCAGTTCAAAGTTGCACTTTTTGGCGGAGCCATGTAAGTGGTCGTTGATGACTATCAACTCGTACATAAAAAAGACTCGGTCATCTGTACCTAGGTCTAAGTCTTTTTATTGGCTTTGTAGGGTAGAGTACTGTATGCAGAATCAGTGATAATGATTACTCTGGTGTACTAAGGCTGTAAATATTTTACATGTAGCTATCCCTCACCTGTTGTCTGGCATGCTCAAGCAAACACTCACAGTTTAATTTCTCCAAGTCTTTTGGGTTTCTAATACCTTGACAGGAATGGACCTCATTCCTACGTCAAAGTATGATTAAAGTTCATGATATTAGTATTGTTTCAATCTTTGAAGTTAGCAAAAAGTGCTCTTGACAGCACCTGAAATGTGCCCAGAAGTGACTCATTCTGCAATCCATATGGAGTTACATTGGTAGCATATCTAAATGTGACTGTAAATTCTTTTTTATGAGATCCATTGCTCCTACTACTATTGGAGCTGTCTGAGTAGCCTTCTAACACATTGCCATCATTTCTTCCTGCAAATCTTTATATTTTATAACTTTGAGTCCCCCTCTACATTCTTCTTCTCTTTCAGCTCTTCCCATTAGGGGTCACCACAGTGGATCATCTGCTTCCACTTCTTCCTGTCCTCTGCATATTCCTCTGTCACACCAACCACTTGCATGTCCTCTCTCACCACATCCAAAAACCTTATCTTAGGCCTTCCTCTTTTCCTCTTACCTGGCAACTCCATCCTTAACATCCTTTTCCCAATATACCCATCATCTCTCCTCAGCACATGTCCTAACCAATGCAATCTCGCCTCTCTGACTTTGTCTCCAAACCGTCCAACCTGAGCTGACCCTCTAATATACTGATTCCTAATCCTGTCCATTTTTGTGACACCCAAAATCACTGGGTGTAGTAATTTCAATGATCACGTCTACTTTTGTCGTCTTTTCATGGACTTCTATATCTGGTTTCCTCGTATTATTTGTTGAACTGTTGGTAATGGGTGATCCCATGTGATGTAAACTTCAAGCTTTGTGGCTCATGTTTTCAATGTATCTCAGCTACTTCAATATTGTAATGTTTGCACGATCCACAGTGTAACAGTCTTGCCACATTATTATAACTTACAGTATATAGGCCGTCTGCCATTAGTGTATCACACACAGCAATAAGATGTGGGACTGTTTACAGTGCTGTTTTACAGAACCTGCATTTGTCTGTTTCTTCCACATGTCCAATGGACATTGTAAACTAACATGTATGTAGTCCATTATCTTGGACTGCCAATATTAACCTTTTATTTTTTGGTTTAAATTCCCCTCTACTTAACTATTCCTGCATCAGATCCTGATTGACACGAGGCTGTTCCAGGAGTTTTCTGTACTTGCAACTATATTTATGCCTTTTCCACATTTCATGTCTCTCATCTGATCCTTCTTATATTTTTTCTTTTGTATTGTGGCACATTCAGTTGCTGCCTGATTTTTATCTACTTGTTTGATTTCTATTCCCACTCAACACTAATATGCTTCTGCTAAACTAAGAGGGAATTCATCTTAGACTTGTTCTCTTCATGTTTTAAAACTTTCACTATGTTTGGATCTGGTGAGGTCAGCAGATATGTATGCAGTCCTACGACTGCAGATCTATACGCGTAATCAATTTCAAGGAGGCCCATACCTCCTTCAGAATGAGGAATATATTATCTTGGGATACACTGATTTTTATAAATCAGCTGATAAGCATGAAGCATTTTTCTTGTTTTCCTGTCCAACTGATCCAATACCGTTTGGGGCCAGTTAATCACCCCAAAACTGTAAGTTAGAACAGGAAGAACAAATCAGTTTATTGCTTGGACTTTGTTCCTAGATGTCAAAGCTGTTTTCAGTATTAATTCTAGTCTTCTAAAATATTCCTTACTGAGTTTTGTTTACATTTCTTCATGCTTTATGGTCGATCTTTCATCAATTCCCAAATATTTATACACTCCCTACTGCTCAAGTTCCTTTATAGGTTCATAGGTTGATACTAGGCTACCTGCCCTAGGGCATTTGCAAGCCTAGCCAGAGTGTGTTTGGCTTTCACCACCCTTCTTAGATTAGTTGAGTGTGCCTCTGTATAGTAGGTCACAGAAGATAGCCCATTTAAGGTTAGTTTACCGTGCCTCTGTCTAGCACTGACGCAGAAGAGATCCCAGGGGTAAATTTATGATCTCCCATCCAAACGTCAAGATTCTTCTTGAAGAGGGTCATTGAAGGGCTCTGTCTGACATGGATTGGGATTTTGTTCCAGAGTGAGGGGAGCCTCTGGGATATGAATCTGTCCCTCCAGCATGTTCTATTTATTTCTGTGCTGAGGTTTAAGTCACTGGAGCATGTAGTTCTCATGGATTTGGATTTCTTGAGGTGGAGCATGTCCATTAATTCTGGGTTGGACATGTCTTTATATGTCAGGCACAGATCGCCTCTGAGTAGGCAGTAAGCAATTGAGTAGAGCTGGAGTTTCTTTAGCCTAACTGCGTAGGGCATCTATTTGAGTCCCTTGATCCTCTTGGTGAGGTACTTTTGGAGTCTTTCTAGTTGTAGCAGGTGTCGGGTAAGGTACATTCCAAATGGGGCATTGTATTCAATTATGGGCCTGATGAGTGATGAGTAGAGGGGCACAATGACCTCTCTTGATCTAGATGTGAACCCCTTCGTGATAAGGTGGGCTATATAGAATGTCTTTCTAACCACTTTGGCAATGTGATTGTCAAAGGAGAGATTGCAATCTACGTGGGTCCCCAAATCCCTAATTACTTCTTCCGTACTTAATGAATTACCACCTATGTGGTAATTTGTGGGCACTTTGTTTTTCCCAAAGGGAATGACTATGCACTTTTTGGCATTTAGCTTTAGGCCATGGCTCTGGCACCAGTTATCCATCTCTGTGAGACCTTTTTGGAGGATGCTTGTGTCAGCCGGCGAGTCGATTATGGCCCCCAGCTTGCAGTCATCTGCAAACTTTGTCAGCCATAGTCCTCCTGTGTTAGCCTGTACCTCAGAGAAATATATACCGAACAAGAGAGGTCCCAGGACTGAGCCTTGTGGGACGCCACTTGTAACTGGTTTAGAGTCTGACATGGCACCTGCAATTCTGACCATGTGAGTTCTATCCCAAAGCCAGTTTGCAACCCATCTTGTGACATAGGGATTGATATTTAAGCTGGTGAGCTTATTTATGATGCCCGAGTGGGGTATTGTGTCGAAGGCTTTTGCAAGGTCAAGGTAGGCTGCGTGGACTACCTTCCCCTCATCTATGGCCTTGGTGACTGTTTCAAAGAAATTGACCAGGTTCAAGAGGCAAGATCTGCCCTTAACAAAGCCGAATTGGGTAGGATCCAGTGTTTGGAGGTTCCCAATGTCTTTGTTTATGAGTTCCATGATGATATGCTCCATAGCTTTCCAGACCAGGCTAGTTAGGCTTATAGGGCAATAGTTTCCGGGGTTCGTTGTGGCACCACCTTTATGGAGTGGGACCACTGTTGCAGTACGCCATTCTTTGGGTACATATCCTGTTGTAAGGCTGAGACTGAACAGTGATTTTAAGTGAGGGTTCAGTTCTTCTTGGAGCTCATGTAAAACGCAGCCCGGGACATCGTCCGGTCCCATTGATGTGTGTTTTTTGCTTTGGAGAGGACAGCTCTCACCTGTGCATCTGTGATATCAGAGAGGCTACACTCTGTTGGGATAGTCATTTGCTCATTTGGGGGGAGGGGGAGTTTGCACTGAACCTGTCTGCCAGGATGTTGGCAATGTCTGTGGGTTCAGTGTATTTTTTGTCTTTTTGCACTAACTCAGAGCATATCTGGGAGTTTCCACCCAGGTTTCTGACATAACTAAAGAAAGCCTTGTGATTATCTTTAGCATCTTGTGCAATTTTTCTTTCGAAGCTAGCCTTAGATGATTTTATGAAGAATTGTAGTTTCTTGCTAGTACTGATCAGAGTTGCCTTCCCTTTCAGGGATTTTGCTCTATCATGTAGTAGCTTCCTCCTTCTGTTGTACAGCTTATTTATGGCTGGGGTCCACCAGACAGGTCTCCTGCCTTTGGAGGAGTGTGTCTTGGTTTTATTTGGTACAGCACGATCCATGCATTCCTGTAGGTATCCATAGAATGCATTTGTAAAGGATTCTGCAGTTTGGGCCGTATTTTCCACTGGCCCTGGGGCTTTGAAGGATTCCACCTTGGTTTTGAGAAGTAGGAAGTTTGCTTTTGAGAAGTTTTTGACCGTGGTTGAACCATTGGGCTAGGGTGTTGGGACTTGAGTAGTGCTCACAGTCTATGTTTGGGTAGTTAAAGTCACCCAATATAATGGTGTTTGGAGAGACCTTCATATTCTCCAGTGTCGTCAGGAAAGCCGAGTGGAGTTCCTGAGTTTGGGAGGGTGGTCTGTAGCAGCCTACAAACTGGAAGGCAGTTTTGCCCACTGTTAGTTGCACATGGATGGCCTCAGATGCTTCGTGCAGTGCCACTAGCCTGGAGGCATGGGTATCTTTGATGAATATTTTATTTTACATTTTATTTTATTTTACATTTGTTTACCGGGCTAGTCCAACTGGATATATGTCCATTTTCAGTGGAGGCCTGGGGAGAAAAGCTCCACTACATACTACTAAACAATGTCAAGATATACATCAATATACAAAAATAAAAAAATACTCCTCCTCCTCTTGTGGTTCGGTCCGAGTTTTGGGGCCGAAAAGCATGGTATGAGGTATAGCCTGGTGGTGCTGGGGTGCTCTCGGGAGCCTTGAACCAGATTTCTGTTACTGCACAGATATCGATATTCTCCATACTGAGGAGAGCCTGGAGTGCATGCATCTTGAGGTTTGGACTTCTGGTGTTGAGCAGCATTACCCTTAGTTTCTTTTTCCTTGTGTTGTCTAAGGAGGTGGGTTTGTCTTTTGAGCCTTGCCTAAAAAAGGCACTATGGGGGTGGCAAGAGCCTTGGCCAGTATTCGAAAACCCAGGGGTGACAGGTGCAAGCCGCCCCTAGTGAAGCAACGTGGCTTGTCAAGCATGTCATCCCAGGCTGACAGACACTGGATCCCCTTTGAGTGACACCAATACTTTAGCCAATTGTTGAAATTGATCATTTTATCTTTATACTGTGGTATCATTCTTGGTGAGGGTAAGATGCTACTCAAGGTCAGGGTCATACCGGCCTGGGCCACATGATCAGAGAGCTCCTCTATGTGTCTTTTCATGTAATCCAGGGAGGTACGTCTCAGGTCATTCACACCAGCATGGACAATGACGGAGTCATATTTGTACTTGCTTTGGAGTGACCTGAGTGCTTGTGTCATGTGGCAGATCCTGGCACCCAACAGGCAGCTTACAGTGACCTTCTCCTTGTTCAGCCTGGTGAGAGGGACGTCATTGTGTCTGACAATAGAGTCACCTATTACAAGTGTATTAGGTGTGTTGTTTAGCCTTAAGGGCTGTGACTGTGTGGCACACTGACTTTGTGAACTATGTCATACGTGGGTATTGTTGTGGGGTAGCAGCTGCTTGGATGTCTGCTTTGGAGGTCTCTGTTGCTTGGGCAGATTTTTATTTAGAGCCTCCGAGTATGTTTTTGTGTGTTTATGTGTTTGGTTTGCTGTTGCGATAGGTCTATATGAGACTGGATTTGTGGTGTGTGCGATTACCTTCTCCTCCAGACTGACCGTGCCAGTACTATGGTGAGAGAGCTCAGTCTCCAGTTTGGCTATATAGTTGCATCTCTCACATATATTTGAGCTTGTTGGGAAGAGGAGAGGGTGGTCTGTGTATATAAGGCAGTTGTAACATTGCCTCAAGATTCCCATATTCACCAGCTGGACTGGAGAGTAAACCTGAAACTGACTTTTGGACATGCCAGAATAGTATAAGGAATTACTTTTTGACTTGATCAAAAAGGACCAATAGGGAGCCAAGTACTTAAAGGGAGTATAACAGGGTGTAGTGCTTTAGTTTATTAGTGCTTACTTATAAGACACTTATCCTAGCTACTGCTGGGTTTTAGAAGGAAAATAGACTGCTTACTTTGAGATTTGGAACAGTTCTAAGGGAAAAAGTGAAGAGCAAACTTTGTGGAGCCGGGAATAGTTTAAACCTGATTAAGCGGCGCTGCCCAATGCTGCGCTATGCGCAAAAACGCGCAAAAAGAGGGTTTTAAGAGAGGGGGATCAAGGAGTTTGGAATTGACCCAAAATAGCCAATAAAACTACAGTTCCTAGGCAGTAACCACTCCCACAGGGGCAGACAGGCTGTTCAGTGTTTACCACTGCCACTGATGAACACAGAGACTTCCCTTTAGCCCAAGCAAGCAATGACCTCCAAGAAACTTACAAACAGTTCAGAACAGCAAATCTGTAACTGAACTTTTTTTAAATTTCAGAAAGTGGGAAAAAAGCAAGATTTTTTTTTTTGTTTTGTTTAAAGATAGCAGAGATGCACAAGTAGCAACAAGTTAGAACAGTGCAATAAATGACCCCACACTTGAGTGCTAGGCCAGAGACAGGTAAAATGCAAGTTTTCAGAAAAAAATTATTTTAAAATAAGTGCAAAACAGGAAATGCAGTAAACAGGCTCTAGATGTGTTCTAAATACAGTTCTTAATACAGATATCAAGTTTAGCAAGCTGGAAAATGCCAAAAAGTAGGTGGCAATGCAGAAATCTTAACAAATAATCTGAAGAAAAATACTTAAAATCTCAAAAGTGGCTCCTTTCTACTCTCAGTGTTTTCTCCTCTTGGTGGGTGCTTCACCAACAGCCAACAAGTCTGAATACCATATTTTCTCAGTACAGTAGCTTTCTACTTTAAATGTTGCTTTTGCACATTTATCAAGATCAAATGACATTCTTATATCATCTGAGAAAGTTATGACCACTTCCAGTTGTGCTTTCAGCTCCTTATGTGATGCACTATATTTGAAATCATCCGCAAAAAGAAGATGCAAAGTCTTTACACGTCGTCGTTGTTTTTTGGTAGACAAACTGTAACCATGACCTAATCTATTAAGTAGATGGCTTAAAGGGTTAAGGGCAGGACAAAAGAGCAGAGGTATCAAAGACTCACCTAGAAATATCTCCCTCTGAATTTTTATCCCTGGGGTAATAAATTGCCCTTTATTATGGCTTAGCTGCAAAGTGGTTTGCCACTGTTACATGATCACTGTAATGCAATTGATCACTGCAGGGTATATCGTATACATCTGTAAGCACTCATTTATCCATTAATGTGGAATACTGTCAAATGCTTTTTTGTAGTCTATCCATGTCATACTTAGAGTATTTTCCTTTCTACAATTCTGTATTATGACTATTTAACAAGAAATGAGGGATGGATGGATCCTTTGTTCAATATGACTTTCTTTTGTTACCCTTTTGTTCTATTGCCATGATTGAGTTTTCTTCTAAATGACTATAAACTTTGTTGTCATCAGTGCCAGTATTTAGTTTATTCATTGTTGGAAGGCAAGTTATTGGTCTATGGTTTTTAGGATAGCATACAAGTTTACTTTTAGGGAACAGTATTATTTTTCCTGTTTTTAATTAGGTTGGTGTTTGTTAAGGGCATGCATATAAGTAGTTCTTACTGAGGGCTAAATCTTTGTGTAAAGATGTTAAATACTTTTAGCCAGGAGACAGGTACTGCATCTGGGCCTGTGGTTTTCCAGATTGGAGATTTTTCTCAATTTTATTTCAATTTCGCTGGCCATTACTTTACCCCATTTCATATCCTGTCCATTTGAACTTCTTACTGTTTTTTTTTTACTTCTTCTATCCATTCAGCATCTTTGTTATGTTCCACAGGGTCTTCATAGATCTTGTCTTTCTGCTTTTCCCAGTTTGGGATCACCACAGTGGATCACTGGTCCGCAGATTGATTGACAGTGGTGTTTTTATGGTGTCGAGTTGCCAGCCTGGTGCCCAACCATCACAGAAGGCACACACATACACACACGCACCTACCTGCATGTCTTTAAAACTCACTTGACCACAGGGATGACATGCAGACTCTGCACAGAAGGCACTCCAACCAAGAACTGAACCGGAGAACCTCTTGCTGTGAGGCGACAATGGTAACCACTGCACCACCATGGCCAATATGTCTAGTTCTTCTTTTTTTGTTGGTGTTTCTATTTGTTTTGCATTGTTTCCCAATTTTCTATGAAACTTTTTTGGGTCATCAATGAATTGCTGATTTTATACTTTTCCTTTATATTTATATGCATATCTTCTAAGGATTTCTGTCTGTGCTATCATTATTTTAAGGTATTACTGCTCAATGCTAGGAGTCTAAACAAAAAACTCCATTCTCTATAAGCTCTCTTTACCCCAGAGTATGCTGACATTTGTGCAGTCACTGAGACATGGTTTAAAGCCGTAAAGCACACACCAACAGTGCAAGGTTATAATGCCTTCCACACATTTTGGCCAGCTACTTCACAGGCAGGAACTAAAGGTGGAGGTGTCTCTATTTACATCAAAAATAAATATACTTTAAGGCTGGTCAGACTGGACAATGCACTTGAGCTGCTCCATGTTCAAATCACCATAGGTAAAATCTCATACCACTTCCTTGTAAGCTATAGGTCCCCCTCTATGACCCAGGAAATCCATACCATGTATTTAAACTTATTAGAAACACTAACCATCCAATCCAATACCATATTCAGTGGTGACTTTAATTATCTCACTATTAACTGCGAATCCTATTCAACACCAAATGTGCATGCACAGAGATTCCTGGATTTTGTAAACACAAGCTCCCTGGACCTGATAGTCAATACACCAACCGGGGTGCAACCATACTGGATCTGGTCCTCACTAATATGGGAGACTGCTGCACATCCCCTACTGTAATGCCTTCCCTGGTAAGGTCAGACCACAAAATGGTCTTCTTTGAAGTAAAAATAAAACCTGGACCCCCAGCTAAACCTTGAATATTCAGGAACTATTCTAAGGCTAACCTCCTGCTGTTAAGCGAGAACCTGGCAACATTTCAAGCCCACATAAACCCTGAGAACACTGGTTCCTATGCAGAACTGTTCACAGAAACCATATACAAGCATGTTAATAGCTGCACAGAGGCAGCTGAACCCACCAGGAAGAAGTACAGAACTAACTCAACAACAAGCCACCCTGGTGGAATCACAAAATCAATAGGCTGTATAACAGGAGGAAGAAAATCATGGCACAAATTAGGAGGTGAAGCACCCATCAGGATAAAAGCACTCTCATCAAACTAAGCAAACAGCTCAGAGGACAAATAAAGTCTACAAAAGCCAAATTTGAGGTAAGTTTGGCCTCTCAGGCTAAGGACAACCACAAAGCATTATTTAGCTATGTACACAACCTCAAAGACAATACACAATTGTGCGTAGCGCTCATTGTAAATGGAGCCACCTATACTGAGCCAGAAGATATAGCAAACTTCCTGGCTGATAAATTCAGCTCCAACTTTACCCCTCTCTCCCCCTCAACCTTCCCTCAGGAAATATCATCAAATATAACTCCCCCTACTATCACTAGGGAACAGGTCATAAATCCTCTCTCTAAGACCAAGAACACTACATCAATGGGCCCAGACAATATTCCAGGATGCCTTTTAAATAGCATGAAACATGACTTATCAGGTCCTCTGAAATTACTATTTAACTGCAGCCTGCAAACAGGCTTCATGTCTCATGAATGAAGAAAGGCAATAGTCATTCCTCTGCACAAAGGTGGGCCATCTACAGACCCTGTACAGACCCATAAGTCTCACTAGTCTTATATGTAAAGCCATGGAAAGAATTATCATACAGATGATCAAAAGAGATATAGTAAACCTCCAGACACTGGACTGAACCCAGTTTGGTTTCATCAAGGGCAGATCATGCCTACTCAACCTGGTGGACTTCTTTGAGAAGGTCACCAAAGCAATGGATGCGGGCAAAATTGTTCACACTGCCTTCCTTGACCTGGCCAAGGCATTTGACATAATACCCCACTTGGGAATTATTGACAAACTCAAGAGGTTAGGTGCAAACCCGTATGTCACCTGGTGGATAGCCAACTGGCTCACAGACAGGACTCAGGAAGTTAGAATTGGGGAGTCCACCTCTACAAAGAGGCCAGTCACAAGTGGAGTCCCTAAGGGATCAGTCCTGGGACTGCTCCTTTTTGGCATTTACTTCTCAGAAGTCAAGGCCAATGTCAGGGTCTCTGGCTGACTAAATTTCCAGATGATTGCAAATTAGGACCTGTCATTCAATCTCACACTGACACAAATGTTCTCTAGGAGGGGCTAACAAAGACAAACAACTGGTTTGAGAGCCATGGATTAAAACTAAATGCCAAGAAATGCATAATAGTATTCTTTGGGAAGTCATCCATCCTTGGTAACTATCATATTGACAACACACCTTATAAACAAAAGTATGGCATCTAAGCCCAAGGAAGTCATTGTTCCACTGTATTCGTCATTAATGAGACCTATCATTGAGTACAATGCCCCCTTTGGTATGTACCTAACCAGGCATCTCCAACAGTTGGAATGTCCATAGAACATCCTCACTAAAAGAATACAGGGCGAAAGTAAAATGTCCTATGCAAACCACCTCAAAGCCCTATCTCTGTATTCTGTATCCTACAGGCTTTTGAGGGGAGATCTATGCCTGGCATAATGAACATTGTCAGACCCCACTCTAATGACATGGGATAACATGGCCGACAGACCACGATGCTTTGCCAGAGATGGCCTGCACCTGTCACCCCTGGGATTCTGGATACTGGCTAAGGTTCTTGCCGCCCCTATAGTGCCTTTTTTAGGCAAGGTTCAAATGACAAATTCACCACTGTAACAGGAACAGGCAAGCAAAAACTGAGGGTGATGCTACTCAATGCTAGAAGTCTAAATCTCAAAATGCACTCACTCAAGGCACTCCTTAAAATGGAGAACATCGATATCTGTGCAGTGACTGAGACCTGGTTCAAGGATCCAGAGAGCACCCCTGCACTACCAGGCTATAACTCATACCACACTTTTCAGCCATGTAACCTGGACCGGAACACCAAAGGCAGAGGTGTGTCCATATTCATTAAGGATATTCACACCTCTAGGCTAGTTGCTCAGCATAATGTAGCTTTGGTTATCCAAGTGCAACTAACTCTGGGCAAAACTGCAATCCAAATTGTAGCTTGCTGCAGATCACCCACCATGCCCCAGAATTCCCACTCCTCTTTTCTTGATGTACTGGAAAATATTAGGGTTCAACCAAACACCCTAATAATGGGCGATTTCAACTACCCCACCATTAACTGGGAAAACTACTCATGTACCAACTCCTTCGCTCAACGCTTTCTGGAATTCATAAACTCCAATTCCCTGCATCAACTTATCGACACCCCCACCAGGGGCAACAATATCCTAGATCTAGTCATTACCAATATGAGTGACCGGTGTTCCACACCTGAAGTCAACGCCTCATTGGTCCGATCCGACCATAAGCTAATTACCTTAGATATCCACATCATGCCTCCACCCCCCCATTAAGGAAACCATGCTAAAAAAATTCTCCAAAGCCAACTTCATGCTTCTTAAGACAGAAGTGGTGAACGTCATGACACCCATGCAGATGGACAATACAGTTATGACTATTGAATCCTACACAATTGCACTTTATAAGCACTTACATGAGTGCATGGATCATGCTATCCCAAACAGAACCAAGACGCCATCCTCCAAAAAATGGGAGCCAATCTGGTGGTCCCCTGCCATAAACAAACTGTACAACAGAAGGAAGAAACTCTTGCAAAAGAGAGTAAAATCCCACGAGTGGAGCAGCTCCCTGGTCAGCATTAGTAAGAAGCTGTGATCCCTGACAAACTCCTCTAAAGCTAGTTACAAAAACAAAATTGCCGCTGATTCTAAAGACAACCACAAAGCATTCTATAGCTATGTCAAGAATTGCAATGGCAACACTCAGATCTGCTCTGAATTACAGCACAATGGCACTAAATATACAGACCCAACTGATATTGCCAACATCCTGGCAGATAGGTTCAGTGCTAACTTTACCCCCCTCTCACCCCCTAAAGAGCACATCTCTATACCGGAAGAATGCAAAGTTCCTGTAATCATGGCTGCACAGGTAAAAACCACACTCTCCAAAACCAAGAACACAGCATCCATGGGACCAGACAACATACCAGGCTGCATTCTACACGAAATACAAAACAAACTGGCACCCCACCTAAGTACCATGTTCAATCATAGCCTCACCTCAGGCTTTGTGCCTGCTGAATGGTGCACAGCAATGGTTATCCCACTCCACAAGGGGGGAGCCACCACGGACCCTGGGAACTACCGCCCCATTAGCCTGACGAGCCTGCTCTGCAAGGCCATGGAGCATATCATCATGGAACTTATAAACAAAGACATTGGTAATCTCCAAACTCTGGATCCCACCCAGTTCGGGTTTGTAAAAGGCAGATCATGTCTCCTAAACCTGATAGACTTCTTTGAAGCAGTCACCAAAGCCATAGACAAGGGTAAGATGGTTCACACAGCCTATCTAGATCTTGCCAAGGCTTTCAACACCATCCCCCACTCTGGAATTATAGATAAACTCACTAAACTAGGTATAAATCCCTATGTCACAAGATGGGTTGCCAACTGGCTCACTGACAGAGCCCACACTGTGAAAGTAGCAGACTCCAAATCTGACTTCAGACCAGTGACAAGTGGAGTACCACAGGTTTCAGTCCTGGGTCCTTTCCTGTTTGGTATCTACTTCTTTGAAGTACAGGCTAACACAGAAGGTCTTTGGCTAATGAAGTTCGCAGATGATTGCAAACTAGGAGCCATAATCAAAACTCCTAATGATGTGGACATCCTACAAAAGGGCCTCACTGAGATGGATGCCTGGTGTCAAGGCCATGGCCTCAAGCTCAATGCCAAAAAGTGCATTGTCATCCCCTTTGGTAAAAACTCTGTACCCATGAACTACAACATTGGTGGTAGTATACTTAACACTGAAAGTGTGATAAAAAACCTTGGGACACAGGTGGACAGTAGTCTCTCCTTTGATAATCACATCGCCACAGTAGTCAGGAAATCCTTCTACGTGGCACATCTCATCACAAAAGGCTTCTCATCCATAAAAAAAGAGGTCATTGTTCCCCTCTACTCATCACTCATTAGACCCATTATAGAGTACATCACCCCTTTTGGTATGTACCTCACAAGACATCTACAACTGGAAAGGCCGCAGAAATACCTCACAAAGAGAATTACCGGCCTCAAACAGATGCCCTACGCAGACAGTCTCAAAAAACTCCAGCTTTACTCTGTCGAATATCGCCTACTCAGAAGTGATTTCTGCCTAACATACAAAGCTATGTCAAACCCAGAGCTGTTGGACATGCTCCACTTAAAGAAATCCCAATCCCTCCAAGCTACACGCTCTAGGGACCTAAACCTTGTCACCACAATAAACAGAACATGCTGGAGGGATAGATTTCTGTCCCAGAGACTTCCCATACTCTGGAATAAACTACCTATCTATATCAAACAAAGCTCCTCATTAGCACTCTTCAAGAAAAATCTTGATGATTGGATGGGAAATAGGAAATTCACCCAGGGGATCACCTCTGTTGCTTTGCCCGACAGTGGTACAGGAAAATAATTTTCTTGGGTGGCAAAAGCCAGGGTACCCTTTTGGCTGGGCTTGTATAGGCCCCAGGGCCGATAGCCTAGTACCTACCTATGAACCTATAATAGACCTCCTGCATATCCACAAAACAAACAGCACCAGAATCACCTCTTCTAAAGACTTAAACCTTGCTTGTAATATAAATAGGACCTGCTGGAGAGTTAGGTACATATCCCAGAGACTACCCCATCTATGGAACAGGCCCCCGACCCATGTGAAGCAAAGTTCCTCCCTAACCCAATTCAAGTGCAGCTTGGGCAATTGGATGGGAAACCGGAAATTCATCCCTGGTTTGGCACTTATGTCTCTAACGGACACAGGTAACCTGTAAATGGTTCATCTCCCAGGCCCATGCTTACACTTATCGGGTCTATATCACATTGTTGAATGCACAAGTGTTCGAACAACGTAATATCGAACCGGGAAGTTTGAAATGCAAGAAGTACAAATACACAGAACAGCGATTTTTTCCCAAGTAAAAAAATTGCTGTTACGGTACAAAAACATGTACACTTCAAACTTATACTAATGTGGGGGGCTTTGCCCTCCACACCCACCCTACTTATATATACCAACTCAGAGATCACACCACAGTGGAGGAAATAGCAAAACCGTGAAAATGGCCCACCGATTGTTTTCCCTGGGAAAAAAATCGGTGTTCTGCATCTTCACTATTTTTACATTTTGAACTTCCCGGTTCGATATTACGACATTCGAACACCTGTGCGTTCGACATCGTGATATAGACCCCACTTATCTAGGGTATCACAACTTGTCAGAGATTTAGGATGCATGGCTAGGCTTAAAAAGGTCCTTGTCGTCATTAGCCTAGTAAACACCTATGAACCTGTGAACCTATTCACAATAGCGTACAATAGATCTTGGTCTGTTCTAATATTGTGTATTTCTTTTCTCACATCTGTCTTTCTAAGTATTTTTGTTGATCTGTTCCCTCTTCTATACTGTTTTAACAGTGATACTTCTTGTTTTAATTGCTTTTTAATTTTCTATGATACTTCCATGATGGCATTTGATTTCTTCCCTTCCTTTCCCTTACTGTCCTGTATTTTTGTTGTCTTTATTTGTTATTAATTTAGCTGCATAGTAATATATCCTATTTACTTCTGTTATATCACATGTATTTCTGTTAATAGTCTTGATTACTGTGTTCATTTGTTTTATCAGACTTCTGACACTTTGGATCTCACTGACTTTATGTAATCTATTTCTTTCATCGATCTTAATATGTCTATCCATCTGTATTAAAATCAAGCAACTCTTCCCTTAGATCATTTTCCTCTAAACTGAGGGCTCATTCTTTGTTCACTGTTTCTGCAGGCATTCTACAGAAAGTTCCACAACATCTTCCTGTGTGACATATTCTCTTCAGATGCATTCTGCATCATCCATTGCTCTTTCATATGAGAACTCACTGTCCTTTCACTCCACCACACTTACTGCATCAGAGTTGCCACTGTTTCCTGCTCCTTCCCTTGCTGTGCAACTCCAACTGAACTTTTGTACTGGATCCTACTGAAGGAGCCAGAGTATCTTCATGTGGCACACTAACTGCCATGCTCCAGCAGACACTTTCATTTTAATTTCTCCAAGTCTTTTGGGTTTCTAATACCATAATGAGAATGGGCCCCTTTCCTAAGTCAAAGTATGATTAAAGTTCATGAAATTAGTATTGTTTCAGTCTTTGATGCTATCCAAAACTGCTCTTCTTAGCACCTGAATGTGCCCAGGACTGACTCCTTCTACAATTCATATGGAGTTACATGCATCGGTAACATATCTAAATACAACTGTAAATTCTTTTTCATGAGACCCGTTGCTCCTACAACTACTGGAACTGTCTGGCTATCTTTCTTCCACATTGTCCTTATTTCTGCCCGCATCTCCTGGTATTTTATTACTTTGTGTTTCTCTGTACAAAAGGCATTGTAATCACTGGGTGAAGCAATTTCAATGATCAGTGCTACTTTTGTATTTTTTTTTTTAATTTCTTCAAGTCATTTGGGTTTCTAATATCATGACTGGAATGAACCCCATTTCTAACTCAAAGTATGTTGAAAGTTCATAAAATTAGTGTTGTTTTAATCTTTGATGTTAGCCATAAGTGGTCTTCACAGTACCTACAACGTGCCCAATAATGACTCCTTCTGCAGTCTTCTGTCTGGAGATTTTGGGCCTCTTGCATAATAGTAACAATACATAATTTCTTTCTTATCCTCAATAGTCCACTCTATCATCTTGATGTCCCTTTTTTAGCCTATCAGGTTTTGTGATTTTTGTGGACTACTTCTTCCTTCTACAACAGAGGGACCATCTTCCTCTTGGACCTGGCCTAGCCCCATTGTTGGAATGTTTCCATGTATTGAAGATTCTACACTGTCAGTTTTTCCAGTCTTGGCACCAGTGCTTCTATCAGGATTGGGCACTTTTTTCTCCTGGGCCTTTGCACCCAGCTATCTTTTTTATTTTTTAACTTACTTCTGTCCATGATATATGCTATATAAAATACAGTCATATCAGTGTTATCTTGATGAGATTTTGTAAAAAAAACAGGGTCCATCTCGTGAAGGTACTCACTAAGACTTGAGGATGAATTAAATTGTAGCAATACTACTCTCCTTTGCTTGCTGACATCAGCTCTCCATTCAGACCCCTTTGTATTTTTTAATTTCTCCAAGTCTTTTGGGATTCTAATACCATGACGGGAATGGACCCCATTCCTAAGTCAAAGTACGATTAAAGTTCATGAAATTAATATTGTGTCAGTCTTTGATGTCAGCCAAAAATGCTCTTTGGAGAACCCGCAATGTGCCCAGTAATTATTCCTTCTGCAATTCATACAGAGTTACATGGAGTGCTAATATATCTAAATATGACTGTAGATTCTTTTTTATAAGACCCGTTGCTCCTACTACTATTGGAACTGTCTGGGTATCTTTCTTCCACATTGCTCTCATTTCTGCCTGCAGATCCTGATATTTTATGACTTTGTGTCTCTCTGTACGCAAGACACTGTAGTCACTGGGTGTGCTGATTTTAATGATCAATACTACTCTTGTCTTCTTTTCTTGAACCGCTATATCTGGCTTTCTAGCATCTGTCTTTTGAACTGTTGGTAATGGGTGGTCCTAAGTGATATAAACATCATCATTTTCTATGATGCTTTGTGGCTCATGTTTCCAGTGTTTTTCAGCCACTTCAATACCATAATGCTTGCACGATCCCCACTGCAACAATCTTGCCACATTATTATGCCTTTCAGTATACAGTCCTTCTGCCATTAGTATGTCGCAACCTGCAACAAGGTGTGCAACTGTTTCCAATTCGGTTTTACAAAACCTACATTTGTCTGTTTCTCCCACATGTTCAATGGACTTTATAAACCAATGTGTACGTAGCCCATTATCTTGGGCTGCCAATATTAACCTTTCATCTCTTGGTTTGAATTCACCTCTCCTTAACCATTCCTACATTCATTCCTGATCAACATGAGGTTCTTCCAAAAGTTTTCTATACTTGCAACTATATTTATGCTTTTTTCCACATTTCTTGCCTTCTCATCTGGTCCTTCACCTTATATTCTTTCTTTTGTTTTTTGGCACATTCAGTTGCTGCCTGATTTTTATTCACTTCCAGTTTGATTTCCATTCTTGCTTGACACCGATATGCTTCTGCTAAATTAAGCAGAGACGTCATCTTAGATTTATTCTCCTCATGTTTTAAAACTTTCACTACGTTTGGGTTTTGTGAGGTCAGCAGATATGTGTGGAGCCCCACAATTCCAGATCTATACATATAATCAATTTCAAGGAGGGCCATCCCTCCTTCAGAATGGGGAATATATAATCTTGGTATCCACTGATTTTTATAAATCATTTAGTGAGCATGAAGCATCCTTCTTGTTTTCCTATCTAATCTATCCAACACGTTTTGGGGCCAGTCAATTACTCCAAACTTTGTATCTATATGACATCACAGATTATGTGACAGATGCCAAAAGAAAGCAAAACAAGATTGCAGAGAAGGCAAAAGTGGTGCATGGAGAAGTTGTAGAAGCAAATTACAGGCAGGAAACAAGTATGCATACTTAAATAAAATTTTCTCTACAAACACATTTCTCTTCTGTCTGGTATATGGTGAATAATCATTTTTCAAAAACACTCTGGTGTCAAGAATCTTCAGTAAATGGAAGGACATTTGTAGTGAGATAAAACTGAGATATGGCTGAATCTATCCGTTAAAAGAGAGGGCTAATAGACCACGAGGTTACTATAAACCAATCACCATCAATGGTGGGTGTATATATAAAAAAATAAACCTATGTTGGAATTATTGCAATCAAATATCCAATGCAAACCCCACCCCTTTTATTGTGGGGGGCAGTGTATTGGTCCCATTAGCAGTTCCTAAGAAGCAAAATTAAGCTTTCCTTTAGGCAGATAAAAAGACAGACAGCGGGTGTGTACTGGCTCACAAGAGAGAGAGAACAGGAGTTCATAAGTTGACAATGAGGTTGCAAGACACTGACGTGAGGCACTCTTAAAGGTGCAACCTGAACAGGAAAGAGCAGCCAAAGACTAATTGTAAGAAACTGTGAAGGAATCAACAAAAGTGGCCCAGAGGAGAGCTGTGTTATACATTATTTAACGGATCAATTCTAGGAGACTGTGATAGAATTATGTCAGAAAAGGCTTCAATTCCAACAGCCTCAGAAAAGCTGCCTTGAGTTTTTGTCTTATTTCAAACATAGCTCTGTTGCATACCTCTCAAGTGTACCGCATTACGAGGAACGTACCTCATTTTGGGGTCTTAAAAAGTTCATGTTCCTCGAAGTTCCTGAAAGTTCCACATTGAAGGACTCTTTCACACATTCAGTGTTAGGAATTTTTTAAGTGAAATCCATTGTAAATAGAAATGAATCATATTAATTCATTAAAAGATCTTCTTTACATGTAAAACCAGCATATTTTTACCATCCTATGACCTTCCTACTTGAAGTTGTTAGTAAGCTATTACTATGTGTTCCACATTTTGCCCATTTGTTCCACATTATGAGAGCTAGTGTTCCTCATTTTGGACATGGAAGGTTGAGAGCTATGCTCTGTTCAAATGGAGCAAACCGAAGCTGCTGTAACTCTGAGGCTAAGGAAGTGGATGCAAGAGAAGAGTTTTACTGCAACAAAATTGCAAGATGCCTGCACTCTGAAGAGTAGGTTGCTTAGAGATCTCCCAGAATGAAAAAGAAAAAAGCTAGTAAAGGCCAACAATTTGAGTAAAATATAGTTACTTGCTAGTCACTATACTGCCTAGATGCCATCAAATAAAATATCTGGAGAAAGTAACAAACTAGCTGAATATGAAGCTCCTCAAGAAGAAAGGTTTAAAAAAATAGTGTAGTTGGAAGATCATACAGAGAAATCTTGAGGTTTTCTTTTATACCAGAGAAACTAGAAAGAATAGACTGCATTAATGTTACAAAAATACAAGATAAGCAACTGGACTCATATTCCGCAGCAGGATTTGTTAACTGAAAGTGCATACCATGTATATGCTTCAAATTTGGCGATGAGAAAGAAGCCAAGATTTATAGTACAGATGATGTAGTCATACCAGCAGATATGGCTGTTCCTGGTAAAATTATGGAAGAAGGACAACAATGTGTGTTTTTGAAAAATGATTATTCACCATATACCAGACAGAAGAGAAATGTGTTTATGCCTGCAATCAAGGGATCAAGAGGCAGGCATGAGATTCAAGCTGTTATATCCTTCTATTTTTAAAATATATTTTTCCTGGAAGTTCAAAGATATTTTTGGGTACAATACAGGCTAAGGAAGAAGTAAAAGCATATCCAGCAAATAGTGAGTTTGCAAGCTAAAAAGGACTCTATTCCCCATTCTTCTGACAACAGCAAAATCCACAAAGAGAACTTGCCAGTGGGGTATGTTCGACGAAAAAAAAAAGATCTACATCTGACTAGAAAAATTAGGAGTACCTTGGACTTAAAGCAGAGACTGGTGTTGAGTGCATGAGATGATGAAGAAAAAGGTCAGCAATAATGTAAAAGAAGGAAATAAATGAAATAATCGTGGGATTTCCATAAGATGCAGTTTGCACATGTGAAATGCACTTCTGCAAGAATTGGCTAAAAATACTGAAAAGTTATTAACTGTGTTGAAATCGTGAGTGAACTCTAAAGCATAAGTTCCATTTTGTCATTAATGTTTAGAAAGACAGTGAAGAGTCTCAAGTTGTAATTGTAAGAAATAAAACACAAGATTTTGTTTTTAGAAAAATGTGTACAACAAATGCCTTGAATTAAACAGCATGCTATATTGTAAAATATTTACATATGGTGTACAGAAGTGTTTTAGAAGAGATATGGGGAGGAAGTTTCATCAGTGACCTCTGTTTATGATAGTAATATTAAAATAAGAAAGTACTTTTTCTTGATTTAAATGAATGCAGGGAATATACTGGAACAAAAGAAAGGCTGGAAAAGACCAATATAGTGTTATGGTCATGGACTGCTGGGGAAATGTAAAAGTATATTGATAATATAATATGTTTATTAAAATGTAATAATTTACCCCTGTTTTTATATAGGGGAAGTGCAAATTAATGTTACTAATTTACAATGCAGACAAGGGATTTTTTTTTTCTCAAAGCAAACATGGTGGAAAATTGAAACCATGAAAATCTGTAGATCTTGGGAATTTGAAAAGAGCTGTTACTTGTATTTTTAATGTTGTTAGCTTTTTTTTTTTCTTTCTTTTTATTTTCCATCAACAAATGCCATCAGTTGCAGATGTTATATATTCAGGTGCAGACAACTAATCAGGAAATAATTGAAAAAAATGTGTTGTAAGACATTATTGTTATAAGAAACATTATAATTAATTTTTAAAGTAGAACCGGCAAGCAGTTCAGTAAAAATAAATAAGAAGTTATGTACTTACCATAACGTTCCATGTTTGTAGTCAATCTCACCTACATTCTTGCTGAATGGGTTTGGAGCCGAACCTTGGCTTTGACTTGGCCGATACTAAAGCTCGAGAGCTTTTACTGGCTCGAGGCTATCCCCTATTCCATGGTGCACCACAGCAATTCCCCAGATCTTGTTTGCAAGAAAGTAACTAAACACATAATAGTGATTATACTATCAATACTATGTACATATAACAAAAGCAGTTTGTTTTACTATCCATGTCATGTGGGCAGACAACTATAACAAAGTCAGACAGCATAATGGATAGTCCACCAGTTCCTCCAGGATACAGAAAGGGGGAAGGAGGGTGGGAAGCAAGAATGTAGCCGAGATGGACTACAAACATGGAATGTTATGGTAAGTACATACCTTCTTAATGTCAAGTAGTACTATCTCAACGTAATTCTTGCTGGATGGGACAGTGCCCCCAGCACCTTTATCCCTGGTGGCTCAAGCAAAGAGACTCTTTATCACAGTGGACCCAAAGGATGACCTGTCCTGGGAGGCCAAATCTAATTTATAATGAGTGACAAAGGTATGAGGTCTTGCCCATGTAGCTGCTGCACAAATGGTATCAATTGGAAGTTTGGATTTGAAGGCGTATGAGGCTGATACTACTGCAGTTGAATGGCCTCTTACCTTAGCAGGCAGTTGTTTCCCAACACTTTTGTAAGAAAATGAAATGCAGTCTGAAAGTCATTTAGACAGTTACCTTGGAAATGGACAAGCCTTTGTTTTCCTCTGAGAAGGAAACAAACAACTGATCTGATTTCCTGAAATCTTTAGTCCTGTGCAAGTAAAATCAGATAATTCTATGTACATCTAGTTGATGCAGTCTGTATTCTGATTTATTACTGTAATTGGGGAAGAATACTGGTAATTCAATAGTTGTGTTTAGATTATGTTCTAAGCATACCTTGGGGAAGAAAGAAGGATTAGTTCTTAGGGAGACTCTGTCCTTATGGAATATAATATATGGAGGTCGAATGGTCAGGGCTTGCAATTCTGAAACCCTCCTAGCAGATGTTATAGCTACTAAGAACAATGTCTTCCAAGACAACAATTTCAAGTCAGATGAAGAAGACAGTTTGAATGGTGCCGAAATCAATGAGGTCAGAACTAAGTTTAAGTCCCAGGGTTCCGGAGGTTGCCTAATTGGAGGTCTGAGAAGGAGGACCCCTTTCAAAAAGGATTTACACAAAGAGTAAGACATAATAGAATTTCCCATGTTCCCAAAATGATAATTTGAGATGGCAGCCAAATGAACTCTAATGGTAGCAGCTGCAGCTCCTTCTTGAAAAATAGATGTGAGGAAGGACAGGATAGACTCTATGGGGGATGAATAGGGATCTATACCTTGTTTAGCCACCCAAATGGAAACCTTTTCCATTTGCTGGAGTAACATTTCCTGGTAGAAGGTTTGTGGGAAGAAATGGGGATGTGTTTAACAGTAGGAGAAAGGGAGATACACCTGGCTATTCTTGGAACTGGAGCAGCCATGCTGTCAATTTCAGGGTTTGGATGGTAGGATGGAACTGTCCTGACTGGTGAATCAGAAGGTCTGAGATGGTTCCAGAATCCATGGTTCCTCCAAGAGGTAAGGCCACAGGAAGGGGAACCAGACTTGGCGAGGCCAGTAAGGAGCAATGAGGATCAGGGTACTCTTCAACAGTTTTGATTTCTGAATCACTTTGGGTATGAGAGGAAAGGGTGGAAATGCATAAAGAAGTCCCAGAGGCCAATTGTGGACCAGAGCATCCCTGGGTGACATCCCCAGAAGGAGAATGAAGGCAAAGTAGTTGCTGAATTTGGCATTCATGTACATGGAGAATAGATTGCAGCAAAGATGGCCTCATTTGCAGAAAATCTCTTCTGCAACTTCTGTTTTCAGGGACCACTCATGAGGCATCAGAATTGCTCGACTCAGTTTGTCTGCTATCACATTGGACTTCCCCAGAATGTGCATTGCTACCAGAAAATGTTGAGAGTCCATCACCCATTTCCATACTCTTTGTGCCTCTCAACAAAGTGGGTAAGACTTGGTTCCCCCTTGCTTGTTTATGTACCACACTACAGACATGTTGTCTGATTGAATTGCAATTGTCCTGGTGGGAAGAGAGCTGTGAAGTGCTTGCAACGCATGTAGCACTGCTTTCATTTCCAGAACATTTATGTGCAAGTGGTTCTCGTGATCCTGCCAGATACCTTGGACCATCTTTCCCAGATAATTCCCCCCCACCCTATCTGGGAAGCATCCATGGTCAAGACTGCATTTTGTTGAGGGAGAACAAGGGGACGACCTAGATAAAGCTGATCTGTTTGTAACCACCATGTTAGATCCTTCTTGCAGGAGTTTGTAATGAGTATTTGGTGGGACAAGGATAGATCCTGCATTGACCACTGGGCAAATAGTAGCCACTGAAGCACTCTCATGTGTAGATGGGCTAGGGGAACTAAAAGAATGGTGGATGAAAGCATAGATGTCTTCTGGATCGCCTGTCCATTTTGATATGGTAGTACACGTTCTGAAGATCTATGGAGCACATCCAATTGTCTTTTCCGATAAACGGAAAAATTGACTGCAGAGTGATCATATGGAACTTCGATTTCTTTACAGACTTGTTTAGCTTGATGAGATTTAGGACTGATCTCCAGTCCCCGGTCTTTTTTGGAACTAAAAAGAATCATGAGTAAGTTCTGGATCCTTTCTGTTTTGTGGTGACTCCTTGGATGACTCTTTTTTGAAGCAATGAGATGACCTCTAATGTTGCACGGTCTATTTGATTGGGTGGTACATCTGGTAAAGACCAATTTGTAGGGGGATCGGAAACAAAAGGAATGAGGTAACCTCTGGAAATTATATTTTGTACCCATTGATCTTGTGAAATTTGTAGCCAGGCACTTGGGTACAGTGAGAGACAACCCCCGACTGCCTCCAGATATGGACAGTCGGGCAACCCCTCAGGGGTGATGAAAGGGTCGATCAGAGAAAGCATCTCTATCACCCTGGTGTTATGGACCCCCCTCTGTCACGAGCATGGCACCTTCCATTATAACCTCCCCCTCTGCCTCTAGGAGAGGGTTGACCCTGTGCTTGAGGAAAACCTTTTTGGGATTTATGGAACCACATTTTTCCTCCTGTTTGACCCTTGTCTGTGTTTGGAAGGAAAAAAAGGGACTCTGACAGCAAATAAGATTTTCCCTTCCTGCTTGCACCTGGTCAAAGTCTCTTTTAAGTGAGGTCCAAAAAGAGATGAACCATCAAAGGGGTTGCTGGTAAAGGAAGACTTGAAGGATTCCATAAAATTGCATAGATGCATCCAGGAATGTCTCCTAAGAGAGATCCTTGCTGCGGCTGCCCCTGCTCACCCCATCAGCTGCGTAAGAAATCAGTCTCATGTAGGAGTTAGCAACAGAGGTAAGGGTGGAGAGCCGCAAAAATACCTTGTCAGTGGATCCTGAAGCTACTGTACCCTGAGAAGAGTATCTCCCAACTCCTTTAGGAGATCCCTTTGAAGCCTAGTAAAATGGGACAGGTAATTCAGCAATTGTAAGGTAAAGGCCACTGAAGAAAAGGTATGCTTTCCATACCTATCCATCATCCTGGACTCTTTATTAGGAGGATGGGTATTTGAGGATTTCTCAGATAACTCCTTCTTTGTCGCTGCTGCTACCACCATAGCATCCACAGGTACTCCCTTGGTTAGAAAGGTTTTGCCTTCTGGAGCAGTAATAAATTTATTAGGCCTCCTCAGGACAGGCTCCACTGTGTCCGAAGAGGTCCAGGCTTTCCTAGATATGACCCCCAACAGTTGGTCATATGGCGGTGTCACCCAGGAGGTGGAAGGTCGGGAACCACAAGCCTCAAGGTACACTGATTCATCCTCAGTAGGGTTAGCAGTCTTCCAATCACCCCTCTGTCTAAGGATTTCTAAGATGTCAGCAAAAGGGACATCCTCAAAGGGGGATCTCGAGGACCCTTCTGACTCATCCAAATCAGTGTCAGAAGTGACAGACTTGGGTGAGTCAATATGCTTCCTCTTGCAGACTCTGTTTCTAGGGACCTCTCCAGTGGGGTAATCTGGGGAGGTTTTGGAAGAGAGGTCACCTCCTATGGGGGCTCCTTGGGGCTTTGGTTCCCTACGCTTAGGGGCAGGCATGGGAGAAGAGTCTATGACCTGCTGCTGGAGGGACGTTGGGTCCAATGGCAGGGCTCTAGTAGTTGATAAAGCTCTCTCTGTCACCTTGAAAGCCTTACCACCATGCTCCAAAGAAGACCTCCTCTCCGAGGAAATGGATGGTTGACTCCAAACCAGAGGAGCAGGTTCCAAAGCAGATGTGGGAGCCGAGCTTACCCGAGCCAAAGCAGCGAGAGGGAAGGTCGGATCCGAAGAAAACCTGGGGTGACTATCCCTTCCGGAGTCGACCAGAGAGCATCAGCTCCCAGATCCCTTGGCTCCAGACTGAGCCAATGAAGTTAGTGTTATCAGTTTCGAGAAAGCAGGAAGAGATCTCGGAATCGAGGGTTCCAGCACTAAATGGCCCAAAACATTAGACTACAAGAGTGAAGCAGTTGGAGGAGGAACAGTAGACTGAGGATGAGATGGATCTGAAGCCTTTGGGTCCAGAGGAGCTAAACCTTTTGCCAGCGCTGGGTCACAGAGCAGCCTCTTCACCACCTGCTCTACATCTTCATCAGATAGTGTCCTGGAGGAATGGGTTGAGATAGATGGAGATCTCCTCCTTTCCAAAATAGGAGATCTTAAAGTTAGTGAAAATGGTTCCAGGATTGGTGAATGTCTTGATAGAGATGATTGTCTCGGAGCCAATGAAACAGATGGCACTGAGACCGAAGAAGCAGAATCAGAGCCAGAACTCTTCGTCTCTGTTGCTTTTGATTTTTTTGTCGGTTCCAAAACAGGAGCCGATGGAGATTTCCTTTTATGACTCTTAGAAACCATCTGACCTTGTTCCAGCTGTTCTTGGAAGGAACTTGTCATAAGACCCCTATCGATAAGTTTTCTTTTGCGTTCATTAAGAGCCCTGGTGCTGAACGCATGACAGAAGGTACAGGGTTCTTGCAAATGAGCCTCTCCAAGACAGTACACACAACTGGTGTGACTGCCAGTCCACAACATTTTCTGAGAACATTTATCACATTTTTTAAAGGCAGAAAGGCGGTGTTCTTTGTGCTCTCTGTCTTTATCCTTTGACATTTTTTGAGAAGAAAAGAAACAAATACAACAATAGCAATCGTATAACTATAAGAAGAGATATATATATATATATATATATATATATATATATATATATATAAAGAGAAAGAGAGAGAGAGAAGGAGGAGAAAAAACTAGCACACAGAGAGGAAAGGCCCTCTAATTTAAATGGGCAACTATGGCCCACTAACTAAAACAGGTCATACAATCCTTAAATAAAGGGAGAGGGGAGGCAAACACTCATGACAATCACTCTAGATAATAAGGGAAAAACTATTAATGAGAAAGTGAAGTAAGAACCTCGAAGCTTTCACGGCAAATGAGATCTGGGAAATTCCTGTGGTGCACCATGGGATAGGGGATAGCCTTGAGCCAGCAAAAGCTCTCGAGCTTTAGTATCGGCTGAGTCAGAGCCGAGGTTCAGCTCTGAACCCATCCAGCAAGAATTACGGTGAGATAGGATGATATAACATTGAAAGCTTGGTTCTGAGAGAAGTGAATGCCTTTGTAGGTAGTTGTATTACATATAACAAAGCATAATTTAGTTTATTCCCAGTGCAATATTTCTTAAGGCTAAACATTAACTTAACTAAGAAACTGTAAGTTGTTTTATATATCTGAGAGGGAAATAGAGATAGGAAAATGACAAATGAAGTTTGTGCAAGAGGAACACAGACTCTTGTACATGCTGTCAATATGATTAAAACTAACTTTAAAGTAGGTAATTCCTGGGGCTACAGCTGTTTGGGACAGCCACCCATACATGGAGAGGTACGTTCCCTTTTTGAAAAGTGTATATAATTCTGTGTGACAGATGTGAGTTAAAGGAAGCTGGGAGGTTAAAATGTGTTTCGTTTTTTGCTTCTTTAATCTTTATTTAAGCAGAAAGTCTGGGAAAATGTAACATGGGTTTAAACAGAGATTAGAAACAGCAGGTGCATACAAGTTAAGCCTGCCAGATATGAATGTATCCATGTAATTTGAAAGTTGGGAATATATATTCAAAATAAACATTATGCAGGATATGTGATAGCTTCTCATTTGAATGACTGCCTTATCAATTTTATTATGGAATGTAACTGGCATTGGTAGTAAAGATCAAAATCAAAAATCACTAGATTAAGAAGTATAGAGTGGAAATAGCAATGTTATAGGAAAAGCATTTAGCTAAAAATGAGGATGTGAACTTGTCAAAGAAAGGTCTTCAAAATGGATATTCAGCAGATTATTAGGGACACAGGAAAAGAAGTGGTAATAATACTGATTACAAAAGGGGATCCAAAAGTGATATAATAGGAAAAGAAACATGATAATGGTAGATTTGTGGTAGGTTCATATAGGTTCATAGATTAGTACTAGGCTAACTGCCTTTGCAGGCCATTTTAAGCCTAGCCAACTATGCCATGTGAGAAATAAACTCTACATCTTGTGTCTGTAAGGTAAACACCTTAACCATTATGCCAACCTTCACCTCATAGGTTCATAGATTAGAACTAGGCTAATTGCCTTGAGTCTGTAAAGCAAACATCGTAACCATTATGTCAACCTCCCTCTGGTGATTTTCTTAATAGGCCATTCTAAGCTTAACCAGTTTCCTTCACAAAGGTGAGAATCAAACACTGTACCTTGTGTCTGTGAGTCAAGCACCTTAACCATTATACCAAGTCCCATAATAAAGGGTTACTGGCAGGTAAGGAAGATTACACTTGCATGTATTTATATTCCACCTGAAACTATTATGAAGCTTAAGAGAATTTTTTGAGAAATAATTCACTTTCAGGACACAGTATTAATTATGGATGGGGACTGGTACCTGATCTGCAATAATTAGGATGCATCATGGGACCTAGGAAGGAAAATATAACACTAGTGGGTTGAATGTTAAATAAATATATGAAGATATCTGGCATGGAAGCATATTTGGAATGGAAGCTGCAAATTTATTAGCAGTAACTCAGACAAATCTTATATGTTATTCCCGAAGGTAAAATAACTGGGCTATATTGAAGGAGTATGGGTATTTAATCAAAAGCTTTGAAACCCATCCAATATCTATTTCAGATAATGTTTAATAAAGACTAAGATAAAGATTCAAGGCGATGTCATATTTTATATATATATATATATATATATATATATATATATATATATATATATATATACATATACCAATATGTATATATATATATATACATATATATATATATATATATATATATATATATACACATATATGGCTCTACTTTGTTCGAAAATACGTTATATCGAACAAAGTAGATGCCCACTTCAGCGAAAGTGCATTTTCGTTGAAGCCTAGACATGGGATCGGCTGACTAGAAAAAAAAAACACTGAAAACATGTTTTGCAGGGGGGAAAGCCCTGCACCCCATCTGGGGGGCTGTGCCCCCACACACACCCCTACTTAAATATACCAACTCCAAGATCGAAAAGGGAATATTCCCATTCTGTTCTGTATTGTGATCTCCGTACTTCATTTTCGAAGTTTTGGTACTTTGAACAACTGGTCCCGACCAAGTGGGTTTTGAAGTACTGAAATATCATACAAACGAAGTAAACCCATCTATATATATATATATATATATATAGATAGATATATATATATGTGTGCATATATATATATATATATATATATATATATATATATATATATATGTGTGTGTGTATATATATATATATATGTATATATATATATATATATATATATATATATATATATATATATATATATATATAAATATATATATATGTATATATAGATTTATGGATATAAAATGTTTACACACCTTTGTTAAAATGCCAGATTTTTTGTGATATAAAAAAATGAGACCACAGTAAATAATTTCAAAACTTTTCCCACCTTTAATGTGACCTATAACCTGTACAATCCAAATGAAAAACAAACAAATCTGTTAGGGGAAAAAATATAAAAAATAAAAAATGTATAATACGCTGGTTGCATAAGTGTGCACACCCTTAAACTAATACTTTGTTGAAGTACCTTTTGATTTAATTACAACATTCAGTCTTCTTGGGTAGGAGTCTATCAGCACAGCACATTTCGACTTGGCAAAATTTGCCAAAAGTGACTGGTTTTTGGAACTCTACATAATTCTCTCCTCCTTGACTAAATCTCCAGTTCCAGCTGAAGAAAAGCAAACCCAAAGCATGATACTGCCACCACTATGCTTCACTGTGGGAATGGTGTTCTTTTGGTGAAGCAAAGTGTTGTTTTTGCATCAAACATACCTTTTGGAATTGTGTCAAAAAAGTTCAACCTTGGTCTCATCAGACCATAACACATTTTCCCACATGCTTTTGGGAGACTTGATGTATCGTGATGTTTTTCTGTGTAAGAAAAGGCTTCCGTCTTGCAACCCTACCTCATAGCCCAGACATATGGAGAATACGGGAGATTGTTGTCACATGTAGTACACAACCAGTGCTTGCCAGAAATTCTGGCAGCTCCTTCAGTGTTGCTGTAGGTCTCTTGGCAGCCTCCCTGACCAGTTTTGTCTTGTCTTTTCATCAAGTTTGGAGGGACATCCAGTTCTTTGCAACGTCATTGTTTTCCCATATTTTCCCCGCTTTTTGATGATTGTCTTCTCTATATTCCATGGTATATCCAATGCTGTGGAAATTGTTTTGTACCTTTCTCCTGACTGATAAATTTCAACAATGAGATCCCTTTGATGATTTATAAGCTCTCTGCGAACCATGGCTTTTGTTGTAGCAGGCAGCTGAGTAAATGTCAGCTGAACTTTATTTGGGGTTAGTCAGAGTCTCTTTAATTGATGCCAGGTGTGTACCCAAGAAGACTGAATGCTGTAATTAAATGAAAAGGTGCTTCAACAAAGTATTAGTTTAAGGGTGTGCACACTTATGCAACCAGCATATTGTACGTTTTTTATTTTTTATATTTTTCCCCTAACATATTTGTTTGTTTTTCAATTGAATTGTACAGGTTATAGGTCAGATTAAAGGTGGGAAATGTTTTGAAATGATTTACTGTGGTCTCATTTTTTTATATCACAAAAACCTGGCATTTTAATACGGGTATGTAAACTTTTTATATCCACTGTATATGAAGTAAATATGAGATACTGGCATCTTCCTACTTATTTGTTAAAAAGAGATGAATTTAAGGAATGGATAGTGGAAATGATTTAAGTTATTAGGCAAGTAACACATTTCTTCAAAATGGATACCTAGGAGTATGATAAAATCAAAATGGAGTTTACAAATACAGTACAAATAAGAGAAATGGAAAATACATAATGGGGGTTATTTAAATCAGTTGTCAAATGTTCAAGCAGCAAAGATAAAGGGAAATATCACAGAATAAGAAGAGAAGCAATTGCTGCATGCTAAAGAGAAATGATGGAGAATATGAATAATATGCTTGAGTTTAGAAAGGTTGCTGTTAAGCAAGCATTTTTGATAACAACTCTGAAGCACAAATATTCTTAGCACGGTGACTTAGGCAATGAAAAGTAGAAAGGCTTGTTGCCAAACTTAGGAAGCATATGACAAGAAAATTAACCACAAATCCTATATAGGTACTAGAAGTATTTTTTAAATTCTGAAAATTTGTATACAGCAGAAGCATGGATAATCTTAAGAAAAGGCACAAATAGAAATATTTATGTAAAACATAACTCTACCAAGGTTAGAGGAAGATGAGGCTCAATAATTAATAGCTAAGATAATTAGGGATGAGATACAAATGGGGATACATACTCAATCAACAGGAATTCTCCAGGAACAGATGTCATTCTTGTTGAAGTTTAGAAATTAGGAGGGGGAAATAGTGATAAATATCTGGAAGGTTTTGTTTAACAATATTTTAAAAGGAAGAACAGTTCCAGCATCTTGGAAGAAAGTCAGGGTGGCTGTATTACCCAAACAGGGTGTGATGATATGAGATAGTGCCATCTGTGCCAGGGAGAGTAGGACAGTGCTTGTGTAACATATGCCAGCATAGCTAGCTGGAGTTTAGTAAAGACTTTTATGTCATTTGACTATTACACTGATTTGTACAGATGCTTGTGTTAAAAATTATTTGTAAAGTTGCTTGTGTTAAAAATGCATCAACAGTGGGTCCTGCTGGACAGAAAAGAGATATATGAGTATGTCAGACAGTATTATTATAACTGATTAAATGTATATGTTTTAAGAGAGAATTCTGAAAGGGCAGAAGTTAATCTCAGTCCAGGTAATTTTGAAAAATAGATTGAAAATTAAATGGGTTGGTTTAGGCCATAAAGATTTTATTTTACAGGTCTGATTGCAGCCAGAGACAAAAATGTCTGGGAAAACCAGGACTAGGAATTTTATTGTTTTGTCCTTATGGGTGTACTAACTGCTACACTGAAAGGGTGGAAGTTTTTGAAATTGTTTTATATCTTTCACATGCTGCAACAGAACTTAGCAAAACTCTGAGTATGTTTTGTGCCAGAGGTAGGTGACCAGAGGTGATGTCATTCTATAACCAGTACTGAAATGATTTTTTTAGATATTAGTGAGAGATATTCTGGAACTCTCGCAGCAGCACTTTGTTTGTTGGAACCTGACAGGAAAGATCTCTCACAGATATCTCACACAACCACACACCTCATTTTGCCTTGCTGTTGTAAGCATACTACTTAACTAAATTCATAGGTTCATAGGTGTGTACTAGGCTAATGGCCCTGGGGCCTTTACAAGCCTAACCATAGGATTACCCTGGCATCATGCCACCTGACCTTAGTTCCCAGAGCCTCTGCTGAGTACAGCCACTGGAGTTATCCCTGGGGTGAATTTTCTATTTCCCATCCACTCATCAAGATTTCTCTTGAAGAGGGTCAACGAGGTGCTCTGCTTGACATGTATGGGAAATGTATTCCATAGCATGGGCAGTCTCTGGGTTATGAACCTGTCCCTCCAGTACGTTCTGCTGATTGTGGTAATGAGGTTGAGGTCTCTAAAGTGTGTGGTGTGGAGTGTTTGGGATTTCTTTAGATGTAGCATTTCTAACAGAGCTGGGTCAGACATGGCTTTGTAAGTCAAGCAGAGATCGCCTCTAAGTAGATAATATCAGACAGAGAATAGTTGGAGTTTTTTGAGTCTGTCCATATAGGACAAGTGTTTAAGGCCTAGAATCCTCTTTGTGAGGTACTTTTGCGGCCTCTCCAGTTGTTGCAGGTGTTTAGTGAGGTACATGCCAAATGGGGCATTGTACTTAATGATTGGCCTAATGAGGAAAGAGTAAAGGGAGACAATGACCGCTTTCTTCCTAGATGCAAAACCTTTAGTAATGAGATGTGCCACACAGAAGGACTTTCTGACCACAGTGGCAATGTGGTGATCAAAAGAGAGGTTGCTGTCAACCTGTGTTCCCAGATCTCTTATAATGCCTTCTATGTTCAGTGGACTACAATCGATGTGGTAATTCATGGGAACTGTTTTTTTTCCCAAAGGGAATGATGACACATTTTTTGGCATTGAGCTTAAGGCCATGGTTCTGACACCAGTCGTTGGTCTCAGTGAGGCCAATCTGTAGGATCTCAACATTAATTGGGGAGTTAATAATAGCTCCCAATTTGCAATCATCTATGAATTTTGTAAGCCAGAGTCCCTTCATGCTGGCCTGGACTTCAGAAAAGAAAATACCAAACAGGAGAGGACCCAGGATCGAACCCTGTGGTACTCCTCTCATGACTAGTCGGCAGTCTGACTTGGAGTCAGCTACTTTCACACTGTGGGTTCTATCTGTAAGACAGTATGCAATCCACCTAGTGATATAGGGGTTGATGCCTAGCTTAGTGAGTTTTTCTATAATTCCTGAGTGGGGAATGGTATCAAAGGCCTTGGCCAGATCAAGGTAGGCTGTATGAACCACCTTGCCTTCATCCACAGCTTTGGGGACTGACTCAGAGAAGTCAACCAAGTTGAGCAGGCATGATCTACCCTTCACAAAACCAAACTGTGTGGGATCCAGAGTTGGAGATTCCCTATATCCTTGTTTATTAGGTCCATGATGATGCATTCCATAGCTTTGCATATCAGACTTATCAGGCTAATGGGGCAATAGTTCCCAGCGTCTGTAGTCACTCCTCCTTTGTGGAGAGCGATGACTGTAGCAGTGCACCATTCAGTAGGGACAAAGCCTGAGGTGAGGCTGTGATTGAACAGGGCACACAGGTAAGGTGCCAGTTCATTCTGTAGTTCATGTAGAACACAGCCAGGGATATTGTCAGGTCCCATAGAAGCTGTATTCTTGGCCTTGGACAGTGCTGTTTTAACCTGTGCAGCAGTAATACTGGGTGCCTGGCAATCTACTGGTATTGTGATTGAGCCTTTGGGGGGGAGGGCTAAAGTTGGCACTGAATCTGTCGGTCAGTATACTGGAAATATCTGTTGGCTTGGTATAGGAGTTACCATTGTGCAGCAGCTCAGAGCAAATCTGGGTATTGCCATGGAGATTCTTTACATAACTATAGAAGGCCTTGTAGTTGTCTTTACTATTTGCTGCAATTCTGTTTTCATAGCTAGCTTTAGAGGATCTGATGAGGGATCTCAACTTTTTGTTGAGGCTGATAAAGGAGTTTTTCCAGTCTTGGGACTTCACCTTATTCCGCATCAGTTTCCTCCTTCTGGTGTAGAATTTGTTTATGGTAGAGAATCACCAGATTGACTTCCTTTTTTGGAGGAGAGCATCTTGGTTCTATTGGGTATGGCGAGATCCATGCATTTGTGTATGTGTTCGTACAGTGCATTAGTGTATAATTTGGCGGTCATGCAACTATTCTCTATTTGCATGGGTGCCATGAAGTTAGCCACCTCTGTTTTTAGGAGCTCAAAGTTAGCTTTGGAGAAGTTTTTCATGGTGGTTACCTTTGCGGGGGGGGGGGTGGATTTCCAAGGTGAGTAATTTGTGGTCAGATCTAACCAGGAAGGAGTTAACTACTGGTGTAGAGCAACGGTCACCCGTGTTAGTAATGACCAGGTTAAGGATGCTGCTTCTTCTAGTGGGGGTAAGAACGAGCTGGTCCAGGGCACTGGAATTAATGATTCCAGGAAACGTTGGGCAAGTGTATTGGTACATGAGTAGTTTTCCCAGTTAATGGAGGGGCAGTTGAAATCACCCAGTATGAGAGTGTTAGGTTGGACCATAATATTCTCCAGGGTGTTTAGGAATGTGTAGTGTGAGTCTTGGGACATGGTTGGTGACCTATAGCAGGCAACAATCTGAATTCCTGTCTTACCCAATGTTAGCTGCACCTGAAGTATCTCTGATGTGTTATGTTGGGCTATCAGTCTGGAGGTGTACACATCCTTTATGAATATGGAAACACCACCGCCTTTGGTGCTTCAGTCCAAGTTCTGGGGCCAAAAGGTGTGGAATGAGTTATAGCCTAGTAGCACAGGGGTGCTTTCTGTTGCCTTGAACTATGTCTCTATTACAGCACAAATGTCAATGTTCTCCATTTTAAGGAGCACTTAGGGTGAGTGCATTTTGAGAGTTAGACTTCTGGAATTGAGCAGTATGACCCTCAGATTGCATTTGTTTGTAGCTATTACGGTGGTAATTTGGTCTTTGGAACACTGCTTAAAAAAGGCACTATGGGGTGGCAAGAGCCTTGGCCAGTATCCAGAAGAACAGGGGTGACAGATGCAGGCCATCTCTGGCAATGCATCAAGGTCTGTCAATCATGTCATCCGAGGCAGACAGATACTGGATCCCCTTAGAATGACACCAGAAACTTAGCCAATTGTTGAAATCAATCATTTTCTGCTTGTACTGTAATATAATTCTGGGTGATGGTAGGATAATGCTCAGGGCTAGGGTCATACCCACCTGGGCTACATAATCTGAGAGCTCCTCCATGTCTCTTTTCGTGTAGTCCAGGGAGGTACATCTCAGGCCATTCACACCCACATGTACAATGACAGAATCTTATTTGTACCTATTGTTGAGGGACCTGAGTGTGTGCATTATGTGGTGGATCCTGGCATCTGTCAGGCAGTTGACTGTTACTTTTTCCTTATTCAACCTAGTGAGTGGGACATCAGTGCGCCTCATTATTGAGTCACCTATGACTAGTGTGTTGAGCATGCTGTTTTGGATTAGGGGCTTTGGCTGAGTGGCACACTGTTTAGGAGAGTTATGTGTCTCATAATTAGTGTTGTGTTGTGGTGGTTGAGTGCATTTCTGCCTTGGAGGTCTCTACTGTTTGGGTAGATTTTTATTGAGACCCTCTGCGAAGCTGTGAGTGTGGTTCATGTTTTTATGTGAAGGCAGTGCCGGTGTGTGTTCTGGAGGGCTATGTATTCCATGTGGTGTGGTGCAAGTGTTGACCTTCTCCTCTTGACCAGCTATTCTGGTCTTGGCTGGAGAGTGTGTGGCTTCCATTTTGGATATATAAGTGCATCTCTTGCAAGTCTGAGTGCTGGGAGGTAAGAGGAGAGGGTTGTCGGTGTACATGAGGCAGTTGCTACATTGCCTTAGGATGCCCAAGTTTACCAGCTTAATAGGAGAAAGCACAGGGTATTGATCTTTAGACATGCCTGGAGGGGTAGGCATTAATAATAAGTACTGCAGCTGTTTCATTGTAGAACGTTTAGTGCTGGTAGCACTTTTGCATGCTACAATAATTGCTACGAGAAGTCTGGTAATGTGCTAGACTAATAAGCTAGTAAAAGTGCAGGAGAGGAGAGAGCTACCAGATCTAAGGAAAAAAAATTGAAGAGCAGACTTTGGCACCACTCAGAAGCTTACAAACAGTCCTGGATACAGCAAGTCTGTATCTGGACTAGACTAGTTACAGGAAAGGCAGGAAACAAGTGCAAAGGTGGGCTTTTAAACCAGAAAGTTGAAAGAGATGGAAAAACTGCCCAAACGGCCAATAAACTACAATTTCTGGGCTAGAAACCACTCCTCTTGTGGTAGATAGGCTACCTAGTGCTTACCACTCCCACTGATAGGCTACAAGGCTTCTCTCCAATACAGAAAGGCTTGGGAAACTCAGAAGCTTACAAACAGTCTTGGATACAGCAAATCTGTATCTAAACTAGACTAGTTACAGGAAAAGTGGGAAACAAGCTCAAATGCAGGCTTTTAAACCAGAAAGGTTGAGAGAGATGGAAAAACTGCCCAAACGGCCAATAACTACAATTTCTGGGCCAGAAACCACTCCTTTTGTGGTAGATAGGCTAACTAGTGCTTACCACTCCCACTGATAAGCTAGAAGGCTTCCATGCAACACAGAAAGGCTTGGGGGGCTCAGAAGCATACAAACAGTCCAGGATACAGCAAATCTGTATCTGGACTAGATTAGTTACAGGAAAGGCAGGAAAGAAGCTTAGAATTGTTTTTTTAATTTTTTTTTAATTCTTTAGTCAGTCAGGAAAATATAGTGAGATTAGTTAAGTATTGTTTTGACGCAAGTGTGAATCTATCCAACTGTGTTATTTTTTTATATTTCCTGTGATTGAAACTTTGGTGTTTATTGTAACTAGATATTCAGTATTCTCGTGTTTTCTATTTTATTATTTATTATTAAATATACATTTCATTGTGGCTGGTCTTTTAGAGAATACTTTTAACATCTTAAGAGTACTTATGCTTATTTTAGTGACACTGTGGCAGCTCCTGAAAGCCTTGCTGTTTTGGTCAAATTCTAACATTTGTATTAGTATTAATTTTACTCAGTATAATTGGGTACCCTTAAGAGCCTTAGAGTAGCTGACTGGTGGTAGCATTATTACCTAATAGTCTGGCAGAGAGGGCACAGCAAGTAAATATGTGCCAGCCTTTCCCAGGTGTGTGTGAAGATGAAATATCTAAGTGTGTGTGTGTCAGCTAATTGGAACAGGGACACAGTGCTCCGAAGTGGTCAGTGTAGAGTCTTAGCTGGGGTTTGGAGAAAGACAGAGAGTCCAGTCCCAGGTCTGAAGGGTGCTCCCTGTGTGCTCTTAAGAGAAATTGTGCTTGGTTCTGAGAGCTGCATCTAAAAATACTCTATGTATCCATGTTTGGTTCCTAGTGACCTTCCCTCACCTGTGTCAGTTGTGAGGATTTAGGCTCCTTGATTACTGGTCTGGAGTAGGGACCGTCACACAGGGTAAAGCCCCTTCAGACCCAGCCTGATACAAAGCCATTTCAATTTTAAACCTTTTATAAAGTGTTTATGTTCTGACTAGCTAAGAGAATGACAAAGCTGCTGCCAAAGTTGATCAATGTAGTTTTGTGGAGATTAGGCAAACATTTGACAATATTAATAGAACAATGATGATCCAGATGGAAACACAGCATAAGAAAATGCCACTGGTGTTGGTTGATCTTGATGCAGAAAAGGCATTTGATAGAGGTAGTTTGGATTTTATGAGTAGGGTAATGGCAGCATTTGAGTTCCCTGATAGAATAATGGAGTTAATCAGGAGGATACATGAAGGGTCAGAAGCAAGAGTTAAAGTGGGAGGGTTCTTCTCCAACACACTGTGTTTGGACCAGGTAGGGATGTCCTCTTTCTCCTTTGTTATTTGCTTTATACTTAGAGCCATTTGCAAAGAAAATAAGGGAATCACAAATTCAAGGATGTAACTGGTATGGTAATCAAGAAATGTTACCTTTATTCACAAATATATACTTGATAAATCCATAAAAGGTCATCTCGGTGTTGTAAAACATTTTGAGATAGTTTCAAGTCTTTTTAAGGTATAAAATAAATGAAGATAAAACAAAGGCTATAACAGTAAACTATGATTTCCCATATGAATTGGTTCAGCAATATTCATATCTATGGAAGACAGTTTTATTAATTTATTTAACATTTTGTTTACCGGGAAAGTCCAACTTGGAACTAAGCCAATTTTCAGTGGAGGCCCAGGGAGAAATGTTCCAAACGCATGTCTTTATGACGTGGGAGGAAACCAGAGCATCCGGAGGAAACCCACATGAATGCAGGGAGGACATGCAGACTTCACACAGAAGGCCCCCAACTGAGAATTGAACCGGAGAGCCTCTTGCTGTGAGGCAACAATGCTACTGCTGCACCACTGTGCCGTGATTTAGGACTTCCTGATTTGAAGGAATACTTCAGAGCTACACAGTTAGTGTTCATATATAACAAGCAAAAGGCTACCAACCAAAGTAGAAAGGCATGATTATAAAACAGAGAGGAAAGTTCATATGAAATATGAAGAAAGCACGATTTTGGATACAGGTCCTTAATGAGAATAACAACAGCACAGAATACTACATTTATAAAACAGTGGAAAGTATTCTAAAAATTATGCCAAAATGGGAATGAAAAAAGGATATTTTACCAATAGACATAACTGCAAGTAAGGGCATATAAAATAGGAAAGAGGGGATATAACTTATTGGAGAAACTTAGCAAAGGAACCAAAGTATTGGGAGCAAATAATTCTGGAGGGTAAAGTAAGAGGATGAAATGAGGTCAATCAGAAGTTTGGACTGCAGGTTAGAGACTGCCTTCCCTACCAGGAATTGATAACAGAGTATAAACAAAGAGAAATGGATAGGGGAGTGTTAAGTGAAAGACCAGCTCTCATTGAGGTTTTAGTGGTTTCTAGTACCAAAGCTGCTGTTAAAAAAAAGAGATAATTACGGGAGTGTGTGTAAAATACTGCATGTTAACAAGAATCAATTAGAAGAGGATAGAAAAGCTTAGGAATAGAGAATGGAAAGGCAATATAAAAGGAACAGTGCAAGGACAACTGTATAGCTTTTAAGTATACAACAAAGTCTACAAGGTTTAGGATTTTTGCACTAAGTGTTTGTCTATGTATTTTTTATACCCCAACCAGACTTCAGTAACTTTTCTTTAGGTAGATAGAATTACTGGAAGTGTGAAAAGAATGACAAGGGAGATTGTGAATGTTTCTTTGGGGAGTTGTAATGAATTGACAGATTTAAAAAATTCTCTACATAGTACTTTGTCAGAAATATTGGGAGAGCAAATAGGTTCATAGGTATATACTAGGCCAATGACCATCAGGTCCTTTATAATCCTAGGTGTGCAATCCAATTCACTTGTGTCCCTATGTATCATGGGCATTTATTAGGAAGGGGTATGTTAGCTGGGAAATTTCTTGAGGTTATGTGGGTGGGGTATGTTAGTCTGGACATCACTGTCTGCCTCTGTCTGTCAGAAACATGGGGGCCAGACCTGGGATGAATTTCCAATTTCCCATCCATTGGTCAAGGTTACTCTTAAATATATTTAGGGATGGAATCTGCTTCACATGGATGAGGATCCTGTTCCAGAGCATGGGGATCCTCTAAGACAGATATCTGTCTTGCCAACATGTCTTACTTATGTCACAAGCAAAATTTAAATTGGTAGATCTAGTGATTCTGTTGCTGTTCATTTTGCAGATGTACAAATGGTCTATCAGAGCTGGATCCAAGGAGGTGCCTTGTATACCAGGCATAGACTGCCTCTGAATAACCTGAAGGAGACAGACTATACAGATAGGGCTTTAAAGTGATCTGTATAGGACAATACATTTATACCCTGGATTGCCTTGGTAAGGAACCTTTGTAAGCCTTCCAACTGTTGCATATGTCTGATCGGGTACAAGTCAAAGGGGGCATTATACTCAATGATGGGTCTGATAAGGGCCAAATAAAGTGGCACTAAGACTTCCATGGACCTGGAAACCATGCCCTTATTTATAAGTTGGATGACATAGAATGATTTTCTTACTACCTTGGCCACATATTTATCAAATGCCAGATTACTGTCTACTTATGCTCCTAGATCCCTGCCTACCAAGTCAACTCTTAGCAATGTCTTATCAAGGGAGTAATTAGCCTGGCTGGCAGTTTTCACTATAATGCATTTCTTAGGAATAAATTTTAATCCATGACTTTGGCACCAGCGATTTGTCTCTGTTAGACATTCTTGTAAGATGTTTGTGTCATGGGGGAAATCTATGATAACTGCCAATTTGCAGTCATCCTTGAACTTGGTCAGCCAAAGGCCCTTGACATTAGCCTTTTTCTCCAAGAAGTGGAGTCCAAGTAGGGGTGGCCTCAGCATGGAGCCCTGGGGTACCCCTATGGTGACCACTCTGTTAGTGGAGGTGGTATCACCAATCTCAATTTCCTGAGTCCTGTCTGTTAGCCAGCTAGCAATCCAGTGAGTTATATAGGGGATTATGTCCAGTTTGGTGAGCCTCTCAACTATACCTGGGTGGGTTATTGTATCAACCACCTTAGGTAAAGTCCAGGTAGGTGATATGCACCATTTTCCCCTCATTCATTGCCTTGGTGATCTTCTCAAAGAAGTCTACTAGGTTTAGTAGGCATTCCCTTGACAAAGCTAAACTGGTTTGGGTCCAGTGTCTGAAGGTTGCCTATGTCTTTGTTGATCATTTCCATGGCTTTGCATATTATACTAGTCAGACTAATAGGTCTGTGGTTCTTGGGGCTGGCTGATGGCCCACACTTGTGAAGTGGGATAAACATTGTAGTCCTCAATTCGCATGGTACAAAGCCTGTTTTGAGGCTATACTTCAAAAGTGTCTCAAGTGATCCTGATAGCTCATGCTTCAGAATATTTAGAAGGCAGTCTGAGATATTGTCGGAGCACATTGAGGCTGTGCTTTTGGCCTTAGTCAGCATCACCAGGACCTTCTCCCTGTTAACAGTTGGGAGTATGATAGTAGCAGTTCATTGGGTGATGCAGTAGGGAGTGGATGGGCGTGATGTCTGAGCTGAATTTTTCAGCCAGCAAATTCACTGTGTCATTTTGCTCAGTGAAGATGTCACGGTTGACCACCAGTTCAGCACATTGGTTTGTGTTGCGTTTGAGGTTTTGGACATAGTAGTAGAAGGCCTTGACTATCTTAACGTCATAGGTACATTGGTTCATAGGTAGGTACTAGGCTATCGGCCCTAGGGCCTATACAAGCCTAGCCAAAAAGGTACCCTGGCTTTTGCCACCCAAGAAAATTATTTTCCTGTGCCCCTGTTGAGCAGAGCCACAGAGGTGATCCCCGGGGGGAATTTCCTATTTACCATCCAATCATCAAGATTTTTTTTGAAGAGTGCTAATGAGGAGCTTTGTATGACATAGATAGGTAGTTTGTTCCAGAGTATGGGAAGTCTCTGGGACAGGAATCTATCCCTCCAGCATGTTCAGTTTATTGTGGTGACAAGGTTTAGATTCCTAGAGCGTGTAGCCCAGAGGGATTTGGATTTTTTTAAGTGGAGCATGTCCAACAGCTCTGGGTTTGACATAGCTTTGTATGTTAGGCACAGATCGCCTCTGAGTAGGCGATATGTGACGGAGTAAAGCTGGAGTTTTTTGAGATGGTCTGATTAGGGCACCTGTTTGAGGTCAGTAATCCTCTTTGTGAGGTATTTCTGCGGCCTTTCCAGTTGTTGTAGATGTCTTGTGAGGTACATACCAAAAGTTGCATTGTACTCTATAATGGGTCTAATGAGTGATGAGTAGAGGGGAACAAAGACCTCTTTTTTTCTTGGATGAGAAACTTTTTGTGATGAAGTGTGCCACGTAGAAGGATTTCCTGACTACTGTGGCAATGTGATTATCAAAGGACAGACTACTGTCCACCTGTGTCCCAAGGTCTCTTATCACACTTTCAGTGTTAAGCAGACTACCACCTATGTGGTAGCTCATGGGTACAGCTTTTTTCCAAAGGGGATGACAATGCACTTTTTTGGCATTGAGCTTGAGGCCATGGCTTTGACACCAGGCATCTGTCTCAGTGTGGCCCTTTGTAGGATGTCCACATCATTAGGAGTTTCAATTATGGCTCCTAGATTGCAGTCATCTGCGAACTTCGTTAGCCAAAGACCTTCTGTGTTAGCCTGTACTTCAGAAAAGTAGATACCAAACAGGAGAAGACCCAGGGCTGAATCCTGTGGTACTCCACTTGTCACTGGTCTGAAGTCAGATTTGGAGTCTGCTACGTTCACAGTGTGGGTTCTGTCAGTGAGCCAGTTGGCAACCCATCTTGTGATATAGGGATTTATACCTAGTTTAGTGTGTTTATCTATAATTCCAGAGTGGGGGATGGTGTCAAAAGCCTTGGCGATATCTAGATAGGCTGTGTGAACCACCTTACCCTCGTCTATGACTTTGGTGACTGCTTCAAAGAAGTCAATCCGGTTTAGGAGACATGATCTGCCTTTTACAAACCCAAACTGGGTGGGGTCCAGAGTTTGGAGATTACCAATGTCTTTGTTTATAAGTTCCACGATGATACGTTCCATCGCCTTGCAGACCAGGCTCGTTAGGCTAATGGGGTGGTAGTTCCCAGGGTCCATGGTGGCTCCCCCTTTGTGGAGTGGGATAACCATCACTGTGTGCCATTCAGTGGCCACAAAGCCTGAGGTGAGGCTATGACTGAACATGGTGCTTAGGTGGGGTGCCAGTTCATTCTGTAATTCATGTAAAATGCAGCCTGGGATGTTGTCAGGTCTCATGGATGCTGTGTTCTTGGCTTTGGAGAGTGTGGTTTTTACCTGTGCAGCCATGATTACAGGAACTTTGCATTCTTCTGGTATAGAGATGGGCCCTTTAGGGGGTGAGGAGTGGTAAAGTTAGCACTGAGCCTATCTGCCAGGATGTTGGCAATATCAGTTGGTTCTGTATATTTAGTACCATTGAGCTGTAACTCAGAGCAGATCTGAGTGTTGCCATTGAGATTCTTGACATAGCTATAGAATGTTTTGTGGTTGTCTTTAGAATCAGTGGCAATTTTATTTTCATAACTAGCTTTGGAGAATTTTATGTGGGATCTCAGCTTCTTACTGAGGTTGACCAGGGAGCTCTTCCAGTCATGGGATTTTACTCTATTTTGCAACAGTTTCTTTCTAATGTTGTAGAGTTTGTTTATGGCAGGGGACCACCAGATTGGCTTCCTTTTTTTTGGAGGATAGCATCTTGATTCTGTTAGGGATAGCACGATCCATGCACTCATGTAAGTGCTTATAAAGTGCATTTGTGTAGGATTCAGCAGTCATACCTCTATTGTCCATCTGCATGGGTGTTGTGAAGTTTGCCACTTCTGTCTTAAGAAGTGAGAAGTCAGCTTTGGAGAAATTTTTTACGGTGGTTTCCCTAATGGGGCATGGGGGCAGGATGTGGATGTCTAGGCTGATTAGCTTGTGGTCGGATCTGACCAACGAGGAACTGACCTCTGGTGTGGAACACCAGTCGCCCATGTTGGTAATGACCAGGCTAGGATTTTGCTGCCCCTGGTGGGGGTGTGGATAAGTTGATCCAAGGCGTTGGAATTTATGAATTCCAGAAAACGCTGAGCAAAAGAGTTGGTACATGAATAGTTTTCCCAGTTAATGGTAGGGTAGTTGAAATCACCCATTATTAGGGTGTTGGGTTGTACCCTAATATTTTCCAGTATATCAAGAAATAAGGAGTGGAATGCTGGGGCATGGTGGGGGATCTGTAGTAAGTTACAGTTTGGATTGCGGTCTTGCCCAGAGTTAGTTGCACTTGGAAAATCTCAGATGCATTATGCTGAGCAACTAGCCTGGAGGTGTGGATATCCTAATGAATATAGAAACACCTCCATCTTTAGTGTTTCGGTCCAGGTTAGGTGGCCGAAAGGTATGGTATGAATTATAGCCTGGTAATGCAGGAGTGCTCTCTGAAGCCTTGAACCAGGTCTCTGTCACTGCACAGTTGTCGATGATCTCCATTTTAAGGAGTGCCTCGAGTGAATGCATTTTCAGGTTTAGACTTCTAGCATTGAGTAGCATTACCCCCAAATTTTGCTTGCTTGTACCTGTTATGGTGGTGAATTTGTCATTTGAACCTTGCCTAAAAAAGGCACTATTGGCTTTGTTGGACTTAATTTGTCCTCTTAGTTTCCTTTTTAATTTAATTAGAGAGTCCCTATCTTTATGGGAGTTGCTCTTCCTAACTTTAGCCATTACTTTTTTTCCTTTTGTTATATAGCCTATTAAGCGTGGTTTGATCCACCACTGTGGTTTGTTTTCAGAGTTTGTTTTAGGCTTATTTCTACCAGATATAGTAGCTTCTATACAGCCAGTTACATGGTTTTACAGGGTGTTTGCCAATGATTCCACATAGGTTGCTGTGAACTTGGGGTTGGAAGGGGCGCTGAATTTTCACAAACTATTACTTAATAGGATGGAGCTTGCTTTTGAATAGTTCTTAACTGTTACAGGGTTTGCTGGGGTTATCAAGTTGATTTTTATTTTGAAGGAGACAGATTTGTGGTCTGACCTCACAAGTGAGGATTTGACATGGAAGGAAAGTACTCTCCCATACTGGTGAGTACCAATCCCAGTATGTTTGAACCTCTAGTGGGTGTGCACACTATCTGGTCAAAGTTATTTGTGTTAATCAACTCCAGGAATTGTGCCTGCAAGTATGAGGCAGTGTTTGTTTCCCAGTCTATAGAAGGGTAGTTGAAGACTTCCATGAATAGGATATTTGGTTTAATGGTGAATGTTTCCAGTAGGTCTAGCTTTGAGCTATGTGATTGTAGGAACATAGAGGGTGACCTATAGCTTGCTAGGATATGGTTATGGGACTTTGCCTAAAGTGATTTGCACAAGGATAAATTCCAAGCCATTGTCCTGCTTGACCAACGTAGAGGTATGCCTTTTGCTAATACAGATTGAGATAACTCCACCTTTTGTCACTGTCTGTGCATTTGATGGTCTAGATGTGTGGAAGGCATTGAAGCCTTGCATGTCCAGAGTACTTTCTATACATTTAAAACATGTTTTGGTAATGGCTCAGATGTCTATATTCCCCAGAGTGAGGACAGCTTACAATGAGTGGTGTTTTTTGTCTTCCTCCTAGCACTAAGCAGTAACACCTTTAGGTTTATTTGGGTTTTATTTAGTGAGAATAGTCAAAGCTACACCTACATATAAAAACAAATTTTTATTTTTAGTAAAAAATAATCTTCATAAAAACAGGTCATCAACATATAAGAAACTGCTATACTGAAAAAAGGTAGATTCATCAAACCTTTTTTCTACCTCACTGATTATAATGTCAAAAATATTTTAGAATCAGAAACATTTTCAGTCACTTTTATTAATAATTCAATCATCTTTTGTCACAGACTGTGCTGCTTTTTCAATACTACAAGATTCCATCAAACAAGGACTGTGGGTATGAGTGATAGAAACAAACTAGCACCTCATAACCCAAGAATTTTATAGTCCTGGTATAAGTGGACTAAGTTACCTGGCTCTGTGCATTCAGTTAAGTACTACCAACAGGTCATTAGCATGTCCTTGTCTCCAGGAGCAGTGCAAGATCAGTACAGAAAGGGGATCTTCAAAAATAGAACATTAAAGAACAATAACTAAATAATTAAAAAAGGCAACATACACCACCACCACATAAAAGGACTTCAAATCGCATATAAACACCCAATAAATTACATAATTAGCAATTCAGGGAAGCTAAGCAACATATTGTTTTTGCTTCATGTAACACAGATGCAGTCAGTGACCCATAAATACACTTAAGCACACAGATAAATGCTGATGCACAGATAAAGATAAACAGGTTTACAGGATAGGAAGAACAGCACATAAACTGAAACAGAAGTGAACTCTTTCTAATGCTTCAAAATGACTAAAGTACGTTGTAAAAATGTCACAGTCTGTATTTTAGTGAATAAATAATCATACCAGCAGTGAAAACAGTTTGTTTTAGATATGAGTCTTCTTCTTCTTCTTCTTTCGGCTTTTCCCGGTTAGGGGTCGCCACAGCGGAACTCCGGTCCGCTAATGATTGGCAGTACACTTTCACGTTTTAGATTTGAGTAATAGTATATAATTGCTGGCTCATCCAGGCAGTTTGTGCTAGACGTTTAGGTTTCAAGAACCATGTCATGCCATAATCCAGCTGTTTTGAATATGCACGCATGCAGGATTGGAGGGTAGGGTATGTGCAGAAAAACATGATGTGAGGCTAGTAAATGTAATGTTGCTGATGGCAAATATCTTTTCAGTATTTCATCTTTGAGTAAACATAATGAACAATTAATTTGTTGCTGGGGCAGAAAAGCATTACAGTAGTTCACAGTGCTGCCTTAGAATGTTTGGTTCGGTGGTTTAGTTACTCCCATCTGGAGTGCTTAATCTGTGGAGTTTGCACGCCTTCCCTGTGTCTGAGTTTTAACTGTGACTCTCTGGCTTCCTCTCATCTCTCCAAATGTACTGATAACTGAGCAAGTGATCACTGGAAGTGCCTATTGATGATTGTGCAGTGTAGATGTGAGCATGTCTGCATCTTGTGATGGACTGCCCATCCTGTCTAGGATCAGTTCTATGCATTATATCCAATGCTCTCCAAGACAGTCTCTGGCTCCACTAAGCTGGAATTGGATAAATGTGGTAGAAAAAATGAATCAGGGAAATGCAGATCTGTGTCACTCATGCCACCTGAGACAAGTAAAATGAGCTAATTATAGCCATCACAATAAAAGGGTTTAGTAAGTTAATTATTCATTTACATGTCTATTAGTTTGCTGACACAGTCAACCCCACTGGTACACCAAAGGAATCTCTTTCATGTGGGAGATCTGGCACGGTCAGATAAAAATAGAACAGCAATGCATCAAAATTACATGTTCAGTCAAGTACAGTAATATAATATGCTGACTTGTGTTGCAAGTGTTAGAAAGCAATTTTTAGACGTTATGTGACATGGTTGCTATCTCATTTAACATGCAAATCACTTGGCATTGAGAAAGATAATGTCTAACATGAAACTAAACATTACACTGAAGAGGATCATAAGTTACCACATCATACCTGTAATCGTTAAGGCTGCAAGTTTATCAAAGGAAAGCACAATAGCAAAATCAAATTTGTCATAAGTATCATTATAGTTTTCATTAAAAGATAGCTATATTACTAACAGATAAACCTAACACACGCACGTGCACACAAAAACTCACACAGAAATGTCATACCCTGGTGACAGCAATAATTTATGCATTTGCTTTTGTCTCATGCTCTTTATTGCCCAGTTTCTTTTTAAAAACTGAACCATATCCTAAAAAGCTGCTGTGCTCACTCTTGCAGCTCTTGCAATACAGAATTCCGTTGCGACTGCACAGCTGAATTGCTAACAGACGCATTTGTGTGCAACATTAGATACGAATGCAAGTCCTGTTCAAGAAATTGACACATTTACTGCTGAAAATTTGTTTCACTGGTCTATTTTTCATGTATTTATTTTATTTTGCTGATAGCAGATACCACAGGGGCCATGACTAAACCTGCTGTGTTTTTAAGGAATTCTAATTTCCTTTCAAAAATGACAGTGAACTCTACATCGCCTGCTTACTGTACAATACTTCCAGGAAAGATTCAAATCACAGATGAAAGGCATTCAAATAAAACAAAACAATGTTATAAGTAAGCAGCCTTTCACATTGAAACAGAGCACAAACACTTATCAGAAGTATCTAATTTGTTTGGTTGATGTTAAATGCAAACTGCTTAGAAAAGGAAGGTGCTTGTTTTGAATGTGAGATCAGGAAATAGTGTGACTACTTATCATTATGCAATCTCTACTCATTTCATTTGACTGCGTGACTCAGTAAAGATATAAAAATGGCAGTCATAACTAGATCACACCAGTATCACAATGGAGACCTTTATTGGGACTGCAAATCTATAAACCTTGTACACCAGAGCAAAACCATTGCATAGGCTGCTATAAAAAAACATGATGTAATAATTTAGTTTAATAAATGTATTAATTCTGTAAGCTATTAATATATGACTCAGGAATAAATATATTTTGAGCATAGCTATTCATACATATTTTTTAATCACTAATATTTTCTCCACTGCTACTCACCCATCAATAAATAATATGATCACTGGTTGTGTGAAAACTATTGTTGCTGTTATTGTTTAGTTGAGGCCAACTATTTATGACTTCCTAGTCTTTAGTATGACAGGTTTATCAACAACTGCTTCTTTAAGTTCTTGCAATTTCAGTAATGCTGTCGCTCCATCTAGCCTCCGCCAACCCTTTTTCTTCTTTATTTACCTTCAGTCATTCCCAGTACCAATGCCTTCTTTTCTGAGTCCTGTTTTTTTGTTTTACTATGTGACCAATGCACTTAAGTTTTAGTTTTACTATCAGAACTTCAAGTGAGCAATCTGTTTTTATTTCTTAAAGTTCTCACTGATTTGACTTTATTGCTCTCAAAAGAATTCTCATTAACACCACGGTGAAAAAGTACTGATTTTCTATCACACTGCCTTACTCATAGTTAATCACAGCCATATGTTATCAATGGGGAAAAAACATAGCTTTGATTACAAGGACCTTTGTTGATAATGTGATATCTCTGCTCTTTAAAATGCTATCCAGATTTGCCATAAAATTCCTTTCGAGAAACAAGTGTCTTGCAATTTCATGACTGCAAACAATACCTGCCGAAATCTTTGAGCCCAGGAAAATAATATGTCACTACCTGCACTTCTAGCTATCTGCAAAGTATATATAGATATTGAACAGCAATTTTCTGAATTCTACTTTCAACTTCATCAATAGGATCGTCATCTCTTTCAGCCATTAGAGTGGTAACAACTGCATATCTGAAGCTGTAAACATTTCCCCCTGCAGTTCTGAGTCCACCATCTGATATGTCTATCCCAACATTTTGTATGAACTATTCAGCATGCAAACTGATTAAGAACACTGATGATAAGCAGCCTTGTCACACTCCTATACCAAACCGTTGTACTATATTTGGTTCTAACGTCTGCTTCATGTTCTGCATACATATTCTTCAGGTGGCAAATAAGATGGAATAGAATCACAGTTTCTCTAAGAACTTGCCACAGTTATCACAAGCTTGACACTACATATGAATAAATCCTCACATTAATTTCTTTAGGGGGTTTGTATCACTACTTATACTGTAACTGTCAATTATATTTAACACTGGCTGAGGAAAATTAACATAAGATAATTTTATACCTACTCTCGTTCCCACCCAGAAATGCCACAAAACTTTTTTTATTGTCTCAAACAGCAGAGTGACACCTGAGCAAATAAGACAATAGACACAGATGACTGGGCAGATTAAGCAAAAAACATGGGAAACTTAACACCACTTGCTGAGAATGTGGATGAGTGAGGACTTCCTTTACTTAAAAAATTCTTGCTCTTTACAAATAAAATGCTACTATTTGTAACAGAAACAAAAAAGCAAATAACACAAACTGAAGTGAGCACTTTAAAATGTGTAAAACCACCAGTGGCGGCTCGTGATATTCACTGCAGGACTGCAGCCCCCCCCCCAGCTGAAAAATCAAAATAAAAAATCCTGGAACTCGCATGCCAAAATTGCAACTGACTGGCTTAGCTGCTTAATGGGGAACTGAGGACCTTGGTGAATTATCGGGAACAACAACTGTCTAGCGTGTCTGTTATGAATAGACCTTGTCAAGAGCCGCTGTTTGCTTTGAATGGGGAAACGGGACTCTGCATCGGAATACTGGCTTATGGAGGAGGATCAGAATCAGAGTACACTTTCAGGTATGAGAGGAGTGTGTGTGTGTGTGTGTGTGTGTGTGTGTGTGTGTGTGTGTGTGTGTGTGTGTGTGTGTGTGTAATGCCCCAGTTAACTATAACTGGTGGCTAGAAAAAGTAATTCAGGTTCAAACTGTCAACCTTGGGTACAGGTAGCAAGAACCTGAATTCCCTACCCACCACTACTTGTGAAAAAGCATTCCGATTTTTGCCTCATATTTTTGTTCTGTTCTGTTCCTCATAAAATTTGTGGTTTTCTGGATTTTCACACATTTGAATTTCAGACTACAGCTGTGGTGGTGTAGAGGTTAGCATTGTTGCCTCCCAGCAAGAGGTTCTCCAGTTTGATTCTCAGCTGGAGTGCCTTCTGTGTAGAGTCTGTATGTCCACCCTGCAGTTGATATGAACTTTAAAGACATGCAGGTAGGTGTGTGCATGTGTCGGTATGCCTTCTTTGAAGGTTGGGTGCCAGACTGGCAACTCAACACTGTAAAAATTCAGTGCCAATCATGAGCAGACTGGGGTTCCGCTGTGGCGACCCCTAACCGTTAAAAGCCAAAAGACTTTATTCTTCAGAAAGTACATGGTAACACAAAACATTTTATTCTAGCAATGTTCTAAGTTTATAAGATCAATATTTGAAATGTGTCCCTATTTTTGGGGCGGTATTCCCCCATTATTGGTTTTGAGCAGGTTTTTTTTCTGCTAAGAGACTGAGAGCTATGGTGAGAACTGAATTCACTAAATGAAAGCCATTTAAGTTTCAGTCTTCCTCTTTTAAGAAACAGCTGATTTGGTATAGGGTATGTTTCTCTGATTGTAGTACACAGGGTCCTCCGTTCAAGAGTTGGCAACGAAATGCATGGCAGTAGCATAACATTTTATTCTAGCAACTTTCCCGGGTTATACAAGCAATGTTTAAAATGTGTCCCTGGTTTTTGGGCTTTTGTCACCCCCCCCCCAATAAATTTTGTTTTTCCCAAGATTTTTTGTGCTCATGTGCTGCATAGTTGAGAGATACAGTTGAGTGTCGAGTGGATTTTACAAGGGGATAAGAGCTTCAGGGGAAGAGAAGTTTAATGCTGCTTATGCTAAGTCTGCCTGCATTCTTAATATCACAACAGTTTACTTGCTTTCGATGCTAAAGGCTGTGGGTTCTAGTCCCTCAGTAGTAGATGCATTGCTGATACTGTACTGTGTTGCACTTTTAAGGGGGGGGTGCTGCAGTCCTGAGAATGTCCTCTTTGGCAGAGATACCTAGTAACTATCAACCTGCTATCAGTTTGCTATCCATTCCCTATTGCAGTATTACTAGCTTATCATTTTATAATGTAACATGGGCAATTTATTCCTCAAGGGCAACAGGTACTTTGTTTGTAGATGAAACAATGAAATATAAAGTTGTTTGAAACATCTTCATTAGTTACAGATCTCTTTAATGTGGAATTATTTAGATGACTTTTACTTCTGCAGAGATTGTGCATATTTACTGATACTGGTGGACTGTAGAAGTTTGAGTAGACTTTTACGATGAAAATGTTCTGAATTGGGCAGTTTAATCATTATTGATGCATGCATTTTATTTCATTGCTTACTGGAAAAAATGTTACAAACAATTAATTTAAAACTCCCTCTAACAGATGTACTGTATTATACAAGGAATATAATTTAATGCAATCAGGAAGGTGTATCAAAGAACACATGTATGTTTTGTGTGCAAGGGGCCTATGATTTGAAAACAGCCCAAAGTTAATCTTTATCTGCCACTGGCCAGATGTATTTTCTTTGAATGTGGGTTTCAATGCTGTTTCAATGAATGTGAGTTTCAAGGCCAGAGAAGTTTTAATGCTAAGTCTATTTTCATTGTGAGACTGCATTGCATTGTCTAGCAGATGTCTATTAGTGTTTGTGCTGTAAAATGTAAAATAAAACTTTTAAATGAAGTCCAAATCATTGTAGGGGTAAAGCAGTATGCAAGGTACAGTATTTATGGTAAATGGGGTGACATAGCCAAGTAATGGGACATTGAAATGGCTGCAGAGGGGAGGCCCCATTCGGCCATGATTTTGCGAGGGGGGAAGGGTAGCGAACTCAAAGACAGCCCCACCTGAACTATATCTCTAACTGTCCAGATTTTCACAGAATTAATAGATTTTTGCTTCTAATTTCTGGTTTGTTCCTCAAAATTTGTGTTTTTCTGGCAAATCGTTTAGGAATGAAGTCACTAAATAATGACAGACATTGGATTTCAGAATTTATACCTTTTAGAAAAATACATGCTAAAGCAGGACCTGTTATTCTATCAACTGTCTAAGTTTATACAACAGCAATTTTTAGTACTGCCTGTATGTTCCCCCAATATATTTGGCCTTGTCCAGATTTCCTGCATTAAGAGGTTGAGAGGTACGCGCAAATAAATCACTTCATAGAATTAGGTATATCCAAACCTCTCATATGTCCCCGACTTTGGCTCAAAATGTTGCTCTTCCCCTAATAATCCCTCCACAAAATGGTAATTTTGGAAGAAAATGTGGAGGGTTTACAATTAAATAATTGTAATGATCTGAGTTATAGATCACTTTTATTTCAGAAATGCATGTAGATTCTCTTATTTTGTCAGCTGCTCAACTTAACAGTACTAATATTAAAACTTGCCCCTTCTTTGATAAGTTCCCGGCTGTATTGTGTGGTTATTTTATATTTTTGCATCACATTTTTGGTTTGTTTTTCATAACATTGTGGTTTTCTGGCAAATTAGCAGCAAATCATTAAAGACTGAAGTTAGAAAATAATGACAGATATTTGAGTTTCAGATTTCACACCCTTCAGAAAATGCATACTAATGCAAGACCTACTATTCTATTATCTTTCTAAGTTTATAAGAGCAAGATTTAAAAATTGTACTTATTTTTGGCCATTTGTCCCACTTCTATTTATGGCTTTGTCCAAATTTCTTGCTCTGAGATTTAGAGGTATGACAGATGTGTCAGGGTCATCACCGTCAGCCATTGACATTTCAAATTGTGACATGCTTGTTGCAACCCATTCCTCCATGTAGTGATTCTGGATGTGTCCAAGCAAGGCAAGGAGCAGTTATGCAGTGTAAGTGGGCAGAGTATCCCCCCATCCAAGGTAGACACATGCACTACAGTGGCTTTTTATCTGTCCTTGATTTTGCAGAATGTTCTGGTTTTCTGTCATATTTTTGCACTGTTGATTTATGCTTCTTATTATTCAGAAAATGTATGTTGTTGTATTGCCTGCTGCTCTGTGTTTAAGTAGCAATGCTTTAATGACCATCAGGTAAGCTTGTCTGAGATTTTAAGATGCAAGTACGCTTTAGTAAGCATACTTTTAAAGAATTACAAACATTGAAAGCCTTTTTGTTGTTGTCATGCAGAGAATATTTACATAACTAGATAATGTATAAGCCTTAGGTATTGAAATGCATATGACAATATTTGTAATAAAGGACAGGATTACAGTATTTTCAGAAGCTCGCTACATTTGTTGGAGACTTCCAGTCATCTTTTCAGGCTTTACCAGTAAACTAAACAGAATGCCAATCTATCATGTGTGGTCCATAACATGTGCAGTAATCCTTTAAGCAATTTATCTTGAGCTTGTTTCTTGCTTGCTGTTCATTTTTTACTTTGATCATGTTTTCCACATGAAACAAGTAAATAGTTGTTGTCAGGCAGCAGGTCTTTTTTGGATAAAAAACATTTTTACAAGTGGGGATATCACAGAGATTGCTAGTTTCAGCATGTTACTTGGTACTTTCATAAAGCTGAATATAAATTATAATTAGAACTGCAGTGCAAGGAAAAGTGGTTTGAGTTGAGTGCTGCTTGTTTTTTATACTTCATTTTGACTGGCATTCCAGTAATGTATTTAAAAAATAATTTATTTTTTCATGCCTCACAACCTTTTTGTTTCCATCTAGATATTAAGTAAGCTGTCATGTAGCCAATGCATTGAAATATTTTTTTCTTCTACACTTCATTTTGTCTTGATTGGACTCTCATAATGACGGTTTAGCACCCAGGGCAGCGTATTTAATTAAAGTCCCAGTTTTTGTGGTTTTGAGCATAGCTCTGACCCTTTCTAGTTGATCACACTCCTTCCCATTGGCCCCACCCATTCAACTGTCTCCTGCAGCCCCCCTTTGATTTGAAGTCACCAGCCACCATTGAAAACCCCAGTGTTCACAAATTCTTAAAGCAGAAATGTAAAATACTCCTATTATAAGTTAATAGAGAGAACAACCTCAAGAGAAGAACAGTGGCAGAAATGTCATACTCTGGTGACAGGTAAAAGGAGAAAGATTCCATACTATTAGGTAATTTTGGAGAAAAACAAATTACAAAAATAATACAAAATCCTCAGAGTGAAGTAGAAATGTTAGTACTCTACAGAAGACAAAGATACAAAATATACTGATTTGTGTTTCGAATTTCTGACCATAGCAGTCCATTAAGATAGGCCCTACTCATACATAAACACATGAATGTATATATATATATATATATATATATATATATATATATATATATATATATATATATCTAAAAAGAGAGTGAGAGAGAGAGAGAGACATAGATATAAAACACAGCTAGAATCAAAGACATCGTCATGTTTAAACATATTATTAATGCTCGATCTGTCAAATCATTTATTCAACTAATTTCCTTTTAAGTGTTTTCTTTTTCCTATAACATGAAAAAGAAGTTATGTACTTACCAGAATGTTCCATCTGTGTTGCTGATTTTCATTCTTTTGTCATGAATGGGTTTGGATCTGATCCATCGAAGCCGACTCAGCCAATGCTACAGCTCGCAGCCACCAGATCTCTCGAACTTCTCCCTTACCCATAAAGCATCCTGCCAAATACCTCAGATCTTGTTTCCTGCTATATAGCATAAAAGGATGGAGAGAAATATGGGAAGCCATATCCAAAGTCATATAAACATGTAAATGTACCTATTCAGAAACCATGTAACTGCTCGATCTTCCAGAAGTCATGGACGGGAGTAGGTGTGAGGGGATGTGAGGAAAGAGTGAAGATCGACAAAACAGATAGAACTTTATGGTAAGTACAAAATTTCTTTATCTGATGCTGTTAATCTTCATTCTATCCTCATAAATGGGTCAGCATCCTTAGCTACTTGAATCCAGGGTGGACTCAAGGAAGGATATTCCTGAGCACCATAAAACGAAATGATGCCCTACCTCTGGAGACCAGATCCAGTTTGTAATGAGTAATAAACATATGAGAAGTAGCCCAAGTTGCTGCTGCAGAAATGTCATCCATAGACATCCTAGCTTGGAAAACTGTTGAAATAGCCAAAGATCTAGTGGAGTGTGCTTTCAATGGATGTGTAAGAGAAATGCTTAATTTATTACAGACAAAAAAGATGCAATTTGTTAACCACTTTGATGGAGTAATTTTAGAAACCGATTTTCCAAATTTTGGTCAAGAATAGAAAACAAACAGTTGGTCTGATTAACTGATTTTTTTCTGTTCTATGCAAATAGAAATGCAACTGTCTATGAGCATCCAGTAAATGTAAAATATATTCTCCCTTGCTGGTAAATTTAGGAAAAAATACTGGCAAATTGATAGAACTATTTATGTTGGATTCTGACACCACCTTTGGAAGAAAGGACAGACTGGTAAAGTCACTCTATCTTTATGAAAAACCAAGTAAGGAGGTTTAGAAGATAATGCTTCGATCTCAGAAATCCTTCTTGCAGAAGTGATGGCAACCAAGAAAATGGTTTTCCAAGACAATGAGATTTAAGATCACATGTAGCTGCTTGTTCAAAGGGAGGTTGTGTGAGAGACTGCAACATCAAATTTAGGTCCCATGGAGGAATAGGATCTTTAAAAGGAGGGTTTAGCAGGAGTGTCCCTTTTGAGAAGGCCTTGCTCAATTTGTGAGAAGCTATGGGTGTGCCATTCAATCCTGTATGATAATTTGAAATTGCTGCTAACTGTACCCTAATGGTTGTGGTACTAGACACCATTTTGAAAAAGGTGAGCAAGGAAATCTAAAATGTGAGAAATAGAGGCTGAAAAAGGATCAAGTTTATGCTGTTGCGCCCAAATGCAAACCTTTTCCATTTACTCGAATATGTTTTCCTTGTTGAGGGTTTATGGGAAGACAGAACTATAAATCAGACAAGTGATGACAGCATAGACTGGCTACTAAGGGAGCTGGAAAAGCCAAGCAGTCAGCTTGAGGTTCTGTATATCTGTGTGCGACATGCCAGTTGGGTGACACAGGAGGTCTGGAGACAGATCTAGGTTCCATGGTGGTTGAACCAGATGATACCATAGGAAGAGAAAACAAATGTGTTAAGGCTAATATGGGCAATTAGGATCACTGTGCTCTTCGACCTGGCAGCTTTCTTTAGAAATTTTGGACTCAATGAGGTTGGTGGGAATGCATAAAGGAGACTGGGGGGACAATCGTGAAGTAGAGCATCCCTCAGTGACTTCCCTCTGAGGGAATCAGGGTAAAGTAGTTGCTGCACTTTTTGTTTAGGGGAGAGTCAAACAGGTCGCAGCATGGCTGGCTCCATCGATGGAACACCTCTGCCACCTTCTCATTGAGGGACCACTTGTGTGGAAGTAGTATGCACCTGCTCACTTTGTTCACAATCACACTGGATCTCCCCGGAATGTGCCTTGCTAAAAGAAAGCAGTCTGAAGAGACCAACCACTGCCAGATCCTGAGTGCTTCCCAACACGATGGGTAAGATCTGGCTCCATCCGTTTGTTGATGTACCAGACTAACATGTTGCCTGTTTGATTCTCAATCATGCCAGAGGGAAGAACACCTTGAAATGCTCGCAACACCAACAGCACTGCTCTCATCTATGTGCAAATTGGCCTCTACGGGGGACCAAGTATCCTGGACTATTCTCCCCAGATAATGCCTGCCCCCACCATTTCTGGGAAGCATCTGTGGTCACTGTGGCCTTGGGCTGTTGGGGAATAAATGAAGTAGTTGATCAGACTGGATCCATGAATAAAGATTCCTTCTGCACATGATGGAAGACTGACCACTGGCTAGCGAGCATCCACTGTAGGATCTGCATGTAAAATCTGTCCAACAGAACTAAGGTTATTGCTGCAGTCATGAGGCCCAGAGTTCTGAGGACTGTGTGGGCTGAGATTGATGTAATGCCTACAACCTTCCTGACCTGTGACCTTACAGTTAGAACTCAGTGAGGTGGAAGGGAGGCAATGGCTGTGTTCATGTTGAGTAGTTCTCCAATAAATTCCAGTATCTGAGTTGGTTGGAGTTGTGATTTGTTGTAATTTATGGTAATTCCCAGATAGCACAGGTGTGGAGAACCTGATCTCTTGACTGTATGAGTTTATGCCTAGTCAGACTGGCAATGAGCCAGTCTTCCAGGTAGGGAAACACCCAGAATCCCTGCAGTCTGAGGTGTGCTGCTACTACTGCCATGCATTTGGTAAACACCCTGGGGTCTATGGTGAGTCTAAACGGCAGTAGTCTGGTAATAACTGACTCCCAAGCAGGTAGCATTGGTACTTTCTGAACTGCCTGCTCATCTTTATGTGATAGTAGGCGTCCTGGAGATCTAGGAAGCATATTCAGTCATCCTTGAAAAGAGAGAATGGACTGAACCGTGACCATCAGAACTTGGTTCATTAAACAGATTTGTTTAGATTTGTGAGATCCAAAATTGGCCTTCAGTCCCCTGTCTCTTTTGGCACTAAAAAGAACATTGAGTAAGTTCCGGATCCTATCTGGTTTGGTGGAACATCTTGGATGACTCTTTTTTTCTAGCAGTTTTCAGTTCAAGGGAAAATAGTATTATATAACCTCTGGATATAATCCTCTGCGCCCAAATATCTTTTGTTATTCTAGCCTGGCTCTCTGGTGCAGGGACTCCCCTGACTGTCTCCCAAGGTGGACAGCTGGGCCTCCATTCATGAGCACTGGTAGAGGTTATCAAAGAAAGACTCTCATGAATCCTAGTTTTGCAGGTCACCTCTACCACGAGGATGACAACATCCATTGGAGTTCCCCCCTCTGTCTCTGGGGGCACTTCCTCCACATGTGTCATGGAATGAACCTTGGGACATTTTGAACCACATTTTCCGGCCACTCTGTTGATTCCTGGAGAATGATCTCTGGGGGGGGGGGTAAAAAAAATGTATGCCCATGGCAGACAAGGTCTTACCATTTTACTCACACCTAGAGAGCATTTCTTTCACTTTAGGACCAAAAAGGGTTGTTCCGTCAAAGGGAGCACTGATGAAATTGGACTTAAATGGCTCTGTAAAGTCACATAAACACATCCATGCATGCCTTCTCAGGAAATGCCTGAACCCTCAACTCTTGAAGTTCCTTCCACATTGTTGGAAATTAACCTATTGGAAATAGCCTGTAGGGTTGCCAACTGAGAAGTTACAGAATCCTTAACCACTGCAAATACTGTTCCCAACAGAGTATTTGATAACTCTTTGGTCAAATCTCTCTGACATCTAACAAAATGTACCAGATAGTTCAACAATCATAATGCAAAGGTCGCTGAAGCAAAGACACACTTCCCCAGTCTGCCTGTCATCTGTGACTCCCTGTTAGGGAGATAGACAGTGGAACTCTCATCGGCTAGTTCCTTCATCAAATGGAACCCTTTTCCCCCAAAGCTGTCTGTTCACAGGTGGTACCATTGTCCTGTCAGTCTCCAAAGTATTTGCTCTATGGAGTCAGGCTCCTTCCATGCCCACTTAGAGATCATGACTATGAGCTCGTCAGTGGGCGGAGTCACTCAGGAAATAGAGGGTCCTGTACCAAAAGCCTCAAGGAGAATGGATTCCTCCAGTGTAGGGTTGGAGGATGGCCAGCCACCTCTCTGTTTCAAGATCTTTAGTATGTCAACAAAGGGAACATCTTCAGGAGGGGACCGTGAAGACCCTTCATCTCTGTTGAGATCCATGTGCTTGGTGATGGACTCCTACAGGGAGTCTAGGTGCTTCCTCTTGCAAGTCCTTTTCCTGGGTACACCCTCAGTAGGATGCTCTGGGGAAATCTTGGAAGAGGAAATCAAAATTCCCTGAGAGGAAACCTGAGGATTTGGTACAGGATGTTCCCATGGAGAGAGTAGTTGAGGCTCCAGATGTTGGAGCGTCATGGAATGAGTAGTATCCAAGGGGAAAGGTTCCATCAGGGCTGCCAAGGCAGCAAACATTCTGTTCCCAGCCTCGATGGCAGAGCTCGAAGGGGCCAGAGAGAGGCTCTGATCTGAGAAACTTGGTTTCCAAATCATTGCCTCCCTCCAATCCATCAGCACCACCCTGAATAGGAAGCCAGAGCCAAACTGTCCAGTGCCAAGGCACTGAGGAACAGAGATGGCTCCAAAAACTTCGGAGTCAAATGCTGTGCCCCGAACTCAGCAGGTACAATTTAGCTCTGAGAGCACTCCTGATACAAAAAGAAAGGAGGTCTTAGAGAAGATGTCGGATCTGAAGATAAGGATATCTTCAAATATGCGGGTAATGGATCTGGCTAACTGGGATCCTGAAACTCTAATAGCATAGATGGAGTTAGAGGAGGAACTTGCAGGAGTGTTATGGTGGAAGGTTCGACTACCTGACCCAGAGGGGTAGGCGCTGAGGGAAGACCAATCTGCCTCTAAGCCAAGAGAATCTTCCTCACCATTCTCACCACATCTTCTTCTGTGAGACTTCTAGAAGGATGAGCAGAATAAATGGATGGGAATGATGGTCTCTGCAGAAAGAGAGATGGAAGCTTGTCTGGTAATGGGTCAACCAACAGAAAGTATTTAGTATGAGGATAATACAGATTCGCTGAAGGTTGTGTCTGATCTGACTTTGACTGAGCCGGAACTGTTGTATTTGTTTTTGAAGTTGTAGGATATGAAGGAGTATTCAAATCTAAATGTTTCATCTTTTTCTGATCCAGGGTTGAGACTGGATGTCTAGCACTCTGTTTCCGTGAAGAGTCCGAGGAAGATTTTGATGAAGTGGAAGGCTTTGACTTTGGACACTGAGATATGGCTTCTCCAAAAATGAAGGAAGGAGACCTTCTAATATTAATTTATTTTTATGTTCAGTTAAGGTTCATGGATTGAATCTGTGACAAATCACGCAATCTTAAGAGTAATGTACCCAGCAGTATACACAAAGGGAGTGTACGTCCTAGATAGGCAACTTATATCCACATTTGGAACATTTCTTAAATCCGGAAGGTTTGTCACTCATTGCGTAAGTTTATTTCTGCAGTAACTATAGGTCAAAATTCAAGATCAGAAAATGAAAAAAATAATAAGCTACTTTTTTATTTTTTAAACAGCCTAAAGAAGGAAGAAGGGATACCACCAATGGTAAGAACTAAGACCAAGTCATAAGAAAGAGGGAGATACTAACGATAGTATCTAGTGGTAGCAAGTACGAAGGAGACTGAAGAAAAACAAACAAAAAATTACAACCCTCAAGTTCAGCAGAGGAGAAGAAGAGGCAAGAAAATACCAACAGTGGTATGTTGGAAATACAACAAAGGTGTAAGGGCTAGGGAGAAACCAGAAAGGAGGGAGACTGTAAACCACAAACAGTAAAAACAGTGAGGACTAAAAGGATACACGGCAAGCTATGGAGAAAAACTGTTTGATAGAAGAGTTATTAAGAAAAAAAACTGTACTAATCTAATAGGCTCAAGAGAGACTGGTAGACCACGTCCATTAGCTAGAAGAGGCAAACAAGATCTGAGGTATTTGGCAGGGTGCATTGTGCATAAGGGGGAAGCTTGAAAGATCTGGTGGCTGCAAGCTGTAGTTGTATATGTAGTTGTAGTGGCTGAGCTGGATCCAACAGATTGTATCCAAACCTATTTATGAGGATAGAATGAAGACTGACAACATCAGATAAATACTTTTTATAACTCACACATCTTTGGTCTGTTCATATAACTCCTTTATTTGAAGTCATAAAGATTTATCTTTTATTAAAATAAAGGACTTCACATTATCACACATAACCACTAGAAAGCATTCCTTTTTGTTCTAATGTATCTAAGACGGACAAGTGAAACGAGTTAATTGTAGCCAAACATTTGTGTTATATCCTGTATTTTCCAGTACAGTTTAATCTTATTTCTGATGTAGTCTTTATATTTTTCCTGTATATTCTTTATCCCATGACTGCCAGGCAATCAAGCTTTTCTGAGCTGGACTCAGCCCATTCATTTTTCTATAGTAGGCATGTACACAGTACACTACAGGGAATGAGCCCCATCCAAAAGGGCCATCATACAGGCAGGCATGAGGGTTGTTTGTGCCCTCCCTAGCATCCTGACAACTGAGGGCATTTCTTCAGGCCCTGATCCCAGCCCCCAGTGATAACTTGGATACTTGTGTGACCATAGGGATTACTTACACTCCTCCATCTGTGCATAGACTCTCCTTTGCACCAGCTGACAAGGGTACAGTTGCTGTCCTGGTAGCAACAACTCATGTTCTCTTCATTTCTGGCTCCATGTGTATGCAAATCTCCCCTTGCAGCAGGACAGTATGGTTTGCAGGCTGAGGACCATAGCTCCCTACCCCAAGATGAGCAAACCATACTATTCAAATTCAGGCTATCAGAACTTCATCTCTCTCTATCCCTGTGCCACATAACCAGAGATGTAGTCTTTAAATTCTTCATAAGCAAAGTGCATAGATAATTTTAAATGGTTTGCATCACATTTATCCTTTAAGACATAAAGTATAGCTATATCAAAAGTACAAAAAGATCTAAATTTGACATTGTACTTACAAGATCATCTGTAACTAAATAAAAGTCAATTCTTGAACAGAATTCATAATGAAGAGATATGTGTATATTTTTAGTTTGCAAATTATGACTGTAACAAATCCGAGCTGAACTGAGGTGGGGCTACCAACCATAACTCTGAGCTGAGATAACAGACAACTAAAGGCTTCTGAGCTTCCCAAAAAACATAAGTTGCTTTTTTTCTTGCTTGATTATACTATACTATACTATATTTTTTACTTGATTATTTATTTATTTTATTTATTTTATGTTTGTTGACTGGGTTTGTCCAACTGAACTAAGTAACCCTTTTTTAGCGGAGTCCTGGGGAAAAAAGCTCCACATATTCTACAAACTATAATTTACAAAAATAAGTAAACAATCAACAACTGGTTTACAGAAAATACTCAAAACAACATATACATGAAAAACAAGGATTTACTACATTAAACTAATCATTAATGTCTGTCAGATTTATAATCCTACATCATTTAGAAGGACTAACAATAGTTTTGTCACCAGACGTAAAATCTTACATTATGCAGATAAGAATGTATGTAATGTGCTTAGGATAGAGAAGTTAATGTGAGAGAAGGTGTAGAATGTTAGAGAAAGTTACATAGCTTGGGAGCAGATAGAGGTGTGCAGTTAGGTTTGATAAGCTGTTTAAGGTGGAGTGGTTACAGAGGCAGGTCCATTGGCTTAACAGGTATTCTTTAGTGGCTAGCTTGAATTGACTAAGTTACTTAAGTGACCTGATTTCTAGTGGGAGTTTGTTCCAGGCCTTGGAAGGATTATAGCTAAAGAGAATATATCCTTTCTTAGTTTTAGGTTTGTGGATTTGTAGCAAATCTAGGTTAAAGCTCTGGAGGGATCTAGCAGGTGAATAGTGGGAGATGACAGATGATAGGTTAGGACAGTAAGAAGGCTGATAAAGGATAGAGTGGATGATCTGGAGTTGAGGGAGAAGAAGCTGGTGAGGTAGTTCAAGCCAGTTAAGGTGTTTGAGTGAGACAGTGATGCGACTTGCAAGTTTGATGGGCTGCAAATTTGGCTATCTTGTTTTAGGTAGATTCAAGTTTGGCAAGGAGTGCGGTGTTGAGGCAAGTAAGAATTTGAGAGCCATATAATAGACTGGGTAGGAAGTACACATAAGAGAAAGTTACTTTAGCTTCACTGGTGAGAAACTTTTTGTTGCGGTAGAGGAGCCCTAGTTTCTGATGACTTTTCTTGATACAGTTGTTAATGTGCAGATTGAATTTAAATTGGTAGTCAATTATGACACCAAGGAGTTTAGTGCTAGTCTCCACCTCAAAGTGTGTGTTATTGAGGGACAGGACTGTGAAAGTGGATTAATGTGGTTGTAGTTTTTAGGAAGAAAAAGCAATATCTTAGTTTTTTTTTTTTTTTTTTTGATATCACAACACAGCCCTGACAGGAAAATAAAACTAATAACACTAAACCACACCAATCAAACAGTGAAAACAGCAACAATGTATTTAAACAGTTATTAATTGGAGGACAAACAAGTCTGAAGAAGCCATTCAAAGTGTTTGGTGAAAGCGCTTAGTTGTTTGCAATATTCTCGCTATTAAAGTCGAGTTTTTCTACCTCGTGGTTGTTTTTTTGTTTTTTTAGTGTTATTCGCTGTTTTTGTGGGGGGGTTAAGGATAAGCTGGTTATCAGACAGCCAGTTTTCTACTGAGTTAAAGGAAGTCTGTGTTGTAGAGATGAGTTCAGAGGGAGAGTCAGCAATAGTGATGACAGTAGGGTCATCAGCATATTGGACTAGTGATGACTGAAGACAAGAAGAATAAAGAAGATTAGTGAAGATGTTGAAAAATAGTGGACCAAGGATGGAACCATGAGGGACACCCGTTTTAACTGGGGGAGGAGGGGAAGGTGCAGATTGCCATTTCACTGCTTGAAATCTGTCAGTGAGGTAGCTGGAAAACCATGCAACAGTAGCAGGGGACAAGTTAAGGTTGCTAGTTTGTGCAAAAGGAGAGGGTGAGAGATGGTGTCAAAAGCTTTAGAGAGATCTAAGAATAGGCAGGAGACAAGTTTGTTGTTATCTCTGGCAGGAGACATAGTATTAAGGAATGATAATAGGGCAGTAATAGTTCTATGCTTTAGTCTAAAGTCATGTTGAGTAGGTGTGAGCAGATTTTCAGAGAGTAGGTAGTGCATAACTTGTTTATGTATGCATTTTTCTAGAACTTTAGATAGAGGAGAAAAGAAGGCAATTGGTCTAAAATTAGTGATGTCTGAGGAGTTACCTCCTTTATGTTTTGGTAGGGTGAAGAATTGCTTCCATATGGAAGGGACTTTGGACTCTGAAATGGAGTGGTTGATTAAGATGGATACAGGGAGAGCAAGAGAGTCAACAACTAACTGAAGGAAAATGGACGGAATGTTGTCGGTACAAGCTGAGCAAAGTTTGAGTTTAGAGAGTAGGGATTTGATGTAGCTAGTGGGTACAGGTTTGAGGGAAAAAGAATTTGATGAGAGTATAGTGGGATTTGATAGACAGTGGTTTTAAATATTATTAAAGGTAGACGAGTTGGCACTGGGGTTAAATAGTTTGGACATAGAGTCAATGAAATATGTGCTGAAGGTGGAGGCAGTATCTTTGGAAGTCTTATCAGGGCAAGGATTGGGGGAGCAGGGACCACCAGGATGTAGTATGTGGTTTAATGAGTTCCAAAATTTTGGAGGGTTAGATTTCAAGGCTGAGGGTGGTTTATAGTGGAAGTCTCTTTTATCTTTATTATTACACGTTTTGGTCTGATTTCTAAGTTCTTTGTATTTTAGCAAGTTTGCAGGAAGCTTTGTTTTGGTCCATGTTTTCCATGCTCTGTCTCTATTTTTCATTAGGATGCGGGTGGAATTTGATAGCCAAGGAAATATATTAGATTTAATATGAACTGTGCGAATTAGGACAAGTGAGTCAAGAATACTGAGAAAGGTGGATTTGAAAGACAGGACTGCATCTTCAAGGGGGAGTTGGGTAAGGAAATTCCAGTTAACTTTAGAGATAAGAGATTTAAAGGTGTCTGGGTAGAAGTTAGTAAAATTGCAGCATGTGATAAATCTATGCTGTTTAGTAATATGAGGCTATATCTAAGTACTTTTACTGGGGAGTGATCAGTGCGTTGGGAAGGGTTTCAGGATTGTGATATTTAGAGGGATGAGAGACTAGAATCCAGTCGATAAGGAAGAGTGCTGTGTGTATGAGAGTTGCTGGCATGGGTGGCATCAGTGATAAGTTGAATAAAGACAAACAAGTTAATGTGTAAGGAAGAATTTGGGGTACAGAGAGTTAACCAATTAATATTGACATCACCAAGAATAATGGTTTCATTAGAAATATGCTGAGAGAAGTAAGAGAGTATGTTTTCCAGCAGGGGTAAGTTATCCCCCGGGGGAATGTAGATTGCCACTATTGTGATGGTGGTATGGGTGTTAAGTACAAGGATGGCTGTCAGTATTTCAGCAGGGGAAAAAGATGTGATAGTTTTATTAAGAGTTGTCAGGGTAAGGTGGTTAGAGTAAACAATGGAAACTCCACCACCCTTTTCCTTTTGGCTATCAAGGAGCAGTGTACTATAGCCATGAGGGAGAAAGTCTTTGTCATGGTGTTGGGGTTTTAGTCAAGTTTTTGTTAGGGTGATGACATCAGGGGTGTGGCTTGAGATCCAAGCATGAAGTTCACTAACCTTATTTAATATACCTCTAGTATTTATTGAATAAAAGGAGATTTGTTTGGTTGAGGGGGCAGATGTGTATAGGTTAGTGGGACTATAGTTATAGGTGAAGTTGTGTTGAATGGGACCTGGATTGGGATGAATATCTCCTGCAAGTAGAAGAATATTAGGGTAGTAGTGGCAGTTATATTTGTATAAGTTAAAAATAAAATATTTAGTTTTAGTTTTAGGGAATGTGGTGTAGGTGGGAGGGAGTTTCATTTTAGGAAGAGGAGTTTCAGTAGAAAAGATAGAAGTGAAAATAGCAAATGAATGATAAGGAGATGAGCTATCCCTAGTATGAGGTATTGTAGGAACTTTGGGAATAGGAGATAACTGGATATTAAGTGAGGTGAGAGTGTGAAGGAGGAGTAATCGAGGTAGTACAAGAGAAAGGGTAGTAGAGAAAGGCAGGATTGGTAAGAGTGTTGAGTGCTAGAGTACTGAAATTGGTGATTGGGGAGTTAGTAGTAGGTTTATTTTGCAGGTAGGTATGTGAGAGTGTGTTGCTTAGGTGATGTTTGAGTAGGGGGAGTAGAGGTAATATGGGTAGTGGAAGGAGAAGTAATAATTTGCAAGTGTAGTGTGAGAGAGGGGAGGGGTTAGTTATGGTTTGTGTGGAGAACAGGAAGGGGAAGTAGGGTGAAGAGTGGGTGTCAACAATGGTTAGGTATAAAGGAAATGATATCGGGGGGGTGGGTGGAAATGGGGGTCAGAGGTGAGCGAAATGAGACCCAGCATAGTAGGGCTACACACAAAGCGCATGAAAGCTCAAAAAACAATCAGTAGCTGTTTCTCTATTAGCAAATGTTGCTAGCAAGCTCTTTAAGGATGAGTAGAGCTAAGGGAATCGGGACTTAACTAAAGTTTTGTTTTGGAATAGTTTTAATGTTAGAGTCTGGAGGTCACCTGTTTGCATAAAGAGGGAGTAAGGATCTTATATAATTAGTAGAGTATGTTGCTACGTAGTGGCTGACTTGATTAAAGCTCTCCAAGTTGGAAGCTGAACAGAGCTCAATGCAGCTGTGCTCACCTCACAACGATAGTCACAAAGTAAGAGAAAATTGTTAAAAACAATTCAATGACATTCACCTAATGATCAATTGTAAAGGCAGGCTTGTGTATAAAAGTTGAGATTTCCCAAGGCTGATTTGACCTTTTGCTGAAACTTTGCTTCAGAACTGAAGGTGGTGGGGGGGGGCGTGATCCTGAGGCTTGTGGATGGCCTGAGCAGACTGCAAAGAGAAAAAATAGAGTGTGAGCAGAAAGTAAATAGTACAGTTTTAGGAGAAATGGAGACAAACTGGGAGAGAGTAGAGGATATTAGTCATAGAGTGATGGAAGAATTATCAGAAGACAGAGAATGGGTACAAGAAATGGTACAGTAAGTAGGTACATAGTTAAATGTCCAGGGAAGAGTAAAGAATCACAGAGAATAGGAAACAGAGTCTAGGCAGATCATAATAGACAAATTTAGCAACGTACTAAGTCTAATAGGTTAAAGTAGCACCATAGTTAGATAAGATACTAGTTAGAATGCTGCGTTTCTGCTTTTCAAATACCAAATAAACAAAACAACTGTATGTTTCTGCTTACAAATACTATAGAAATGTCAATAAATAACATAAATATTTACTGCACTTTTTATTTTGTACTGCTTATTTAATACTGTATTTTAATACTCCAAACTAAGCCGCACTGTTTGCACTGCATTTGTCTGCCTTATTGTGCCTATTAAATCATATTCTGTTGCTGTTTTCACTGTTTGCAAAATATTTTTTTTGCTATTTTCACCATTTGCAAAGTAATTGCTGATACTTTTCACTGTTTGCAAAGTATATGTTTGGTTTGTTCTGTTTTCCTGCTAAGCAGTGTCTTAAATAATTGATTTGTTTTCGGTTTCAAACATTCTTTAGTGTCTTCTTGCTGTTTTTCTACTGTTTAAAACATTTTTAGGGTCTCAATGCTGTTTTTCTGCTGTTTAAAACATGTTTTAGTGTTCCCACCTAAATTAGTGTAGGTAGTATCTTTAGCATATACCAGATACAGTTTTGCTGCATCTGGGTCTGTTTGTAGTAGCTGTTGTACTCTGAGCACATTTTCCAAGCAGTCTTTTAGATTGGAAGGGGCCCTTCTGCATCCTTGAGAGAGAAGTGTGCTGATTGGAACCTGCCTAGTGAAGGATAATTGGTCTAGGGCTTGGAGTCATATTGACCAGGAATACAATCCATAAAGCAAAGCAGAAGAGATATACACCTAAAACACAAAAAAGCACTGATAAAAACACCAGTGCAACACACTCGTCAAAAAAGGTAAATCTCCAGTTGTGCAAAAAAGAATAAACAAGCATGGGTAGGCAAACTCCTCAGCCCCACCCTCACCCTTTATGCCAGAACCACATTTGCAACTGCTCTAACAAGTCAGGGACTGAAATACTCTTCCCAGAAAGTACCTCACTACAACAGTCAGCCCAAAGAAGACGTAAAGCAGACACCAAAAGGAAATCTGCTCTAGCAACAGCTGGCATCCAGGCATGACCATAGTCCCCATATAAACATTTTTTAATAGTGAGATGAAACATATGTGTCACTAAATAATGACGGTGTACACCCTCCCAAAAACTAACCACCCTGGGACACTGAAGAAAAACATGCTCTGCTGCCTCTAAAACCTGAAACCCATCATGTGGACACAACTGCAACACCACAGGGTGAAAAAAGTACAGTTGTGTACCTACCATAAATGTAGATGTTCGAGTGTTTTCACTGTTGCAGTCATTACACTTGGGTTATCCTGCTGGCAGGCTACCCGCAGTCAGCCTGAATTCCAAAGTCTTGGTCCGGCGTTGGTTGCTGTCACCTCTTCCCTGACGTCAGTGTGCCAGGGGTATAAAAGATGCAGCCAACGCCATTTTCTTCAGTTTTTCTTGCCCCAGATATCAGGTGCCCCCGAAGGGTAGGCTAAGAAATGATGCCAATAAAAGAGCATGCACAAAAACAAAACATAATCTTCATCTACAAGCAAATACACCACATAGGTTGTATAGAATAGAGAAGTACAGATAAGTCCCAGCAAAGAAAGGGGGATGGTGGGTGGGTAACCTGGACTGCAACAGTGAATACACTCGAACATCTACATTTATGGTAGGTACACAACTGTACTATGTTCATCGTGTTTCACTGTTGTAGTCATTACACTTGGGTTGAATCCCAAAGCTTAGGTTGGGTGGCTGGGCCTAAATAGAGTTAGGAGAGGCTATGAGGCCCTGCAGAACTGCAGTGGCGAAGCCTGCTCTGGATTTAGAGTAAAGAGGTAAGTGGTAGTGCTTTGTAAAAGTGTGCACTGAAGTCCAAGTTGCAGCCCCCACAATGTCCTTGGTTGGTACTCCTCTGAGGAAGGCTGCTGAAGTAGTTGCTGCTCTGGTTGAGTGTGGCCTGATTCCCCTAGGCACTGATTTGCCATGTTGAGAATAGCAGAAATGAATGCAGTGGGCTATCTATCTGGAAATAGTCTGCTTTGAGATAGCTTTTCCTTGAGATCCTGCAGCAAATGCCACTAAGAGTTGCTCAGACTTTCTGAAAGCTTTAGTTTTGTCCATGTAGAAGCGTAGCTGTCTGTATATGTCCAAAGAATGTAGTAGTCTCTCCCCCTTATTCTGTGGGTTTGGATAAAAGGTAGGCAAGTGAATTTTTGATTAAGAGCCACACTGGACACTACCTTAGGCATAAATGTTGGGTTTGTCCTCAGAGAAACCCTGTCCAGATGGAAAATTATGTAAGGTTCAACCGCCATTAGAGCCTGTAACTCTGAGACTCTTCTTGCTGAAGTAATTGCTAAGAGCAGAGCTGTTTTCCATGATAAGAATTTTATCTCAGCTGTATTGGCTGGCTCAAAAGGAGGCAGCGTGAGTTTTTCCAAGACAAAGTTGAGGTCCCATACAGGTATTGGTGCTCTTCTTGGGAGTCTTATGTTCTTGGCCCCTCTGAGGTACTGCCATAGTAGTGGATGTGAAAAAATAGGTGGGTCCATATTGTAATGAGCTGAAATGGCAGAGGCATGGATCTTAATCGATGAAAAGGATAGGTCTTTGTCCAGCATCTCAGTTAGGTATTGTAAAATCTGAGGAATATTTAGTACAAGCATGTCAATTCCTTGCACCTGGTTCCAAGCACAGAATCTCTTCCACTTTTCTGCATATGATTTTCTGGTGCTGGGCCTCCTGGCCTCCAGAATAACATCCATAACTGATTTGGAGAGAGGTGTGTTCTGAATGGTTACCTTATCCGCCATGCAGTCAGATTTAGGGTTCTGAGTTGGCTGTGCAGTATTTGATTGCTTTGTTGGGTCAGTAAATGAGGAATTTGAGGTAATGTCCAGGCTGGGCCTTGAGACAAACTCTTTAGGATTGGGTACCAGAGCTGGCATGGCCAGTCTGGAGCAATCAGGATCATTTTTGGCTTCTCTTGTCTGACCTTTAGGAGTACCTTGGGGAGGAGAGGTAGCGGAGAAAAGGCATATACTGTAAGGTTTTTCCAGCTGAATGATAGAGCATCCACTTTCCATGCTAGCTTGTGATAAGTCCTTGTACAAAATCTGTGTAGTTGGCAGTTGTGAGGGGAGGCAAATAGATCTATGTCTGGGCATCCCCATTTCCTTGTTATCATGCTGAAGATTTGTGGATCTAGTTTCCACTCATGAGTATCCATGAGGTTTCTGCTTAGTTCGTCTGCCAGAGTATTTGTCTTTCCTGGCAGGAATTGTGCTTGTAGGTGTACGTGAAAAGTCAATGCTGTGTTCCACAAAATCATGGCTTGCCTGCAGAGGGGGTAGGAATGCATGCCTCCCTGCTTGTTTATGTACCACATGACTGTAGTATTGTCCGTCTTTATTAGCAGTTGTCCTGGATGAAGCAGATCCTTGAAAGCTGTCAGGGCATTCTGGACAGCCATCATTTCTTTTAGATTGATATGAAGATGCATTTGGCTTGTGGGCCATGTGCCCTGAATACATTTTCCTGCCATGTGGGCCCCCCGGGCATAATCTGATGCATCTGTTGTTATTGTCTGCCTGGCAGGGGGTAAAGGGAAAGGCTGTCCCTTGTTGTGGTGACAGGCCTGTGCCCACCATCGAAACTCCTGTTGCAGGCAGAGAATGAGGGTAATTTGTTTTTCCAGGCTGTGGCAATGTTGAGTCCAAACACTTTTTAGATACCATTGTAGTTTCCTCATATGCAGTCTTGCATATGGAATTAACAGAATGCAGGATGCCATGAAGCCCAAAGCCTGCAGAACTTTTCTTGCAGATAACTGGGTTTTTGTTGCCAACGTGTTGAAATAAGAAGTCAGTTGTCTTTGTTTGTCTGGCGTGAGATAAGCCATCTGGGCAGTTGTATTTAAGCTTACACCCAGGAATATTATCTCTTGAGAGGGTACTAGTTTTGATTTATTTTTGTTTACTGTGTACCCTAGGCAAATTAGCAATCTTTTTACAAACGCCAGATGCTTTAGTAGAATGTCCTTGTTCTCTGCTTGAATAAGGCAGTTGTCCAAGTAGGGATATATTTGAATTCCTCTTTGTCTGCAAAAAACAATTACTGGTGCCAGGCATTTTGTGAAGACCCTGGGTTCAGCAGATAAGCCAAAGGGCATTGCAGAGAATTGGTAGTGCATAGAACCAGCTATGAATCTGAGGTATCTTCTGCAAGATTGTCTGATTGGGACATGCAGGTATGCCTCTTTTAGGTCTAAGGTTACAAGTCAAACCTTCTTGCCCAGCATGAGCAGAAGCTGCTGCAGAGTCAACATTTTGAATTTCGGAACGTCCAGAAAAGTGTTTAGAATAGACAGGTCCAGTATTGGTCTCAAGGCTTTGTCCTTTCTGAGTACTAAGAAAAGACATGAGTAAAATTCTTGTCCCTGCTCCTGTAGTGGTACTTGCTGAATGGCCCTCATGTCCATGAGGGATGAAACTTGCTTTTGTGCCTCTGCCCATTGATTGTGTGGCAGGTCTGGCATGCCTTTTGCCTTTGGCAGGGTGTGAAAGTGGAACCTGTAACCCTGAGACACTATATTCAAGACCCATTTGTCCTGGGTGATCTTGTGCCAGCTTTGTGAAAAAAGTGCTAGTTTTCCCCCTAAGGGAGCATCCAAAAGGTAAGTGCTTGGTACTGGTAGAGGAAAGTCATTGGGACCGTTTCCTATAAGGTTGAGATTTGTCTTCTCCGCTTTTGCAGGTAGAAGCACCTCATTGTTTAGGCCTGTATGAGCCTTGGGGCTGGGATCTGCCTCTAGGGCACCTGTATCTGCCTCTTTGTGGCCTATCTGACACTGGAAAGGACCAATTGTTTGAAGGCCAGTTCCTGCTAAATCTGGGTGGCTGTACCTGTAAGAAATCCTTAACTGTCTGCACAGATTTCGCTTTATCCTCCATTTTCTTCAACACCTTTTCTGCCTTAACACCAAACAAAGTATCATGCTGTAATGGTGCATCTAATAATTTTGCTTTAACATAATCAGGCAGATTTTGTTCCTTTAACCAAGCATGCCTCCTAATCACAGAACCCGTTACAGCGGCCCTACAAGAGGCCTCCAAAGAATCAAAACCACATTGCAAAGTATGTTTTCCCACCTGTTCAGCTGCATGCAATAAATCCTGCATTTCCTTGTTTTCAGCACATTCAGAATTTGTCAACATTTTCTGTGTTAACAGTGACATTAAGTATTGCTGATATTTAAGCATATGAAACTGACAATTTAAAGCCCTTACAGCCAAGGTAGCAGAAGTGTAAACTTTTCTCCCCCATCTGTCCAGTGCTCTAGAATCCCTATCAGAGGGAACAGGTTTTTTGCAGTGGAAGCCTTGACCCCTTTGGGACCCTGAGATATAGTTTCTGGGTCAGCAGCAGGGTTTTAATATAGAAATTTATGTGAATCTGGAAACCTGTAGTACCTGTCTGGCTTAACGGGTGCAGGGGGTATAGAGTCTGGAAACAGGCCGGACTCTGAAAAAGCATCATCTGCAATGTCCAGAACAGGGGGAATAGAAAGGGGCCTGTGCCGAGGAAGTAAAATAAAATCTCTGAGCCTTTTCTTGGATTCTGAGTAATCCTGGCTCTCCCAATGAAAGTGCTCCCTCATAGTATGCAGGGTTTCCCCAAAAGAGTAATCCTCAGGAGGAGAAGCTGAAGGAATAGATTCTTCAGCATCAGAATCCTCATAGGAAGGAAGAGAGTATTCCTGATCAGAGGAGGAATCAGATGAAATGGAAACCTGGTCTGAAGATTCATATTCTGTCTCTTGCCTAGGCCTCTTATCAGGAGGGGGATGGGAACCCCTGATCAAAGTAATAAGGTCTTCGGCCATTTTGAGTATCTGTTTTTTAGGCATGGAAGTATGTCCTGGTGAAGGCTGTACTTGTTTCTTTGTCTTTAGAGCTGCTTTAGTCTTTGGCTTTGACGCTGAAGATGGCTTTACATATAACTGTGTAGGTCTGAAAACACCCTCAGAAGCCGATGCCTGCACAGCGGCTCCAGATCCATCTGAGGGAATAGTTTCTGAGCATCCAATACCTTGAGTTTCCAGAGGTCCAGTCGGCTCCACGTGGAGAGTCAGAAGCAGCCTGGGGCTCTGAGGTAGCCGGTGTCAGGGGCTGCGAAAGCACCTCACTAAGAACTGGCGAACCGACGACTAGCTTACAGGGAGTCTCATCGTCGGTTTTGGACCTCGGATGCCTGTCCTTGTCTTTATCCTTGTGTTTTTTATAAACTCCGGTCATCAGCTGTTCTGCTGGCATTGTATAATTGAATCCGTGGCCAAAGTAATGAAAGGTAAAATCGTACCGACGCTTAATAGTGCATTGGTTAAATCTAGCACAAAACCGACAACAAGCAACATCGTGGTCAGGGCCTAGGCAAGGAATACAGTAAGAGTGAAAATCCTTATGAGGTATTTGCTTCCCACAAGAAATACAATTGTTAACTTTTTCTGACATCGGTCTGGAGGAAGAAAAAAGTTTCCCCAACGGGGTACTTAGCTTTAATGAAAACTTCGGATCTGAAATTCGAATTCGAAAATCTCAGGAGTCGGCCAACCGGCACTTGCGAACTGCTTTTGCTTTGGGCACTTCGTGGCAAGAAAGACTGAAGAAAATGGCGTTGGCTGCATCTTTTATACCCCTGGCACACTGACATCAGGGAAGAGGCAACAGCAACCGACGCCTGACCAAGACTTTGGAATTCAGGCCGACTGCGGGTAGCCTGCCAGCAGGATAACCCAAGTGTAATGACTGCAACAGTGAAACTAACAGGCAGCTTATCAAGAGAACAACGTCATAGAAAAATCATGCTAATGAGGAAACAAATCATAACACTGACTCAAACTCACCAATCTCCCAAGGGAATAATGCTGATACCCATTAATGGTATAAAAACAGGCCAAAAGAGAAGAATATCTTTCTTTCCTAGTAGAAAGAAGGGAGTCTAAAGACACTTGCCAAGCAAGCAGCAAAGGCTGGACTTCCTGCAGCTCCAATAAAGGGATCCTCTATGCATGTTTCCCAGCCAAACATGTCTGACAAAACTGACCAGACAATGCTGGGAGCAAGTGACCAAGCAAAGAAAGATCTGCAGCCTGTAAATGTAGCAATACGGGAAAGAGAAACAAAGTATACAAAAAAAGGACAGGCTGCACTGAACCAACACCACCAGAAGCAGGAGGAGAATACAAAATATCCCTCCTAACAGTTGTATAGGAAGTGCTCCCCCCAAAAAAATGAAAGACCTCAGACAAAAGCTGGGTGGACCAGGAATTTGAAAACAGACAGAAAAACATACTCTAAATTGCCCAAAAAGGCACCATTTAACAAGTAGACCTTTTTTCAGAAAGACAAAGGAAAAGAATGCCAGAAAGCCAAGTGCTAACGGCTTTACCAAGAACAGCTTCACAAGACTCAGAGTCATAAGAAGAAGAACCAAAAGACACACTCAAGATACACATACAAGTGCTAGCAAAAGAAACATCCCCAACATGGGAAACTGCACCAAAACCACAAGACTTGGTAAAATTAAGAGAAATGCCCACTAATGAAAAAAAAAACAAAAGAAAAATACTGCAAATAAAGCAAAAGAACAGGAGAAAACTGCAACAATAATAACATCATCTGTGTAAGACAGAAAACAAGACACCAATATTCCTGAACATAAAAAAGAAAAAGGAGACAAGGAAAAGTGCCCCCTTGTCTTAAAAAACACAGCACCCACTGTGATGCCCCAACACTGGCAACAGTAAAAAGGAGCTTCAATCCTCACCACTAGCACCAGTAAGGGACATACATTGGAAGGATGACAAGTTACACATACAGTATTTCCAGATGCAGCTCCCTGTATCAATTGTTTCCCTTAAGAGCACAGAGAGACCACAGTCAGTCCAGGGCTGATTCTCCATCTTTCTCCAGATCCCCAATAAGACTCCCCACTGGCACAGCTATACAGTTGAGATCTCAGCTGAGTGGCCAAGCCAAGCCAAGATCTCCAGCACCCTCTCTGTCCAACCAGTGCTTTATGTCCCTGCCCAAGTAGCTGACACACACACTCTTGGAGACTTGTTTTACTTACACACACACACACACATACACACACACACAAACACACACCTGGGAAAGGCTGGCACAGGTTTACTAGCTATGTCCCCTTCTGCCCAGACTATAAGGTAGTTATTACTGCCACCAGCCAACTCTTTATCAGCTACTTTAAGGCTCTTAACAAAGGGTGTCCAATCTTACTAAGTAATGTTACTATCAAAACAAATGGTAGTTTGACCAAGAGCAAGGCTATTAGGAGTGGCCCACAGTGTCACCAAATAAATATGCAAGTACTCTCAGAACTTAAATATGTCTCACAAATATCAGCCACAATGAAAGGTTTAAATATATTTAATAATAAAAGAACAAGAAAATACTCAGTATATAATCACAGTAACAAGAGTTCATACTCATAGGAAATATTTAAAACAACATTGCAGGACAGTCAAATAAATAAAGAAAACATCTAAACTATACAGTATTTCACTATATTCATGACTGAATCTAAGAGAATTACTACACCCTAGTTAATTTACTTACAGGACAACAAGGCAGATGTGGTGAGTGGGTCTTGATGCTGTCAGGTCAAAGACAAAATACAGAATGCTGTCTCTCCCTCAGAGACTTCTCAAATTGATATCTCAAATATTACTGCAGGGATACTTGCAGAATGACATCATTTCTTGCCATCTGACTTCAGTTCCCAGACTCAAAATAACCATTGATGCTGGCTGGTAGCATTTAGTATCTACCTGTGAAAATACACAGACAAGGGCTTTTCCTTCAGATCTAGGCAGATTAGAAGTCATAAAACAATTACCTTCCTACACATTTCACAATAGAGAAAGCTCCCTAGTATAGACATTGTCTGTTACTGCACTGAAACTGAAATATAACATCTTTTTATTACGTGACCATAAAGTAATTTAATTTCTGCTATTTTTCTGAAGTTATCCTCTGGTGTTCCAGTTTCCATTGTTAAAATATATACATCTAAACAGTTACAATAGTGCAGGTACATTTCTGTTCTAATCCAGTAGGTTACACTGTGGTTACATTTTTAAGATCAGTACTTTACAAATCCTTTTCAACACACACTCCTGTACCCGCAGTTTGATATACACATAACATACAGTTCTAATACATTTGTAACACAAGCATATGAGTCATGTTGATATTCACAAATAACATATGGTTATTTACAAAATTCCAGATAGCTGGGCTGGCAGTATCTGATTTTGTGACACCCACCACCAGAGTAAAAAGATAACTGCTCAAGGGTCAACCTTGATGCATACCATTCTTCATGGCAACTTTGGCTCCCATCCAGCCATTAACTACAGGAACAATAACAGAAACTGACTAAATGGAAACAATACATTGAAGAAAAAGAGGACAAAATCCATAAACCTTTAAGATGGCCAGTAAGGTTGAATGACTAACATTGTCAAACTCTTTGGTCATATCACAAGACAGCAGCAGAGCAGAATCAGAAGCATGAACAAAGGAGGCAAGATACTTCAACAAAAGCAATACATCTTGCATAGGCCTACCAGAAATACCATAGACCCCAGGGTCCACAAATATTGCATCTTTGACCGCAGACATAATTGCAAGATCTTACAAAACAACTTATAATTGGTATTTCAAAGAGAAATCAGATACCAATTAGACAAGACACTGCGGCCACCCTTTCTCCAAAGGAACTTAAGGGGTATCCGTAACAAACCAGGAGGGGAGAAAAACATGAGAAAACCTGTTATTAAACAACTGCACCAGTACAGACAACTGAACATCAGAGAGAGAGAGAGAGAGAGAGAGAGAGAGAGAGAGAGAAAACAGTAAAAATGGTAAGAAAAACCATCCAACCCTGGGGCAGTATCAACCCTGAAAGAGGCAATAGTCCTTTGAACTTCAAACAAAGCAATAGGGGCATCAAGAGATGCCCTAAAAAGAGAAGACATCACAGGTATAGGTCAAGATGCCACAGAAGAATGTTTACCACCATACAAAATGGACAAATAAGAATTAACTTCCTACAGAATACCCACCTTAGTGGTAACATCATCAGCTGATGAGGACAACAAACTGTCAATAAAGGTCTCCTTCTTAAGAGTGCATTTACTAACATAAGGGAGAAACTCCTCCCCCTCCCTTTCAAAGAATGGGCTAAGTTCCAAAAAAACACTCTCACCCTAGTAAGGTTATGCAAATGCAACTCACAAAGGTGTCGAAGGGTACTGGCAGGCACATTATGCACTGCAGACTGGAAAGCAGGATAAAGGGAGTTGGAAGAACCCTTAAAAAGGGAATAATTAAGAGTGGGCAAACCAAGAATGGGAAACAAACTTTTCTTTAAAGGCCAACCACCAAGAAGAAAAGGAAGAATAAAAAGGCAACAGAGTAAAATCTTCATGCCATAACTCAGTAATGACCTCTTTCCAGGCAGAAGTAAAAGTCCAAGCAGCAGTAAAATGAGAAAAAACCCTACCCTTATACAATGCAGAAGAAACTCCAAAGGAAAAGGACAAAGAGCAAAGATCAGTAAAAAGCACAAAAGACAAGGAAGAAGAAACCACTTCAAAGGTAGTAGAACAAAAACAGTGATCAATTTGGGTGTGAGTGCCCCCATGAAAGTAAGTGAAGGTAGAAGGATTACATGCAGTAAGAGAGGCTAAACATAAAATGTTCTTACAACAATTGACACTAGAATCCTGTCTGACCCTAAAACACCCTGGTAATACACCACAGTTAAAGTCACCAAAAAAGAATAGGACAGTCAGTTAAAAAATAAGGTTGCACACGATGCAATAAATGATGCTCGGACACTGGAATAAAAGCATAAACAATCACTAAACATACAAAAGAATGCCTACACAACAAATCCACCACCAAACCCCTACCAGGCAAAACAAGAAAAACATCCTTAATAGCCACAACAGATTTATGATACAGCAACTCAATAGGAGACCGCCGATCTGTTACTAAAGACCAAACCACTCTGTCCCTCCACAAAGTTTCCCATTGGGAACAATGAACAGAGAAAAGCCTTCCCACATCCAACAGACAAACAATGTCAGAATGTAAGGCAGAAACCCAGGAAAAAACAGTCAAATGTCAGGGAAACGACACCATACCATTAATATTACAACGTCAAAGACAAGTTAGCCATTGGTACCAGGATGAGAAACCTCTTCAGAACCCTTCCTACACCACTTGTTTCTAAGATGTCTGCACATAGAAGCTGAGGTCCACTGCTGAGAATCATCCATATCAGTACTCAAAGCAGATTCACAACTAACATTATATTTAGAAGCAATACCATCACCAGCAGAAGAGGTATCAGATGTACCAAGTAACTTACTATTAGACTCTAACATATCAGTACCAATAGGGACAACAAAAACAGGAGAAAGAGGCACAGTAGAGTGAGAACCAGAAGGAACAGAAACAAGACAAGGAGGACTAGAATGCAAAGAAGGAAAAACAGACCCTTCAAGAGAGGAAACAGAAGTAGGAATAGAGATAGAAGAAGGGGGGGGCAAGAGACAGAAACAACAGCTTGCACTGGGGAAGACTTCACAGACACAGCAGCAGAAAAGTACAGTTTTGTACCTACCATAAATGTAGATGTCCGATAGGTATGCATCTGCAGTCCTAATGTATGGGTTGTCCTGCCTCAGGCAGCCCTTCGGTCAGCCAGATTCCAAAGTCTGGGTCTGGCTTCGGCTGATGTCGCACTTCACCCGACGTCATAGCTGCTGTTTATTGGGTATAAAGGCATCAGCTGATGCCATTTTCCTCAGTGTTTCTTGCCCCAGATGCCAGCTGCCCTCTAGTAAGGCTAAATTTGGATAAATGCAAATAATTCCAAACAGTAGAGAGCAAACAATATAAAACAATATATATATATATATATATATATATATATATATATATATATATATATATATATATATATATATATATACACATATATACATATATACAAACAAATACACCATAATAGATTCCCCCAGCTAGCTAAAAGAGGGGTAAATACCCTAGGAATACCACAGAGGGGAAGGAGGGTGGGTAATCCTGACTGCAGATGCATACCTATCGGACATCTACATTTATGGTAGGTACAAAACTGTACTATGTCCTTCAAGGATGCATCTGCAGTTCTAACATATGGGTAGAATACCATAGCCAAACTGGGGGAGGAGGTACTAAGATAAAGATGGTGTAAAGATCCCTTGCAAAACAGCAGTTGCAAAACCTGCTCGGGATCTAGAGTATAAGGGAAGATTGTAATGCTTGGCAAATGTATGCACGGAGCTCCAAGTAGCAGCTTCTAAAATGTCTTTGGTAGCCACTCCTCATAGGAAAGCTGTAGTGGTGGCTGTAGCTCTTGTGGAATGAGGTCTGATATTAGCAGGAGTTGTCTTTCCATGAAAAGAGTAGCAAAATCGAATGCAATTTCCTATCCATTTTGAGATTGTCTGTTTTGAAATTGCTTTTCCTTGCATTCCTGTTGCATATGCTGCCAGAAGCTGGTCAGTTTTTCTGCTGGTCTTAGTTCTGTCCAAATAGTAGCGTAATTGTCTGTGCACATCCAAGGTATGTAGCAGTCTTTCCCCCCTGTTCTGTGGGTTGGGGAAGAATGCAGGTAAATGAATCGCTTGGTTCAATGATACTCTGGAGACCACTTTTGGCATAAAGGTAGGGTTAGTTCTCAGAGAGACTCTGTCCTGATGGAATATAAGGAAGGGTTGTACTGCCATTAATGCCTGTAACTCCAGATACCCTTCTTGCTGAAGTAATTGCTAGCAGGAAAGCAGTTTTCCAAGACAAGAATTGTAATTCTGCTGTTGCTGCTGGTTCAAAAGGGGGAAGTGTTAACTTTTCCAGCACAAAGTTGAGATCCCATGTAGGTAAAGGTGGTTCCCTTGGAGGCTTTACATTTTTGATTCCTCTCAAGAACTGCCTGAGTAGAGGATGAGAGAAGACAGGAGGATCCATGTTGTATTCTGCTGAAATTGCTGATGCATGAATCTTAATGGAGGAGTAAGACAGGCCATTGTGGAACAGCTCTGCTAAATATTCCAGGATGTGTGCTATGTTTGCCAATGAGACATTTTCTCCCTTTGCTGCACTCCAAATGAGGTATCTTTTCCACTTGGCTGAATAAGTCTTCCTTGTGGAGGGTCTGCGTGCCTCCAGGATAATGTCCTTAACCCTCTGAGATAAACCTGGGTTATTTTGTTTTATGCAATATTCCAAGCAGCTAGCTGCAGTGTTTTCAAGTTTGGATGTAGGATCTTGTAGTTGTCCTGTGTTAGTAGAAAGGGACATAGAGGTAGATGCCATGCGTGTGTCCAAGACATGCTTCTCAGTAGCGGGTACCAATGTTGCCTCGGCCAGTCTGGAGCTATCAGAATTACCCTTGGCTGATCCTCTCTGATCTTCAGTAAAATGTTGTACATCAAGGGAAGAGGTGGAAATGCATATGCTGTCAGGTTTTTCCAGCTGAAGGAAAGGGAGTCCACCCTCCAAGCAAGTGGGTGGTATGCTCTTGTGCAGAATTTCTTCAATTGGTGATTGTGTGGGGAGGCAAACAGGTCTATCTGTGGTAATCCCCATTTCTTTGTTATGGCTTTGAAGATATCTGGATGCAGCATCCATTCGTGAGCATCCATGGTAGTTCTGCTTAAGGTGTCTGCTAGAGAATTTTCTTTTCCTGGTACAAATCTGGCCTGAAGTTGAATGTTGAGGTTCAGGGCCACATTCCACAGGTCCATTGCCATCCGGCATAGAGGATATGAATGTGTACCTCCCTGTTTGTTGATGTACCACATGACTGTGGTATTGTCCGTCCTTATCAGCAGATGACCCTGTTTAAGGAGTGGTCTGAATGCCTGGATCGCATGTTTCACTGCCAGCATCTCCTTTAGATTTATGTGTAGATTCAGCTGGTCTTGGGTCCATAGGCCTTGTATACACTTGTCCACCATGTGTGCCCCCCATCCTAGGTCTGAGGCGTCCGTGGTGATGGTCTGGCTTGGATGTGGTTTGAGGAAAGGCAAGCCTCTGTTCAACTGACAGGCCTGAGCCCACCACAGGAATTCTTGCTTCAGGCATGGAATTATTGGAATCTGGACTTCTAGACTGTGCTTGTGTTGAGACCATACATTCCTTAGATACCACTGTAGCTTTCTCATATGCAGTCTGGCATGCGGAACCAATATTATGCAGGATGCCATGTAGCCCAGGGCTTGCAGGACTTTCCTTGCAGTAAGCTGAGTTTGTGTTGTTAATGTCATGAAGTAGACTGGTAGTTGCTTTTGTTTTTCTTCTGTGAGAAAAGCCATCTGAGTTGATGTGTCTAATTCTGCACCTATCCTTTGGGATGGTAATAGTCTTGACTTTTGCATGTTGACTGTGTATCCCAAGGCTTGCAACAGTTGTATGACATTTTCCAAATCTTTTGTTAACTTTGCCTTGTTGTCCGCTTGTATTAGGCAGTCGTCCAGGTATGGGTAAATCTGAATTCCCTGAAGTCTGCAATGAGCAATTACTGATGCCAGGCATTTCGTGAATACTCTGGGCACAGTAGATAAGCCAAAAGGCAATGCTGAGAATTGATAATGCTCTGATCCTGCAAGAAATCTGAGGTGTCTTCTGCAATCTGTTCATATAGGGATGTGCAGGTATGCCTCCTTGAGATCTAGAGCCACCAGCCAAGACTCCTTGCCCAGCATGGGAAGAAGTTGCTGGAGGGTCAGCATTTTGAATTTTGGAACAATGAGGTATGTGTTCAGTGCGGACAAATCTAGAATAGGTCTCCATTGATTTTCTTTTCTTGGTACAAGGAAAAGCCTGGAGTAAAATCCTTGGCCTTGTTCCATAGGTGGCACCTTTTCTATAGCTCTCATCCTTAGTAAGTTGTTGATTTGTCTTAGAGTGTCTGTTTTTTGGCTTGGTGGTAGGTTTGGCATTCCTCTCTTTTTTGGTAGAGTATAGAAGTGAAACCTGTAGCCCTTGTCTATTGTTTGTAAAGTCCATTTGTCTCCTGTAATGTAATGCCAGTTGTCGGAGAATAAGGCTAGTTTTCCACCCAAGGGTGCTTCCAGTTGTTCCCTGGTAGGCGGAACTAGAGCCAAGTCATTGTGTCTGCCCTGTGGAAGTGGTTGTAGTTGATTCCGTGGCAGTACTTCTCTGGTTGGTAGGTTGCCACTGACGTCCCCTGTAGGCACCCCTAGACTGACCTCTGCCTCTTGGGCGTCTATTTCTGCCTCTCTGCGCTCTGGAGTTGTCTGGAAAGGACCAATTCTTCGAAGGCCAATTTCTGCTAAACCTCGGAGGTTGGACCTGTAAGAAATCCTTGACTGTTTGGACAGATTTTGCTTTTTCTTCCACCTTTTTTAGAACCTCCTGTGCAGGGGAGCCAAACAAACTTTGTTTCTCCATGGGAGCATCTAGGAGTTTTGACTTAACATGGTCTGGTAAGGATTGTTCTTTTAACCAGGCATGCCTTCGAATCACTGTTCCAGTCACAGCTGATCTAAAGGAAGCCTCCAGTGCATCATAGCCACATTTTAAGAAATGGTTACTGACCTGCTGAGAGTTATGTACCAAATCCTGAAGGGACTTGCGGTCTAAAGGTTCAGGAGAAGATAGTTTTTTATTTAGCTGGTCTAACAAAAATTCCTGGTACTGAATCATGTGAAATTGACAGTTCAAGGCCCTGGCCGAAAGAGTAGCAGAAGTATAAATCTTTTTACCCCATCTCTCTAATGCTCTAGATTCCCTTTCAGAGGGAAGAGGGTTTTTGGCAGAGGCAGCTGCCACACCTTTAGGGCCCTGTGAAATGGTTTCAGGGTCTGCAACAGGAGCCTTATACAAATGGTAGTGTGTGTCCTGGACCCTGTAATATCTGTCTGGCTTGGCAGGGGCCGGAGGAAGAGAATCAGGAGCAGTGCAGGCATCATTATATGCATCATCAACAACTGTTAGTACTGGCGGAATGGCTAAAGGTCTATGCTGTGGTAAGTGTAAAAAGGTCCTTAGCCTTTTCCTTGAATCTGAAAAATCCTGGCCCTGCCATTGGAAGTGTTCCCTCATAGCATGCAAGGTTTCCCCAAAGGAAAATTCTTCAGGAGGAGAAGCAGAAGGAATGGAGTCTTCTGCATCAGAATCCTCATAAGGAGAATATGGGCCTTCGTGAGGGTCTGAAAGGTCTGAGTCATCCGATGAATAATCTGTAGAGACAGGTTCCGTGGTTCAGTCCTAGGCCTCTTGTCTGGAAGGGGCTGAGAGGCCCTGTCTGGGTGAGGTTGGGATCCTCTGATCAAAGAAATGAGATCCTCAGCCAGGCTGAGTATTTGGGAACTAGAGGTAGGCCTATGTGAAGGAGTTTTGGCAGGCAAGGCCTTAGAAGATTTAGCTGCCTTAGCCCTGGCAAAAGCCTTGATAGACATGGAAGCAGGGGGTCTAGCAGCCCCACGTGCAGGGGTAGTTATGTCTAAAGGAATAGTGTCTGATAAATCCTGGGTGCCTGCTTCTGTAGCAGTAAATTCAGTAGCAGATTCAGCCATGCTCTGTGAGGCCTCGGCTATCGGAAGCATGCTTTCGGCCGAAGGAAGAACCGGGGGCTCGGTTTCAGCCGAAACCGAGACATTCGCAGTTGGCCTAACCGTGGTTTCAGCTGAAACCGCGGGCCGCGAATGTCGGTCCTTTTCCTTGCGCTTTTTAGCTAATTGAGAAGTCGGAGTCTCCGACGGCATTTTGTATGCAAAAGTGGGACCAAAAAACTCCTCTGCAAACTCCGACCGACGTCTAAGTGTCCGTCGGTTGAAGGAAGCACAGGCTAGACAAGCTGATACGTCGTGGTCTGGGCCTAAGCAAGGAAGGCAGTAAGAGTGGAAATCCTTATGAGGTATTTGTTTCCCACAAGTTAAACAATTATTTACTTTGTCTGACATCGGCTGAGGCAAGAAAGAGTCCCCAACGGGGTACTTAGCTTTTAGAAGTCTTCGTAGTAGAAATCTCTGGATCTGACCGACCGGCACTTGCGAACAGCTTCTGCTTGGGCACCGGCAAGAAAGACTGAGGAAAATGGCGTTGGCTGATGCCTTTATACCCAATAAACAGCAGCTATGACGTCGGGTGAAGTGCGACATCAGCCGAAGCCAGACCCAGACTTTGGAATCCGGCTGACCGAAGGGCTGCCTGAGGCAGGACAACCCATATGTTAGGACTGCAGATGCATCCTTGAAGGACATCAGAAACATCAGAAAGTAACATCTGAGAAAACTCAGGGGAAACAGATAACACAGAAGGTGCAGCAGGACAAACAGAATCAACATGAGAACAACATAAACAGCACCACTGTGATCAAGCTCTAGTAAAATGAGCTGTGGAACCACAAAGAGTGCATTTCAAAGCAGGACAATAAGACACCAAGTGAGAAAACTCAACACAAAAAAGTAGGAATTAGGCTGACCTGCATACCTCAAAATTCCTCTGAACAGGCAACAAACACACGCCAGGCAAATGGGAAACACTAGAACCATGGACATGCAAAGCCACCCAGGCTTCCCATGCCCCAATCCAAACTCCATCAGCATCAGAATCAAAAAAATTTCCTAATAGAAAAAACATCAGCACACTGAGAATGTAAATACTCCCCAACTTGTGTTTCTATAACATAAACAGAATGAAAATACAAAACAAGTTTATGCTTATAAGAAACATCTACTTC